>NW_019268555.1:1939648-1973119 GCF_002738365.1 Cucurbita moschata | reverse complement strand
ATAGTGTAAAAAGACGTTTTTTTTTTTTTTTTTTTTGTGAAACATTATATACAACGTATTTACATTTTTTCAAAATAGAGTTCATACATAAGTAGTTATAACACCAAATAAGAAACTAACACAAAGTATTTAAAACAAAAGAGGTTGAGGATGACGGTTGAGGCTTGCCTATGGCACGTACTCTAAAGTCCGCTCCCAACCTTGACCAGCTTCTTATTTACCTGAAAAACATGGAAAAAATGGAGTGAGTACAAAGACTTAATAAGTAGTCTACTTGTAGGCTCTTAATCGTGTCTATAATATGCTAGAGTACCACACTCTTTGTTGACTTGTTCTGGTTCTTGTAGCAAGTACTTAGACCCCTTTAGTTCTGTTTTTGACTTGGGAGTCCTTATCATGATTTATTCGAGGTCTCAACCTTGATTCTAATCTAAGGGCCTTGGTACTATTGTTCTGGGTTCTTGTCTTCAGAACTTGGATCATGATTCATGTTTTAGTCCTTGATCGTTGTCTCATGCTTGGTTACTTTCTATGTTATTCTTGTTACGTTCTCTAAGATACTCCCCCTAAATTTGAAAGGTTTTAATATTTACTTTTAAAAAAATAAAAATAAAACACTGGTCTACGTTTTTTAACTATAAATTTTTAAAAATAAAAAATTAACATTTCAATTCATTTTTTGTAGTGTCCCATCAATTCCTATTTTTGCCCCCTCCACCCTATTTAAACTCAACTCTCTCCATCTTTTTCACAACATACAATTTCTTCCATCTAAATTTTTCTAAACCCTCCCATTAACCTTCCAATTTTATTTATTTTTCATCTTACCAAATATTATTATATTCTGAAAAAATAGTCGTAACTGACCAAATTGTAATTGTAAATCTACTCTTGTGAGTAAATAGTTGTGAGTGATCAAATTGTAAATCTACTGTTGTAAAGAGGTGTGGTGTGTACTGTGAGGAAATAGTTGTGAGTGATCAAATTGTAAATTTACTATTTTATAGAGCTGTGGTGTCTTCCTACAAAATTCAGACATTTGTACCGGTTTGATCCTAAATCGTGAAAGGGATTGAGTTTGCTCTTGAACTCGTAGAAAGAGCGGTGCAGCAGTTGGGCTCTGATACGAGGAGAGAGTGGAGAAAGGTTTATTCAAATTCTCAAGAGGCACTTGGTGAGCGGAATAGATCGAGTTTGACCGAACCACTATAAAACCACAGGGTTATATTTTCTAATTCTTTCCTATTTAATTTCGAAATTATTATTATAATTTATTGCATGTATTAATTATCATCTTTAACTTTTTTTTAATCATAATTAGAAAAATTAGAAAAATTAATCACGTTTAAATAATTTTATTGTTAAAACCCTATTCACCCCTCTAGAGTTGCCATACGAATCCAACAAGACTTGTATGCTACGAGGTAGGAGAATGATCATTATGTTTATCATGATGTTGTCGTGATGGTTACTATTCCTAATGAGTGTCCAATATCAATAGCTACCAGAGAATACTCGCCCAACCAGAAAGGGGTCCATGAGGTGTGCTAACCGACTGGTGGATCCACGCTCACACGTGTGAACCGTGTGTAGGAAAATTAAATACACATCCAAGTTGCCATTAGGATTGCCGCCGTAGAAAAAGAAACTGTAATGACAGGTCTCATTCATGAAATTGTATGTGTTTACATTTAACTCCGATAGGGGGGTCGCTTACTAAGAATTTCTTAAAAAACTCAAGCCATGTGCTACTTATTTTCAGGTAAAGACAAGGCTCTCATGTACAGCTGACGATGTCGTCGCAATTAGGAGACCGTGGCACATGCTTAGGGTAGTTTCAGATTTTGAATTAGTAGACTATAGGTTAGTATAGGTTCATTACATTTCCATTTTGGTAGCATACATGTTAGTATATGGCATTTTATGTTATTTCTTGTTATTTCAATATGCATTATTTTATTTCAAAAGCCTTAGAAACGACGTGTAAAAACAAGGTTAGGTGTTTATTATTAAATTTTCAAGGAGTTATTTTGCATTAAATGTTCATGTTATGTTTACAGTAACGACCTTAGGTTAAAGTAAAAAATTTAGGTTCGTTACAATAAAATTTTTCATGAGAACCAGTCTAAAAGAGAGTTAAAATTGAGAAAAACCAAGGGAGGGTCTAGCTTTGTGTTGACATGGCCGATTCAACTGAACCGGCCACGTCGTCATCTTCTTCCTCTTGAAGGAAGATGACTTGCATGACCAACATTGTTAGTTGCCTGAAACTTCGTTTCCTCGGTTCTGTATACAACATTTTGCCCCTCAATTTGTTCATGAAACTTAAAGGTGTTACAGGGAAGAGCTAGCGATTGATTTCATATCTTCTCATTATAGGCTAAGTTATTCACCTCTAAAGTTCGTCGGGATTTGTTTTCCTCACTGGAGCCCAACCCATAAAAATCTTATTGGGGAACCGTTTCTAGAGGTTTTCAAGACCTAACTTTTTCATGGAACTTCTTCCTTATTCTTCCCTCTAGTTAAATAAATTGTTTTGGAGAAACGTCTCTAAGTGTGTGACCTTAATTTTGAGAAATTGTCCTCGGTCTGCATGTCACACGAAAACACAAATTTTTCTTGTCTTGGGCAGCTTGTTCTAGGATGAGTTAGCCCTTGATTTCTTTATCAAAGTTACTCATCTCAATCCTCTTAAACTAAAGGAACACTCGGTTTTAAGAAAAATGGAATGTAGATGGAAATTCAATCCTTACCTCCAAATTGAACCTAAGACTGACTTTCTTCAACTAAGCATGCTCTTGAACTTGTTAGTCATGGAAGAATTTGCATGCAAGGTTCGGATTGTAATTTTAAGCTTTCTTTGAAGTTCTTCAATGGTGGATAGGATTGGGGGAATGAGTTTTAGGCTCTTTCAGCGCTCTGTTCCTTCACCAAACTTATGGGTAATCTTCTTTAGAAGGTGTAGGAACAAGTTTGAAAGGAATCAGTGGACAATTTCTCTCGAATTTGGAAGAAATCTGAGAGTAAGAAACTAAAAATTCAACCGCTATAACACACGATGGACAGCTCGACTCAACTTGATTCTTGTTCCAAATGAAAGGTCAAATCTTAGACTTTATAGAGGGAGCTTAAATCGACGTTGAAACCTCTAGAATCGTCGTGATTTGGAGATTTAATTTTCTAGATTTTTCATCAAAAATATCATCTCAGATTAGCAAACAACCAACTTCCAATTTGAATATGACCGTTGGATGTGATGTGGTGTGTCTTCTCTGGAACATACTCAAATTAGGTGAAAATCCAACTATTTAAAATGAAGATTCAAAGGATTTTCTTATCAATGCTCACTACCACAAATCTGATTTTCTATTCAGTAGAATTTTCATAATTATCTCGAAGTTTAGGGGTAGTTTGGTAATTTTCTATTTTCTGAATATATATATATATATATATATATATTATTTTTTTTTCTTTTTGAAAAATCTAAAAAAATTTCATTCCTTGGGGTAATTTTCTTTCTCGATCACCTTAAAATTCCATCTCAATAGGGAATTAAAAATCAAAAATCAAGAAAAATTCTTAAAAATGGAAAAAATTACATTTTCATTCTTTTTGCTTACTTTATGCCTTTTTCTATATCATTGGCGAGGAGACAGCTACAGCCCATAAAATATTTCTTCAATCTCCAAACCGTATACTGTCCCCAATAACTACCGAAAAACCAACTAGTTGTGCTATGTGCATTTCTAAAATGTAAGGTTTTTGCTCTCATATTTAATTCTTTATTTTGATTTTTAATAAAATCTATAAGAACGAAGAGTTCATACCCTCTCGGTCTTCCAAAAATGGTAACGTTTTTTTTTTTAATTATTATTTTATGATACTTAGAAAAGTGAATAATCAAAGGCATTGGATAAGTTGAAATTCAAAGAAGGACTAGTTGTCAAAAAAAACAAGGTTGGTGAAGAAGATATAAGAAACCATATGGGTGATGTTGAGATTTATTTTTTTTAATAAAATAGAGATGCCATTCCATGACACGTCTATAATGTACGAAATTTTTTTTTATTTAAAATATTTCATAAACGTTATCATAGACTTAAACATTCGTAAAATCATTTTAAATAAAAGTATATAAAAGTATACATCAATAAAATAATGAAAATGAAATAACAATAAGTTTAAAGTAATGGAAACGTCATGATCTATCTTAAGGGCTACAATTTAAACATAAATGCCACTATCCTAGTTTCAGTTCCATGGCCTCCACAACGTGAGCGTCGTCGTCGTCGTCCATAAATGAGTGCTTATATTTACCTGAAAATAAAAGTATTTTAAGAAATATTGAGTAATTAACTCTATTGTTTGGGTAAAAAATGCATACACTAGCAATCATGGTGTGATATATCCTTTCATAAAAACATTTCATAGCCTTGAACTCTACTCTCCAGTGGGGTGAAAATTGGATATGTAGTACTTCTCTACATACGACCCAAGCACACGTGTGCATTGACCCACTAGGCAGTCATACGTACCCACTGGGCCTACCCTTCAGCTAGCGCACGTTCATGCTGCCAAAAGCCACGAACGGAAAGGAGCCTGCATAATTTCATGACATGTATGCGTCCATATAGTCCAATGCATGTGACGTACAAAAATGCATAAGCTTATGTATGCAAGACATAACTCCATTTTTTTTCATGGCATATCATTATTATGAGACACATATACATATTACTTGTCATCATTTTCATAATTTTTCCAACGACTCTAATGTCCTAATAAAATCAATGTCATCAATATACATAACATAACTACCGTGCGCGAAAAAATTCATTTAAAAGAAATATTTCATAATGAGGTCATGGAGTTACATATTCATTGTAAAATCATTAAAACGATGTGGCAGAAAATATTTAAATAAAATAAAGAAAATAAAGTAGTTGTCTTGATCAAACCTTATAAGCTAAAAAAAGAAAAACAACATGAATGCATCTACCCTAGCTTTGATCTCGTGGCCGTCACCGCTATGTTGTCATCCATACAGAGTTGTCTTACCTTTATCTGAAAAATAAAAGTAGCACTTTGACCTGAGATTTTAAGAAATACTGAGTAAGTAATCATGCATGGCTCACGTCGTAGCACTTGACTTGACTTGACTTGACTTGAGATTTTGAATTATCATTTCATAAAACATCATAACATGGTCTTGGTCTCTACTTCTCATTCGGGCATAATTAGATGTGTACTACGTCGTTACACATGCATGGCTCATGTACGCGCACATAGAAACCCAAGTGAGCTCGTATACATACTCCCTGGATCTAGCTTTCGACTAGCATACACTCACATTGTCGGTATACCACAAAGGGAAAGGAGTGGGCATAGTATTGTGGTGTACACAATATTGTATCATAACATTGTAGTGTACACGTATTGTATCATAACATTGTAGAATACACGTATGTACTAATCAGTGGGAAAGTATCCCATAATTTAAAATCATTGCATTAAGTTTCATAGCATAACATAATCATATCACAACAATAACATAATAAACAGACATAAATCAATCACAAGGCATGACATGTACAGGGGTTATAGGGCACACATCAGCCATGCTTCAAACAATTCATCTAACTAAGCCAATAATAAAGTCACTCACTTGAATAGCTTAAGCTAGAATCCCTAGTTTGTTCTTGGAGTTGGACCGAACCTATCCCTTAAAGTCCAAGTTAACCATGTTCATTACATCGAGTTAGAACACGTTGAGCGGCTTAATCTATCTAGTACTCACAATTAAACCTCTTAATTTTAGTTTAGATACTTTAAATTGGCCATATAGTGAGATTGTCATATGTCACCTACATTCGAATACTTCCCTGTTATGATTAGTACAGATTCGTACATTACGATATCATGCATGTCATTATAAAATTTAGTGTACTAAAAAATTGAAGTAAACCCTTCTATGACGCCTCACATACTAATACGCCAAAAATTTGTGGAAGAAAATTGACCTTCCAAACTTACGGTTTTTGCAATTTGACCAAGCAAATGTATTTGAAAAGCTCATCTAGATCAAAGATGCGAGCTATATTGGATGGACTTTCAAGCAATGGAATATACGACTCCTTTCTATGCCTCTAAAATTGTTATCGTGAACCAAAAAGACATAGCAAAGAAAAGAGGTGCGAGCAGCATGAGACCATACAAATAACGTTTGACCTTTGGTTCATTTATTCCTCTAAGCCAAATGGATATTTATTTATTTATTTATTTATTTAAATAAAATGTTACATATTCTTGTAATTTTGTAAGAAAGGAATCTTGATTTGATGAGACCATTGGTCAAAGTTATGAATTTGGATTCTTTTTAATTCTTATTATTCAATTGTCTTTTTATTACCAAAAAGGAAAGAAAAAATAATTAATTAAGAGAGGACCCCAATAGTTTGCATATTTCCAAAACACACCCCTCCAATCCTTTTCTTCTTTATTGCGTTATGTTCCAGCCGCAGGGAGCAAGGTATTCAAAGTTCATGTGTTCTCTATCTTACTCCTTAAATTACCCAAATACCCTTTTCTTTTACATTATTATATTCCAAAAAAAAAAAACTTTATTTTGAATAATATTTTCCGTTAAAATTAGTGAATAAATTAAGTAGCGTCTAAGATAAAAGTAAAATAAAAAATGGCAGTATTTGATGGACGCATTTTAAAATCGTGAGGTTGTAACAATTTGAAATTTTATACTCAATTTAAGATCGTCATTGTATACATATTATAAACATTGAATGCGGAAATACTTCATTTAAAGTTTCATAAAACGTCACATCCATCTTAAAACACAGTTTTGGACTTACGCGTTTTGAAAATACCTTTGAAAATGACACAACAAAAGACTGAATAAAATAAATAAACGTTTAAATTAAAAACATCATATTCTAAGTCTAAGAAAATAAATACGACTACACTATGCATGTGTCGTGGTCTCGAGTTGCGATTTCGTGATCAACTGTACAGTAATGTCATGTCTTAACCTGAAATAGAAGTAGTATGTAGATTGAGAATTTAAAGAAATACTCAATAAGTGACCCCATTATTGTGGGTTAAATGCAAAAACATGCGAATGTAATAATAGGGTCTATCCTTTCAATCATTTTCCTATGGTACTATCCTAACCGATAACTTGGATGCGTACCATATACTCAACACACAGCCCATACGAGGCTGACAGCGATACGTAATAGGTTAAAGCAGACAATATTTGCTAGCAGTGGACTTGGGTCATTACAAATGATATCAGAGCCAGACATCGAGCTGTGCTTAAAATCGTGAGGCTGCAATATGTGACTACTCAAAGCTAGCTAGCAAGCGAACAATATCTGTTAGCAGGGAATTTAGATAATTTTATTTTAAAAAATTGCAACATTTTAAAGAAAAATGTTAGATTTTAGTAAAGTTAATGAATTTTGAATAATAAACAAATTTAAGTTATTTAAAACTTGAAAATTTGAAAAATAGAATATAAATAAAAAGAAAATATTTAGGGTAAAAGTGATAAATTTGAAAACGGGGAATACGTTGGGAAATGGAAAATTGGAAAAAGAAAAGATGGGCAATAGGGAATGGCATGGGGGAAAACCCTTATTTTATTTATTTATTTATTTATTTGTCTATTTTTATTCATTATGCCTTCGCTTTAATCCAAGCACTCCTTCCGACATGTCGCCATCATTTCTATTTCCTTTTTCTCTTCTCTCCCACTTTTAAAACTACACATCATCTCTAATATTTTACTTTTCCTTTTTTTACTCTATATTTTTATGAAAACAACATTTAAGTATTATTTTAAATACTCCTCCATATTAACAAATTTAAAACAAATATATAATTAAAAATAATGACTTAAAATTATAAAAATGGCCCGAACATTCTTAACATTTATAAAAGAAATATAAAAAAAATATGATTATTGAATTAATTAGATTTATATTCGATTGTTGGGTTATATGCGTGAATCAAATGAATTTTATCTGGATGGGGCTGAACGGTGTTTGGTTGGATTAATTTCAGAAATTGAAAGTTTTTGGACTGAAAAAGTGACCTGTTCAGTAGTAACTTTTAGAGTGCATGGTAACAATACAGAGAGACGAAGGGGACCAGAATTGAATATGGTTGTTTATAAAATATAAAAATGAAAAAAGAAAAAAGAAATTAAGAAAATATTTAATTGGAACTTGAATTTGCATAATTCATGAAAAGAAACAAAATATTGATTAATTTGTACATCCCAAAGCATTGGACTATATTTACACCTAATTAACTAACTCATAAAATAACCTCCCCAGATTGTTTCTCCTATAAACTTCACAATCTTCCTCACCGCCCCTTTCTCCGCCGCTTCCTCCCCGCCGCCGCCGCCGTCACCTGCCCCTTCACTCTCCGTCAACCTCCCCTTTTCTTCAATCAACCTCCCTCCATTCCTCTTCTTCCTTTCCTTCCTATTCCTCTTTCCCTTTTGGGTCTCCGCTAATTTTTCTTCATATGCCTCGATGATTTCGTGTATCACTTCCCGATTCGGCGACGAGTCCCATCGGACCCAGTACCTCGTGTAGCACCGGAAACAGCCGCACGAGAATGCCGGAGAGTGATCGGAACCGAACTTTGCGCTGGGGGTGGTAGTGGGTTTCTGTTGGCTACACTTTCCGCGGTGGCCGGAGTAGTTTTTGTCGGCGGAGGAGATTAGGTAGGCTAAGACCTGTCGGTCCTCTGAGGTGAGCGCCGCTGCGAGGGTGAGGATGGCGGCGGGGAGAAACGAGAGGTGGTCGGAGATTGGCGGCGATGGGTGAACCGTTCCTCTTCTCCTGTATTGCTTCTTCATCGGAGAGGAAAATAAAGGGGGAGAATCATTGAGAGAGAGAGGGAGAGAGAGATTTTATTGAGGAGTGGGCGCGTGGGGAAGTGCGAGTGGGATTGAACTGCAATGACAATGCATGGCGATGGGAAATATTCACGTGAAACGCAAGTATTTGAGTACATACAGTACTTCCCTAATTGATGAACTATCGTACGGGGTAGATTCTTGATTTATTGGTGGTGGGGGCCCACTTTCATCGCTTCAGTAATTTCTCTGTTTTATTATCTCGTTGTTTTGCCAGGTGTACTTTTGTACGCTTTTCGGCCTCCGGTTCAGACCGGATCTGAGTCGGAATTGTATGCTGATGAACTTCGATCCATTTTCAGATTTCGGTTTGCCAAGTCAGCAATTTTTTTTTCCTAAATTAATAAAACTATTCACTACATCTCAAAAATACATTTCAATTTTTTTAAATTTCAATAATATTTTTAATTTAAAAAAAATATATTCATTTTAACTAAAAAAATATAATATATATATATATATGTACACTTTAGTTTTGAATGAATGTCATAAATATTTTATTTTAAAAATAACTTTTAATTTTTTAATTTGAATATACAACACTTTTACCGTGTGTAAATTAGGGGTGTACATGAGTTGAGTTGGATTAGAATAGATTGAGGGAATTTTTTGGACTAATTAAAAGTTCTGTTGGTTGGATATGCAACTTAACCAACTTTTTTAAGTTCTGTTGGTTGGATATGCAACTTAACCAACTTTTTTTTTAGGTGAGTTGAGTGGTTAAAGTTAATTGAAAAAAATTAAATTTTTATTTATTTATCCCCAATACATAATCATTCCATAAAACTTAAATAAAAAATATTAAAAAGTTCACAAACAAATACAAATCAATTCACAGCGGTTCAAACAAACAAATTTTTTATCCATATATTTCCAAACAATAAGATGATAATAATTAATTGTAACATAGTTTAATAGTGTCATAGAACTAAAAACAAATAAATGTCAATATTTTTTTGAATAATTGATTAATCAAGAAAAATAGAGCGATATATTCTAAAATTCAAACCTAGTAAAAATAATTAATTTAAAAAAGTTATGCATTATAAAAATAAAAACTAAATAAAGATAACTTACTTGATGGACTTGAAGTCTTACATTATCTAAAAAAACTTAGAAATATGTAAACTGTGATATAAAATTTAAACAGATGGCAACAAAGGGATAATAAATAAATTAAAATTAAAATTACTTATTTCAATTTTAGAACAAATCTCCAGATGTTAAGAAAGATTTAATGCACTTATATTTTAATAAGGTTTATTTCGATTTTGGTCAATTTAAAAATTTATCTAACGAACCCAAAAGTAGATTTAAACTTATTCAGTTCGAGAAAATTAACCTGATCTAACTCAACTCTTATAATATGAACTGGGACGGTTTGAATTTTCGAGTTGTCGGATTTAGTGTACACCCCTAGTTTCAATCGTGTTTCTTCTCCATGTAATCATCTGTAATTGTGAGAGACTAATCCATTCAAAAGCATCAACATGTCTTATATGCTTTGAAGCAATTAGTGTTTAATAGGGGGTAAATGGGTCGGTTTGGATTGGGTGGATGGAATTTTTGGACCAACCCAAAAGTTCAAGTTGGTTGGATTAATAGCCCAACCCAAAAATTTTCGGGTTGAGTTGTCTTGTCCTTAAAATTTTTTTTATAAACTTTTATTCATCCACAATTCATAAATATTCGATACAATCTTAGATTAAAAAAAAATATTAAAATTTCAAAAATAAACTCAAATCAATCTATAATCATTCAAACAAACAAATTGTTCGTCAACAACAAGTACAAATCCTAACATTCATAGTTTAACATTATCATAAGACTGAATACCATGAGTACTTGTTAATTAATTGGTTAAAAATATACCATAGATGTTGAAATTCAAAAGCAATAATGGAGAATCTTCTCACCTAACTAAATATTGATTTAAAAGCTATAATAGACATTAGAACTGTGATTAAACTCATATTTAAAATAATTTATTCTACACGGGTGAAAAAAAGATGGATTAAAAGTAAAGAATCCTTAAAAAAAAAACTTTCACCTCCTCTTTCCCACCAACACAAAAACAAAAAATACAAAATGTTTTTGCTTCAAAACCGTTTAAATTCATGTATAAATCATAATCAAGAAATGATTGTTTAAGAAGAGTCACAGTATGTCATATTACATCATTCAAGCAAAATATATATATATATATATATTTAATTTAATAATTACTGTGACATTTGACTTTTAAAAGAATAAGAATGACTGACCATAGATAAATGAAGTGAATTTTAAAACATATTTTGTAACCGTTGGATCATCTACCTCAGTTTATCCCGTTGGAGTGCTTCTTTAACCATGTTCACCAATTCATGTTTACAAATTTAACAACCAAATTACAAAAATAAACACCAAAAACTCATTAATTTCGTGTACTTGTGCTTTCGGATGTGCTTCGTTACTTCCAAGATAAATTTTCTGAAACTGTCGGGTGGCCCGAGTTCGATACCCGCCAAGAGCTTTGAGATAAAAGCTATAATTAATCTAACATGTCCTCATATCTTAAACAGGTTGTTGTAGTTAGTGGTAAGTATTCCTGCCTGTCACGCGGGTGACCTGGGTTCGATCTCCGGCAACGGCGATTATTTTTTGTTTTTGCAAATAAAATTAATTCAAAAATAATTTAATGTAAAATATAGTATATGTTGTTTAATAAATATAAATTTTGATTCTGTTTTTAAAGGATAAATATATTAATTTAAACTCTGTTAACAACATGGTGGTTGAGGTAAAGTGTTATTAACCACAAATCATATCAACATTAACCATATTTCAAAAAATGATTAATAAATGTAAATAAACCTTACATCAATTTTTTACTTTCATTCATTAATCCACACATTTTTCTTTTCATTATAGATTATTTAAATGATGATCTCCTATTAAAATATTTATTTAAAAATGTGAATAAAAAGTTTTGGACCCGTCTATTTCGGGGTTAAATGCAAACACATGCAATTTCATGAATTGGACCTACCATAAGAGTCTATTTTCCTACAACAACTATCCTAAATGGACAATTGGATGTCTATTTAATTTACTTATACACGGTACACACGTGCGAGTATGGACCCACAGGTTGGTTCACACCCAAAGCTTATGGCTCGTGAAGGAGGAACTCCTGGTAAATCCTCTAGGAAGACATCAGAAAATTCGTTTACTATGGGTACCAAGCTTAAACTATATTCTTCCATATGGGTATAGTTCAGGTTTTTTAGTGTCTTGAAACGGTTTTAGAGACATTATTTTTAGGTCTTTTCTATCTTTTTTACCTTTCTTGTCCCCTAACTTAGTCCTTTGCTGGCTTGAATTAATCTCTTTTTCTCGATAAGAAAAGCTAGTCTTCTTACTTAAGATAGACATTGGAATTCAAAATCAATAGAAAAAGAAATAATCGAATTCACATATTTGTAACCGTTGACTCTATTTCCTTATCTGATTTCACGAGTTAGTCACTCAACTATTGATTTGTTGCAAACCGCACTTTCCCATGTATATATATATATATGTATATATATATATATGCATATATATATATATGTATATATATATATATGCATATATATATATATGTATATATATATATATATGTATATATATATATATATAAGAATCTAGAAAATTTGCATGCTATTTTCTTTACGTAAATAATGTAAGTTAGGAATGAATGGTTCATTCAGTAATCGATGAAATTGACTTTGATTTTATTGGAAATTAAACAAAATCAAATGTTAAGCAACTCGCTTTTCGAGAGACTTGTGCCACTAACTGTCACGTGGAATATTTGAAAATACACAATAATTTATAAAATTTTAAAACTCTCGTGTTACATTTAAATTAAATTGAACAATACAACATGCATTTCAAACACGATATGGCACAACTTTTATAATTAAACAAAAATTACTATGTTCAATGAGACATAGCATTTAAAAAGACAAGATACTTGTAGTGCCTATTATTATAATTTTTTTTTTTGGGCTAAGTCAGAGGAGTTACTACATGCATGCCTTTAATAATATATGCACAAATTTAAATAAAACATTACAAACAAAGTCATGGACTTGTACGTTTAGTTTAAAACAAGAAATCGAAATAACATCGTCAAAATAAAACCTCAACCAAATGTTTGAGTACGAAAATAAAAGGCACCTATAAAACTACTAATTGAAAACAAGGCATACTATTGTTCTATCTTAGTTTCTATGGTCATTCCAACATCCATCGTCATCCGTGCAGGGGCACTTTACCTTTACTTAAAAAAATAAGGGTAGCACGTGAAAAAAAAAACTCCGCAAGTAACCTCATAGTGATGCAAACACACACATACGTGATAGAACTTATCATTTAAAACAACATATCATGACGTTGAGCTCTTTCCAGTTTCAGGTAGGGTTGGATGTGTAATACTTTCCCAACACAGCCCACGCATGTGCACATGGACCCACCAAGCGAGCTCGTCTACGTACCTCCTAGGGCTGAATTGGTGGGGCTCAATGCGCTAATGTGTTGTTGGATGCCACGGAAGGGAAAGACATGCATGATATCTTGACAAACATAAATATCGAAGGCACACGTCCGTACTAACATAACATAACGGGGAAGTATCCTGATGCATATGACATACATAAATGCATGAGATCCCCATTGTTTAAAATCATAGCATAACATCAAAATCATTTCCTTCTTCCTTTCATCCATGACATAGTACATATATGTGTCATGTATACATAGTAATCATCATGACTTTCATCTTATATCCTCACATAATCCATCACATAGCTTTACATGGCAAAATGTAGCATGACATACATAGTGTTTCATTTCATTCATATCTTGGCAGAATAGATATCACATATAGATATATAACACGACATCATACGTCATTACATAGCACACTAAACATAGCATAACATTATGACGCATGCAGGTGCCACGGGGCATGTGTCATCATAAATCATATAATTCTTGCAACTCCAACAGTAAGGTCACTTACTTGTTAGGCCTTGGCGGGAGTCCCTAACTGTTTTATAGTTGCTCTAAGATTGTCCTTCGACGTTTAAATCAACATATACATACCCATATTACATTCTTAGGACATATTATTAACATAGTGTAGTTAAACATAGTAATTACTCTTAATATTTATCCCAAAACATAGTGATTACTCTTAATATATATAATTGAGTAAATAGGAGTTTAACCTCAAATTCACTTAATAAGGTCAAAAACAACTTTAGAAGGGTGCAAAACATAAGAAACGATATAAAATTGTATACTGAGTGGTATAAGCTCTTTCCAAGCCACCAGAGTCAAGCCAAGGAGTGCACCAACGGACAAGTTGCGGCTGGGAATGGAGCATGCGCCTGGCACGTCCGGGGCTATGGAGCGCAAGTCATTGCTCGAGTGGAAGCACAGACTTTGGGTTGGGTTTATTAGAGACATGGGTCGCGTTCCAACTGGGTTGATTTCCTCTTTTGGGCCGAAGGCATTAGTGGGCGGCTTGGTTTGATGATTATGGGGTCGTCTGAATCAACTTCCAGGTCAATCCTCGACACGTGGACTTTGTCGCCTCAACTCGATAGTCTAGAAGTGTCACGAAGCCTTCTCCCTTTCTTATTAGACACGCTCGATTATGGTCACCACTCGTCTACTCTTCACTCACACAACAATACTGCAAGCCCCCATCGTGTTTTCCGTCTCGATACGCTCACAAATAGGAAGGATTTTCGTCGCCTTACCATTTCTTGTACCTTCTGTGAATGTTTGCTGAATCACCACACCTAAATGGGGGTGAGAGTTCTCTTATTTATAATCATTTTCAGGATACAGAAATATGGTAAATTACAAATATTATGGAAATAGTAATAAAAGGAAAGAATAATAAATGAATGCAATATATTTGCCTTTAATAAGAGGGCAAATATGGTAACCCGTAATGTAAGGCAAATATCTAGATATTTGCCTTATAGTGAACGGTCAACTATCCTTAACACCTCCCCGCAAGCTAAGCGTCGGATTTGAACGAACGTAAAGCTTGGATCTGAAAAATTCAAAGAGAGGTCGAGAAATACTCTTTGTGAAGATGTCAGCAACTTGGAGATGAGAGGGTACATATTGTGTGCGAAGTTTGCCAGCGATAACAAGTTCTCAAAGGAAATGATAATCTAGTTCAACATGTTTGGCCCGCTTGTGAGAAACGGGATTAGAGCTCAAAAAAATAGCACTTTTGTTGTCACATAAGAGTAAGGGCTGCTTTGAAATAGGGACCTTGAGGTCATGCAAAAGATGCGTAACCCAAAGAAGTTCAGCAGCGGTTGTGGCAAGAGCACGATACTCAGATTCACAGCTGGAGCGTGAGACAGTAGGTTGCTTTTTGGCACTCCAAGAAACCAGATTGTTACCAAGATAAATAGAATAGCCGGATGTAGAACGACGAGTATCGGGACAACCAGCCCAGTCAGCATCCGAATAAGCGACTAGCGTACTAGGAACAGTGGATGGACGAAAGGTAAGACCAAAGTGGAGTGTTCCTTTGACATAGCGAAGAATACGTTTGACAGCAAGAAAGTGATCTGCAGTAGGGGCATGCAAGAATTGACTGACAGAATTGACAGCATAGGCAATATCTGGACGCGTAATAGTCAAGTACTGAAGGGCACCAACAAGAGGTCTGTAGAGAGTAGGATCAGAGAGAGGAGAACCATCAACAGTCAGGTGTTGAGAAACAACCATGGGAGTGTGAACTGGTTTGCTATCGAGCAACTGAGCACGAGTAAGAATATCTCGAGCATATTTTAACTAACTAATAAAGAGACCATCAGGAGTGGGTGAAGCTTCAAGACCAAGAAAGTAACTGAGAGAACCCAAATCTTTGGTAGCAAACTCAGAATGAAGCTTGCGAGTAAAGCTGTCAATAAGAGATGAGTTGTTGCCGGTAACAATAATGTCATCAACATAAAGAAGCAAATAGATAATGTTAGATTGCTGATGAAAGACAAAAAGGGACGTGTCAGCGCGACTGCAAGAAAACCCAAGTGTGAGAAGAAATGAGCTAAAACGCTGAAACCAAGCACAAGAAGCTTGCTTTAAACCATAGAGGGCTTTCTTTAATAGACAAACATGAGTGGGAAATCGAGGATCAATATACCCAGGAGGTTGTTCCATATGAACACGTTCAATAAGAGTTCCATTGAGAAAAGCATTCTTGACATCAAGTTGTCGAAGAGGCCATTTATTTGTGACTGCAATAGAAAGCACAACACGGACAGTGGTAGCTTTGACAACCGGACTGAAAGTGTCAGTGTAGTCAAGACCAGGAACCTGAGTATAACCTTTGGCAACAAGACGAGCCTTGAAACGCTCGACAGATCCATCAGGCAAATATTTAATACGAAACATCCATTTAGAGCCCACGATGTTGGTGTTGGCAGGGCGAGGAACCAAAGTCCAAGTATCATTTTGTTGTAATGCTCGAATTTCTTCATCCATGGCAGCCACCCAAGCAGGATTCTTAGCCGCAGATTTGAATCCTTTTGGCTCAGTGGATGCAAGAAGAGCAGAAAGAAGTCCAGATGAGCCCAAAATACCAAGATTTGCTGGATGACGAGTCTTGAATATACCAGCTTTGGCTCGTGTGATCATAGGATGAGTGCCCAAAGAAGAGAAATCAACAGGAGGTTCAATAGAGGTCGAATTAGAAGTCGAGGGTGGCAAAGTGGAACCTGCAAGAGAAGTATCAACCTGCACAGACTCATCTACAAGGTCAGAACAAATATCACACAGGGATGAACTGGATCGAGGAGTTTGCGGTGATGAAGTGGTAGGGGGGGATGAATCAATATGATGAAAATGTGGTTCTAAGAAATTTGAAATAGGAATAGAGAAAAGAGGTTGGGTCTGGGAGCTAGGGATAGCAGGAAAATGGGTTTCATCAAATTGAGCATGACAGGTGATATATAGCTTAGTGGTGGCCGGATCAAGACAGCGAAACCCTTTATGAGCAGGACTATAACCCAAAAAAATACAAGGAATGCTGCGGGGAGAAAGCTTGTTAGGCATATAATCACGCAAATAAGGATAAACACAACAACCAAAGGGATGAAAATTGTCATAATGTGGAGTGTAGCCATAAAGGAGTTCAAAGGGTGACTTACCTCCAAGAAGTGGAGTAGGCAACCGGTTGATAATATAAGCTGCAGTGCTGAAGGCGTCAACCCAAAAACGAGAAGAAAGATGAGAGTGAAAGAGAAGGGCCAAGCCAGTCTCAGTCACATGACGATGTTTTCTCTCAGCACGACCATTTTGAGCAGGTGTATATGGACAAGAGAGTTGATGGTGGATGCCAGAATTACGTAAATGAGTTTTGAAACAAGTACTAGTAAATTCGGTACCACCATCGCTTTGAAATACCTTGATACGAGAAGAATATTGATTTTCCACAAATTTTTGAAATTGAAGAAAAATATCAAAAAAATCAGATTTAAATATTAAAGGGTAAAACCAAGTGAATCGAGAATAATCATCAATAAAAATAACATAATAAAGGAAACCCGAATTTGATTTGACGGGAGAAGGACCCCAAAGATCACAATGAATAAGATCTAACACATGAGACGATCTACGTTCATTGCGGGAATAAGGCAATCGATGGCTTTTCGCAAGCTGACAGGTATTACATAATGATGGAGAAGGCAATAAAGACGTAAGAGAAAGATGACCTTTTCTATTTAAAAAAGAAATAACAGAATGATTCACATGACCTAGACGAGCATGCCATAAATCATATGAAGCACGTAAAGATTTGTTTCTAAGGGCTGAAATAAAAGCAGAGTTGCCGCGCTCCAGCACATATAGCCCTCCATCTCTTTTACCGGTTGCCACCACCCTTCCTGTTTGACGATTCTGGATAGTAATAAGATTATTAGTAAATGTAACGGAGAGAGGAAAATCAGACGTTAATTTACTTATGGAAAGAAGATTTTTAGTGAGGTGAGGGACAACCAAGACATCTAACAAGTGAATATTTGGAACAGGAGAAAGAGTACCGGTGTGGGTAATGGGTAGGGATGCACCGTTTCCTACAATCACAGAGTCCTTACCCGTGTAATTTTTAGACTGATCCAAAATAGATGGGTCGGCAGTCATATGGGCCGAAGCTCCAGTGTCCAGAAACCAATCAGCAGTATCGGGTCCAGCAATAGAACATGACGTGTTAAAGGCTTCAGCAAGGTGAGCATGAGAAGAATCAGGTCGAACATACCGTTGGTTGCAGCGGTCAGCATAATGGCCCTCTTTGTGGCATATTTGGCAGTGAGGTGGTCGACGACCTTGACTTGAGTGGGTTCGTCCTCGATTAGAAGAGTTGTTTTTGTGAGAATAAGAACGACCTCGCTGGTTGGTAAAGGAAGCAGGGTGGCTTCCATGGGTGCGAACACGATTAGTGACTGTGAATGTTGTAGGAGTGGAGTTAGAGGACTCAAGGGAGAGCTGAAACAACTCAAAACTTTCAGCTTTAGAGACTAAATCTGCAAAACAGGGGATAGAGGTAAGAGCCATCTGAGCAGTAGAAAAAGCTGAAAATTCGGTGCCGAGTCCACGAAGGAACCAGTGCACTTTATCAATGTCCTCGACCGGTCTGCCAATGGCATGAAGTTGGTCACAAATTTTTTTGAAGGCACGGGCATACTCAGCAACAGGTTTGGTGCCACGTTTCATCAACTGCAAGTCATCCTTGAGTCTCAGTTCACGAGCTTTCGACTGATGGCTGAACGTAGTTTCCAACGCAAGCCAAACATCACGTGCAGTAGGGAGACCAACGACAACAGCCATGGCTTCCTCAGTGAGAGAGGAGAGCAGGAGACAGAGAAGTCGTTGATCGGCTGCTCTCCATGCCAAATATTTGAGGTTGAGTGTTGAAGAGGTTTCTAATTCAAAGCGAGGTGGTGGAACCATAGTTCCATCGACATAGCCCAACATATCTTGACTCTCAAGGAGAGGGAGAAGTTGGCTTTTCCAAAGAAGATAATTGGAGGAAGAAAGTTTGATGGTGATCATATGGATTAGAGTATTGAAAGGAAGAAGATGATAAGAAGATTCGGAAGCCATAGAGAAGAAAGGATCAGGGTTGCTAAACCGAAAGGGCTCTAATACCATGTGAATGTTTGCTGAATCACCACACCTAAATGGGGGTGAGAGTTCTCTTATTTATAATCATTTTCAGAATACAGAAATATGGTAAATTACAAATATTATGAAAATAGTAATAAAAGGAAAGAATAATAAATGAATGCAATATATTTGCCTTTAATAAGAGGGCAAATATGGTAACCCGTAATGTAAGGCAAATATCTAGATATTTGCCTTATAGTGAACGGTCAACTATCCTTAACACCTTCAAATTATGTCATCCCCCATTCCCACTTAGCTTCCTCTATTTGTTGGTTTCTCCGCAACGCTTTGACAAAAGCGATGTTCCTAATGCGTAAAGTTTTTATCTAACGAGCCAAGATCCTTACGGGCCTTTCTTCATAACCAAGTTTTCGGCCACCTCCAAGGACTCATAGTCTATCACATGCGTTGAATTCGTCAAATACTTACGAAATAAGAACACATGAAACACGTTGTGCACTTGAGAGAGACAGTGGTAAGGCTATTTTGTACGCCACGGGTCTGATCCGATCTAAGATCTTGAAAGGTCCGATGAAACGTGGGCTCAACTTTCCCTTACGCAAAACCTTAAAACACCCTTCATTGGAGCCACCTTCAAAAACACCATATTGCCCACCTCAAATTCCAAGCTCCTATGACTTACATCCGTATAGCTCTTCTATCTACTCTAAGCAGTGCACATTCTCGTCCTGATCTTTTGCACCGCTTCATTGGTAACTTGAACTAATTCGAGACCCATCAATTCTCGTTTCCTTACTTTGCTTTAACATAATGGGGACCTGCACTGTTTTTTATATAAAGCCTCATATGGTGTCATGCCAATAGTTGCCTAAAAACTATTGTTGTAGGCAAATTCCATAAGGTGCAACTTCGAGTCCCAACTACCTAAGATGTCTAACACACAACACGTAACATATCTTCTAGGATCTAGTTTAAATGTTTTGTTTGATCGTCTGTCTATGCAAGAAAAATTGTACTGAAATCAAGGTGAGTACGTAACGCCTTTTGAAGACCGCACCAAAATGCTCACATAAAGCATGGACCTCGAATCATGTAACCTAACAATTTCCTTCATGTATAATAGTGCCCAATTATCCATTGTATAGGTAGCTTTACTTGGGAGGTGCACTGACTTAATCAATTTGTCCACAATTACCCATATGACTATGTATCCCTTAAACATCCTTAGCAATCTTACTATGAAATCCATAGCTATTTTCTCTCATTTCCATTCCGGCACACTAAAGGGTTTTGTCTAGGTGTTGACCTACTAGCATTCTATGCATTTACTTACAAACTCTGCTATATCTTTCTTCATACTATGCCACCAAAAGTGTTGTTTTAAATCTTGATACATGTTAATACCACCAGGGTGCATGGAGAACGGAGACTTATGCGCCTTGGTTAGGATCTCATTTTTTAATTCTTTCATTACCAACACGCATAAATGTCCTTGGCATAGTAATCCACCATCAGATGATTTGGAGAAACCATCAGCGGGTTCCTGCCACAAACTCATTAAGTGTTTTATCTAACCTGGGATCTCCTACTTGAGCATCGATGATCCATTGTTGAAGTGTGTTGTAATTCCTTCCACTGCCACTACCACTGCTGTCCCAACTTGCTTGAGTTCTGTCTGTACTCGGGGCTCTCTAGTGATTAAAGTCGACAAATGGGTCGTTTTCCTACTTAGGGCATCAACGACCACGTTGGCCTTCTCAGGGTGGTATTGGAAGTCGATGTCATAGACAAAAATAAAAACTAGGGTGTAAGTATTTTATTTATATAAAAATAGACTTATTTATGCATGGCATTTGATAAAGCTGGAGCCCAAATTATATGAAAACCAAAAAAGTATAAATTATGATATGCAATAAAGGCCTAATAAATAAATTAGAACTTAAATTAGTATCTGAGTTTTAGAACAAAATTGAGTTGTGATTTTTTAGTTATCCAATTTTGTGTCCACGTTGTAAGTGTCAAATAACTCCTAAAATAATCCATAATCCTACTACCCTATTAGAACTTCTCTCCAATGAACTTTCACATCCCTTATCCCCAAATCTCTCTTCCATGACCAACCCTCATCACTTACTCAAAACTCCTTCACAAATCTCTTAAGAGTTTTGACTCACTTGGCAGCTATTGTTAAGACACACACAAGAAATTCAAGGAATGATTGTTTTAAGAACACTCTTTTTCTTTTAATTTAATAGTTACGGTTCTTAAATAAATTTAACAACAAAATTACACAAATAAACATGAAAAACTCATTAATTTCGGATGCTACAACAAAACATGCATCGTTACTAGGGGTGTACATTCAACCCGACAACCCGGACCAACCCAACCCGAACTATAAGGGTTGGGTTGGGTTGGATTAGTATTTCGGGTAGGGTTGGGTTCATTTTTCTGAACCCGAACTGAATCGGTTCGGTTTCGGGTTCGTGGGTAAAACTCTCGGGTTGGCCCGAGCCAAATTTAAATATATAAAATATATTAAGAAATTTTACTTATAATAGATTTGCCAGAGTTGTACTTTGGCTGGTCGAAAAAGACCCGCGCTTGAGTTCGTATCCGAGCTAATAAGTTTAATCTTATTAACAAACAATTAAAGACAGACAAGAAATTGTAAATTTTAGTTACTTCTAAATTTTAGAATTTTATACACGGCTAATTCAATGTTCATAAATTATATTATATACACAAATAATTCTAAATTTTAGTTTAAATATATTTAAAGATAAACTAATAATTTTATATTGAATGTTCACAAATTTTGTTTTATTTTTTATTTGTTGCAACGTTATTATATTTTTAAATTTTAGTTTAAATATATTTAAAGGTAAATCAGTAATTCTAAATTCAAATATATTTGTTTTCTATCTGTAGTAATATTATTATATCATAATTTATATTTATATATATTATTTTTCTAATAGTTTAGGGCTATCTATCCTTATCGAATCACGAATAAATAAACATATTTAACTCATCATTTTTATTGTTTATTTAATTTCATAATATATCCTTATATTTTTTCTATTTTTACCCATTTTTAAGAAATGTCCGGCATTCTTTAATTTTATGACATGTTTAACTATGTTAATATGTCGCAATTTTCACTCGAACTATGTTAATATGTTATAATTTTCACCCGAACTATGTTAATATGTTACAATTTTCACTCGAACTAAATTAATATGTTACAATTTTCGCTCGTTGTTTTTTTATTGAAATTGTTTTTTTTTTTTAAATAATTATGGATTGATTTGTGTTTGTTGGTAAATTTTTAATATATTTTATATAAGACTGTATCCGAATAATTATAAATTGTGGATAAATAAAACTTAAAAAAAAAAAATTAACAACCCAACCCGAACTCAACCCGAAAATAAGAGGGTTGGGTTGGGTTGAGTTGTGAAAAGTTTCGGGTTGGGTTGGATTACCAATCCAACCAACCCGAACTTTTGGGTTGGGTCAAAAAATCGCTCAACCCGACCCAACCCGGATCATGTACACCCCTAATCGTTACTTCCGAGATAAATTTTCTGAAATTGTCCGGTGGCTCGGGTTTGATACCCGCCAACAGGTTTGAAATAAAATATTTAATTACTTTAACATGTCTTCATAACAAACCAAGTCGTTGTAGTATAGTGGTAAGTATTCCCGCCTGTCACGCGGGTGACCCGGGTTCGATCCCCGGCAACGGCGATTATTTTTTTCAAATAAAAATAATTAATGGGTAATTATAATGAACTATCAGCAAAGCTACTGTATAATAGCGGAATGTTTTTTGGTCTGACACCCGAGCGACTCCGGTTCGATTCCCGGAAAACTGGAATGTTTTTTTTTTTTTTTTTTTCCTCTTTTCAATTTTAAATGAAGAAACCTTGCATCAATTTTTTACTTTCATTCATTAATTTCGAGTAAATTTCCATTTCAATCCTCATACAAATAAAAATAAAAAATCCACACATTTTTCTTTTCATTATAGATTATTTAAATAATGCTCTCCTATTAAAATATTTATTTAAAAATGTGAATTTGGACCTATCATAAGAGTCTATTTCGAGGTTAAATGTGACCCTCCTATCAGAGTTAAATGCACACACATACAATTTTGTGAATGAGACCTATTATAAGAGTCTATTTTCATACGATGGCTAGTTATCCTAAATGGGCAATTCGATGTGTATTTAATTTCCTTACACATGATCCACACGTGCGAGTATGGACCCACTAGTCGGTTCGCACCAGAAGCCTATGGTTCGTGAAGGAGGAACTCCTAGTAAATCTTTTGGGAAGACATCAGAGAATTCGTTTACTATGGGTACTGTATCCATCGTTTTCTCTTTTCAACCTATTTAGTTTCAAAAAATTAATCCAATCAAACCCAACTCTTATAATTTGGATTGGGTCAGTTCGAATTTTCAAATTATCGAATTCAATTTACAACTTAATTTGAATTACGTTTCTTCTTCATCATGTGAACATGGGAGACTATTCCATCCAAAAGCAAGTAGTTTTCATGCCTTGAACTATATATCCTCCTTCCATACGCTAAGCATTATGAGATTTGACTTTAAAGTTGATATTTTTTTTAGGGTTTTAAAAAGTAAGTATTTATAGGTATTTTATCTCTTCTTTACCTTTCTCGTCCCCAACCTTAGTCCTTTACTGGCTTGAATTAATCTTGGAAAGTTGGTCTTCTTATCCAAGACAGACATCGAAATTGGGAATCAATAGAAAAAGAAAGAATCGAACTCATAGGTTTGTTTGCTTCTGAACCTTGACTTTATTCCCTGATTTCACGAGGTAGACACCCAACTATTGATTTATTGCAAACCGCTCTTTTCCCTTAGTACTTTTAGGCAATCTTCTAACTCTTTGAATTGCTTCAATTATATATTTATTTATTTATTTGTTAAGGATTTAAAAATTTTGCATATTGTTTTCTTTACGTAATTAATGTAAGTTGGGGATGAATGGTTTATTCAGCAATGAAAACATCTAAATTGACTTAGATTTTATTAGAAATTAAACAAAATCAAATGTTAAGCAACTCGCTTTTTAAGAGACTCGAGTCACAAACTGTCACTAACTGATGTGGAATATTTGAAAGTACATAATAATTTAAAAAAATTTAAAACTCTCTACATTAATAAACATCACATTAAATAGTACATTTAAATTAAATTGAATAGTACACGTGCATTTCAAACACTATATGACACAACTTTTATATAATAATTAAACAAAAAATACTATGTTCAATGAGACATAGCATTTGAAAAGACATGATACCTGTAATGCCCATGATATTCTTGCCTAAATTAGAGGCATCACTACATTGTTGTAGCTTCAAATAGGGAGGATTACCTTACCGTTTGCTTATACCTTCAAATTATGTATTTTCAATATGTAGATGCTTCATATCGTTGCAGATCGAAGTGTAGAAGCTTTTGGATGGTTTGAGGGAAGAAGTGGCGAGGTTTTGTAGAGTACATGGGTGGATGAATTCGCAAGATCAGCATTTCGCAAAATCAGTATATATAACTGTGCCCAATTATCCATTGTATAGGTAGCTTTACCCGGAAGGAAGTGCGCTGACTTGGTCAGTCTGTCCACAATTACCCATGACTGTGTATCCTTTCAACATCCTTGAGAATCTTACTATGAAATCCATAGCTATATTCTCTCATTTCCATTTTGGCACACAGAGGGGTTGCAACAATCCCACCATTCTCTGTTTAAGTGCTTGACCTACAAGCATACCATGCATTTACTTACAAACTCTGCTATATCTTTCTTCATGCTACACCACCAAAAGTGTTGTTTCAAATCTTGATACATAGTGGTACCACCAGGGTGCATGGAGAAGGAGAATTATGCTCCGTGGTTAGGATCTTGTTTTTCAACACACATAAACATCCTTGGCACAGTAATCCACCATCAAATGATTTGGAGAAACCATCAACTGGTTCCCGCCACTAACTCATTAAGTGTTTTACCTAACCTGGGATCTCCTACTTGAGCATCGATGATCCATTGTCAAAGTGTGGGTTGGACTGTCAGTTTGGCTAGCTGTGCTCTAATTTCTTCCATTGCTACTGTGTCCCAACTTGCTTGAGTTATGTCTGTACTCGGGGCTCTCTAGTGATTAAAGCCAACAAATGGGCTATTTTCCTACTTAGGGCATCAACGACCACGTTGGCCTTCTCGGGGTGGTATTGGATGTCGATGTCATAGTCTTTCACTAACTCTAACCACCTTTATTGTCTCATATCTAGTTCCTTCTGGATGAAAAAATATTTCAAACTTTTGTGCTCAATGTAAATATGAATTTCTCCCCATACAAGTAGTATCGCCAAATTTTTAATCCAAAGACTGTCATCGTTATCTCCAAGTCGTGCATGAGATAGTTCTATTCATAATTCTTAAATTGTCGAGATACCTTCTCGTGCTACATCAACACACACACTATGCCCTTCTGGGAAGCATCACTATAAATTACATAATTTTTTGTGCCGTCGGACATCGTGAGTACGTGTGCAGTCACTAGCCTATCCTTCAAATCCTGAAACTTGCCTCGTAATCCTTGGTCCATAAAAACGGCACACCCTTTCGGGTTAGTTGTGTAAGCGGTGCGACTATCTTGGCAAAATTCAGTACGAAGCGTCGGTAGTAGCCTACCAAACCCAAGAAACTATGTATCTTAATGACTGTAGTTGGGCGGGCCCACTTAGTGACTGCTTCCACCTTGGTAGGGTCTACTGAGACACCCTTCTCTGACACACTATGTCTCAAAAACTAGACCTCCTGTAACTAAAATTAACATTTGGAGAATTTAGCATACAACTTATTCTCTCTTAGAATTGTCAGGACTTTTCGAAGATGCAACCGATGTTCCTGGTCCATCTTAGAGTATACCAGGATGTCGTCTATGAAAACTATGAAAAAAGTGTCCAAATATTGAATACTCGATTCATTGATTCCATGAACACAACAGGGGCATTAGTAAGTCAAAATGACATAACCACGAAGTCATAGCCATATCTTGTTTTGAAGGTTGTCTTCGACACATCTTCCTTTTTTTTATTTTTTAAATTTTTTAATTTTGATCTGATGGTAACCTAGTCATAGGTCAGCATTGTTGCTTCCATCAAATAAATCTTTTATGCATGGGAGGGGAGACTTGTTCTTCAATGTCCTTTTATTCAACTCCCTATAATCGATGTATAAGCACACTGAACCATCATTCTTTTTAACAAACAACACATGTGTACCCTACGAAGATACACTCGGACGAATAAAGCCCTTATCTAGTAATTCTTGCAGTTGTCCTTTAAATTCCTTCAGTTATGATGATATGATGGTACGTTGGAATGATATTGCATTATGACATGATGACATAAGATGTATAATGATGATGTGACATAATATGATAATATTTCATATTATGATGATGTGCAGGTATGAGATATCATGTTGCATTATGATGAAGAGTTTTTTGATGCACAACCCTTATGATGTTATAAATGATGAATGTATGGAAGCTTAGGCATGCATGTTACCTAGAGTAACATGTGAAAGATGTGTGAGGTTGTGTCACGTGAATAATTTAAGATGAAAAGTATAGGAAACTCATACATGTTGTATGTTATTTACATCGGGTTACTTTCCTTTTTATGATGATGAGTACGAACGCGTACACTATAATAATTATGATCATGCCTTGCATGATATTTAAAGGTTTGTTTTACCTTTGGACTTTCAGCTACAACCAGCTAGCCCGACTATGATGAGCCTAAGGGGTGTATGAACCGCCTGGTGGGCTTACGCTCGCACGTGTTGGTCGTGTGTAGGAAAGTAGTATACATTCAATTTGTCCGGACTAGAGGTCACCTCTATGATGATTTTAAATGATAGGTCCAATCATGAGTTGCATGTGTTTGCCTTCCTTGACCCCAATAATGAGGTCACTTACTTAGTATTCTTAAAATACTCAAGTAGTGTGTTATTTCTATTCTTCAGGTAAAGGCAAGGTACACCTATATGGCTGATGACGACATCACAAGTAAATACCATGACACATGCATAGGATAGTTGTATTTAAATTCTTAGACCTTAGGTTAGTATAGGGCATTGTCATTTTTAATATTTACTTTGCTTTATTTAATATTTCGTTTATATTGCTTTAAAGCCTTTTCTTAAACGTGTAAGTCCATGACATTGTTTTACAAAGGCGTTTTAAATGATTATTTACGCGTAAGTGGTTATATTATAAAAATGGTAGCGACTTTATGTTAATAAAAATCTTGAGTCGTTACAAAAAAAAATAATCCAAAGACAAAGAATCAAGAAAAGAGCACAACACAAACCCTGAAATCACCGACTTAAAAACATGAAGACATGAAATATTATAAGAAATTCATGTATGCAAGAACATGTTTGAGGGTATGAATAAGAAATTCATGTATGCAAGAACATGTTTGAGGGTATGAACCAAGACTCAAAGTAGTAAAAAATTAAAATATTCCTAATGACCTATTTACAGGAATTCATGAAGTTTCTATGAACTTTTAGAGTTTTCTTACGAGGATGATATGAATGCTTACTTTTGGACCATGAACTTTACCCATACAATGAAATTAGGGTGATGTTATAATATGTATTACCTTAGGGTTAGTCCATGAAGTTATGCCAAGAATACTATCCTAAGGTCATGGAAAAATCAAGAATATTACATACGCTACACCCTAAAATTATCATGAGTCACATGAATGCTAGATAATCATGCCCTATGTGACCTATGCCTCCCACCATGCCATGTATCACCAGACCTATGTATCCTTTTGTTGGTGGGATGTCCTACCACATGTTTTCCTAGCCGTATGTCGTATTTAGACCTCATGTTTTTTCTCACTTAGATGAGATGTCCTACACCATATTTACTAGCAGGATATCACGTTCTTTTTAGCACTGATCATGCGATCTTCTTAATTTTTCACGAAGAGTAATTTAAGGCCACATTAGGAATAACTACCAAGTCGACTACATCCCATGACTCATGATACAAGAAACCAAGACAAGTCCTTGATTAGCATAAGAGTGTACATTTTCCTAGCCATGATTCAAGAATATCTTCGTGAGAATCTATGAATTCCAAAAAGTAAAATAGTGGCATGACACTCATGAAACACCCATGCATGAAATGTTAAGGCTTAAAAACCTCAGGTCATTACCCATGCTCTTCTAAGAAGAATTCATAGAGCCAAGACCTCACAAACTTAAAGTAATGCTCTAAGGTCAAGGTTTATGTCAAAAAGGATGGAATTCAAGAATGCACAATCCCAAGTCTAAGTTTACCATGATATGAAGATTGTTAGGTGTCATTTTAAACTACCCAAGTCCTTGTTAGATGTCACTTTAAAGTACGTAAGTTCTTCTATGGTACTTAATGATCACGTGACCATGTCATAGGAGGCGTAGATGATTTTTTTTAGATGACTAGCTTTAGGCCGAATCCAAATCTTGGTCTGCTTTCAGATATAAAATTTTAAGGATCATGAGTATTAAGGGGGTGTCGAAGGGATAAAAATCAAGTACCAATGACAAGAACATGAACAGGGATCAAGATCTAAGTTCTCAGACCTATGACCCAGAACCTCAGAATTAAGGCCTTTAAATTAGAACTAAAGTTAAGAACTCAGAACTAATGACCAATATTATTGGCTAGACCATGACAAGAACTCAAGAATAAAACCCCGGGCCAAAGTTCTCAAGATAAGAACAAGGATGTTATAAGAAAGAGTGTGGTACCTTATCATATCTTAAGGACACGATTAAGATCCTATAAGTAGGCTATTTACTGAGTCTTTGTACTCATTATTATTCTCTTATATTTTTTCGGTGACAAAAATGAGCTGATCAAGGTGACAAGAATGAGCTGATCAAGGATGGAAGTGGATCTGGAGTAGGTGTCATATAGAACCACTATTTTAATGTTTTAAGTTATTTTGTTTATTGGGCTGAATGTATGCCAACTTTATTTTGTATATAAAATATGTTTTTTTAAACACGAAAAGATTTATCATCCTATTTTTATGTGGTGTCCTTTCATGTTTTCAAACTTTTAATAAGTCGCAGCTCGCGAAATCGGGTCATAACACTTGGAAACCGTAGGTAGGAAGCAGCTCTCAAGGAAAAAATTTCTCTCCACACTCCACCATTTCTCGTAAAACTTGTTCCTACCGTCTCATGAGATATAAAAGAAGAATTGTCATAATGGGCTTAGGGATGAGGATGACCATAAAGTGGATATTCCATTTGAGGTCCATGGAAGGTATTTTTAAGTCAAACACATTAAATTTTAGACGTAAAATTCTTTCCCACGTCAAAGTTAGAGGCTAAAATTAGTACTTATGAACTAGTCTAGGAGAACATTTGAGGTCACCCCTTAGACATCTTCTCTATTGGGGAGAGTCATGACCTTTTTACTGATTCAGTCCGAGTGACATAGTGATAGGCAGTTTACTATTCTAGCCTGAAAAGGCAAAGTAACAGGTATTTACTGTTCTTAAGATAGGTAGTTTTACTCTTTTAACTCGATGAGAATGCATGAGCAGGTAGTTTATTGTCCTAGCCTGAAAGGGCATAGTAATAGGTAATTTTAATGTTCTAACAGGGCATAGTGACAGGTAGTTTTACTGTTATAACTCGATGAGGGTATATGAACAGGTAGTTACTGTTCCAGCCTAGAATTGGCTAATGACAAGTAGTTTACTGATTTTAGGAATAGGTATTAGGAACAAGTAGATGTTGCCCGACACCATTAGGGAGAATCCACTTATTTGAACTCAGTAAGTAGCAGTATGAAGTATGATCACTGTTTAGAGCGAAAATGGCTCCTCCATGCCAACCAGTATTACCTTATGGCTTTTTCATGGGCCACAGTGACTCGAGGCGCTCCTCACGCAAGACAGATTAAGGAACTTGACATATGTGAAACCTAGAAGTTTTTCGCGCAAGACCAATAAAGGACCTAGACATACGTGAAATCTAGAACCAAGAGTACAGAAAACCGAGAGGGATTGAGTACTCCTTAAAGGAGGTATTCTGAGAGTAGTTGTACAGTGACCTACCAAGTTTGTGATGGTGTTACTACAACACGTGCGGAAGCAATTTAGATCTTAAGCACTCTAAGTACATCAATTATAGTAATTAGTTAGCGTGTTCAAAAGCATTAAAACTCAATGAGTTTGAAGGCTAACCTTTTGGAGTTCAAATTTCTTTTCCCTCACGAACGATTTCAAACCACCACTAGTGTCTTCCCTACTATTCTCCGGCCTTAGAACGAGATTGTGGAATCCGGTGAGTGATGAAACTTGATCGGAATTTAGTATATGTAAAGAGAGAGTTTTGAGAGATTTTGAACCTTGAACACTCTGTTTATAGAGTCATATTTGCATGTTTATACAAATTTGAGATTACTAAATTTTGACACTCAAATTTGTGGAATGATGTGGTAAGCATACAAGTTTGAGTTAACCAAATTTTGACCCTCAAAATTCCACTCAAATTTGTGGGATTATGTGGCAAACATGCCACTTTGGTTAAACCATATATTGACACTCAATATTTCACTAACTCAAACATGAATTTTTCCTTAGGTGAAGATTTTAATTCAACAATTAATTTAAATAATTAATTTCAGATTAAAATAATATTAAAAGATTAATTAAACAATTCAATTAATATTTAACGTTAAATCAAATGCCAATCTCAATCAATTCTGGCTCATATTGATTATGAATCCCTATTCATAATTAAAATATTTAAATCTTATTTAAATACCTCCAATTCTCTTTTTTTGGTCGGTTCATAATTAAAACAAAATGCTGTTAAATATATTGTATATATTTAGCATGTATTCCCTAATTTGAATTCGAACACTTCGAACTCACTCGTCACACTGTTCTAAGGTTTAGTCCAATATAAGCTAGCAGCGGGACCTAATGGACCTACAGATCATGGGCTCCAACGGTCCGAGATTAACCGGCTAAACTCATTAACCTTGTTAACCAACATTCGTTAACTACTAGGACACTTCACTATAGCCTAGTAATTGCACTCCTCTCACTAAAGATATATTTCTGTCCAATTGATATAACCATGATTAGTAAGTCGATCCCTCACAGGTTGTTCGTAACTAGAGCTAGGTCAATTTACCGTTTTACTCCTAAAGTTACTTTTTGTTCCTTAAGTCCCACGGATCCTCTAATGAACAATTGGTTTGTGGTCCAACCACCAAACCGAATCCCTCTCGGGCCAATGAGAGGGTGGGGCCCCGTATTCAAGACTTGGAGTCAATACTTAAGGGAACAACCTTTCTACTATCCCTAAAAGCGGGTAGGAGTGAATTTCATCTTACACTATATGTCTCTAGCTATTCACCCAGTCTTACCCCTGAAATGGGAGGCTTGTTGAGTCTGCGAACTCGGGCCACTCTCACCCATGCAAATCTAAGGATAATTCCGAATAAACAGGAGTTCATAGTTAGCTTAGGATTAAGATCGAGTTACCTAGGTCATCGAATGAAAAAATCAGTCTCAACAGTAAACGACATTATAAAGTGAGAGTGGTTTTCTTCATGGTCCGATCTTATGCAATACTCATTGCATAGGACGCCCCCACTCACATGTCTCCACATGTACAATTTAGTGATCACTCATATACAAAAGTGGGCCGCATCCATAGTGTTCCCAAAGTAAGGTATTCAGCCTTATCCCAGTACTATAGATCATTTTGACTATATACTTGAACTTGATCCACTCTTATGTCTCTACATATAGTTCAAGTTACTATAATCGAGTACTCTTAATTTATTGGATTTAGATTAATGATCGTAACATTCACTTTATTCAATAACAATCTTTACCGAATAAATATCAATAATAACTTTATTGAAAACAAAATACGTTTTTGTTTACAAACTATGAGTTTTAGGACATAAAACTCAACCGTTTGATATAGTAGTTTAGCCAATTTGGGCAATCATTAAAGACAACTATGAGCATAGAGCCTAATTTTTTGTGTATAGGATTAAGTTCAACAAGAGGCTGAGTAGAATACTTGCCGAATATTTTTAACAAGGGCCTACAGTAGATTACTTGCTAAATATTTTTATATCGAATATTTTTAACACTGAATATTTTTATACCAAATATTTTTAACAAGAGCCTACAGTAGATTACTTAGTGAATATTTCTACTTAAATATTTTTATACTCATTCCATGTTATTCTTTGATGGAGATTCCATGTTATTCTTTGATGGAGGGCGCAGTGTTATTCTTTCACTATTGATTCACTATTGATGGAGGACGTGGGTATGTGTGAATAGTGTCACGGTCATGCTTGTCTAGGGCATGTTGCCCATGGCCGCATGCCCATGACAAGCCAAACCCTTGTCATGTCTTTTCATTCTAGTGTTTTCCCTTTTGTAATTCTAGAGCGTATGACACCTCAAAAATATCATGTCTAGGCCTGCCAGAACTAAAATGGCCCAGAATGTACAATAGGGGGATATGACTAGTCGTCAACTTCTCCCTACCCAAGGTTATATATGCTAAGCCGTTGTTATCTTTCTCTTGCTTGCTTATATAACGTCTCTTTCTAAAATCTCTCTTTCTAAAATCTCTCTCTCTCCTCGTTTTCTAAAACCTTCTTTTAAAACCGAGGCTAGAGGCTCGACCGTACGTCGCTTGGCCGTAGGCGACGCAAGAACAAATTGGCTTAACTCACTTGTCGCTGGAAAGTGAGTGCCGCACAATCGCTAGTCCGCTGCCTTCGAAAGCGCGATTGTGTCAAGTGGTATCAGAGCTTTGTTAGCTCCGTAACGTCATACAGACCAAGATCATGTCGACGACAAAGTCGACACCCAAAGCACAAGCCGACCGGCTTACGCTAATAGAGGAGGAAATGCTATTCCTCAAAGAAGTCCCTGACACCCTCCGTTTCCTGGAAACACGGGTGACCGAACTGAGTGAGAAAGTCGTCCAAGTCGACGCAATGGGCAACCGCCTGGATGGGTTGCTAATCGCAGAACTGATGTTTTGAGTGACCTCGCTCGAAGAAAGAGTTGCTCCTACAGGCAGCCCAAAACCGTCTGATAGTCCGGATAGCTCTGTCGCACACAAAGAGGGACGTGGCGAAGAGTTCGACGTACTACAAAACACAATGATGAGTTTGTTCAATGGATTGGCTGATGAATTCAGAACAACAGTCGACGACCTCC
>NW_019268555.1:1936112-1939638 GCF_002738365.1 Cucurbita moschata | reverse complement strand
TTTCTACTATCCCTAAAAGCGGGTAGGAGTGAATTTCATCTTACACTATATGTCTCTAGCTATTCACCCAGTCTTACCCCTGAAATGGGAGGCTTGTTGAGTCTGCGAACTCGGGCCACTCTCACCCATGCAAATCTAAGGATAATTCCGAATAAACAGGAGTTCATAGTTAGCTTAGGATTAAGATCGAGTTACCTAGGTCATCGAATGAAAAAATCAGTCTCAACAGTAAACGACATTATAAAGTGAGAGTGGTTTTCTTCATGGTCCGATCTTATGCAATACTCATTGCATAGGACGCCCCCACTCACATGTCTCCACATGTACAATTTAGTGATCACTCATATACAAAAGTGGGCCGCATCCATAGTGTTCCCAAAGTAAGGTATTCAGCCTTATCCCAGTACTATAGATCATTTTGACTATATACTTGAACTTGATCCACTCTTATGTCTCTACATATAGTTCAAGTTACTATAATCGAGTACTCTTAATTTATTGGATTTAGATTAATGATCGTAACATTCACTTTATTCAATAACAATCTTTACCGAATAAATATCAATAATAACTTTATTGAAAACAAAATACGTTTTTGTTTACAAACTATGAGTTTTAGGACATAAAACTCAACCGTTTGATATAGTAGTTTAGCCAATTTGGGCAATCATTAAAGACAACTATGAGCATAGAGCCTAATTTTTTGTGTATAGGATTAAGTTCAACAAGAGGCTGAGTAGAATACTTGCCGAATATTTTTAACAAGGGCCTACAGTAGATTACTTGCTAAATATTTTTATATCGAATATTTTTAACACTGAATATTTTTATACCAAATATTTTTAACAAGAGCCTACAGTAGATTACTTAGTGAATATTTCTACTTAAATATTTTTATACTCATTCCATGTTATTCTTTGATGGAGATTCCATGTTATTCTTTGATGGAGGGCGCAGTGTTATTCTTTCACTATTGATTCACTATTGATGGAGGACGTGGGTATGTGTGAATAGTGTCACGGTCATGCTTGTCTAGGGCATGTTGCCCATGGCCGCATGCCCATGACAAGCCAAACCCTTGTCATGTCTTTTCATTCTAGTGTTTTCCCTTTTGTAATTCTAGAGCGTATGACACCTCAAAAATATCATGTCTAGGCCTGCCAGAACTAAAATGGCCCAGAATGTACAATAGGGGGATATGACTAGTCGTCAACTTCTCCCTACCCAAGGTTATATATGCTAAGCCGTTGTTATCTTTCTCTTGCTTGCTTATATAACGTCTCTTTCTAAAATCTCTCTTTCTAAAATCTCTCTCTCTCCTCGTTTTCTAAAACCTTCTTTTAAAACCGAGGCTAGAGGCTCGACCGTACGTCGCTTGGCCGTAGGCGACGCAAGAACAAATTGGCTTAACTCACTTGTCGCTGGAAAGTGAGTGCCGCACAATCGCTAGTCCGCTGCCTTCGAAAGCGCGATTGTGTCAAGTGGTATCAGAGCTTTGTTAGCTCCGTAACGTCATACAGACCAAGATCATGTCGACGACAAAGTCGACACCCAAAGCACAAGCCGACCGGCTTACGCTAATAGAGGAGGAAATGCTATTCCTCAAAGAAGTCCCTGACACCCTCCGTTTCCTGGAAACACGGGTGACCGAACTGAGTGAGAAAGTCGTCCAAGTCGACGCAATGGGCAACCGCCTGGATGGGTTGCTAATCGCAGAACTGATGTTTTGAGTGACCTCGCTCGAAGAAAGAGTTGCTCCTACAGGCAGCCCAAAACCGTCTGATAGTCCGGATAGCTCTGTCGCACACAAAGAGGGACGTGGCGAAGAGTTCGACGTACTACAAAACACAATGATGAGTTTGTTCAATGGATTGGCTGATGAATTCAGAACAACAGTCGACGACCTCCAAGAAAGGATGGCCGCCATGAGCACTCGAATTGAAGTTACCATGAAAGCCGTGGAAGGTGTCACGGCTGGACAAACTAATGCAGGATCCAATAAACTAAGGTTCCCAGACCCTAGAGCCTTTAAAGGGAATCGGGACGCCAAAGAGTTGGAGAACTTCATCTTTGACGTCGAACAGTACTTCAAAGCCACAACGGCTTGTACCGACGACAAGAAGGTGACTGTAGCCGCGATGTATCTCATAGACGACGCCAAACTGTGGTGGCGTACGAAGGTGCAAGACATCGAGGATGGATTGTGCACCATCGACTCATGGGAGGACCTCAAAAGAGAGTTGAGGGAACAATTCCTCCTCGAAAATGCAGGGCATATAGCAATGGAGAAAATAGTAGCCCTGAAACACACTAGAAACATACGGGACTACGTCAGACAGTTCTCAACCCTGATGCTGGATATCAGGGGCACAGCAGAGAAGGACAAGGTGTTCTTCTTTATAAATGGTCTACAGCCATGGGCCAAAACAAAGATACATGAGAACAGGGTCCAAACCCTAGCTGCCGCAATGGCCTGCACCGAGAGACTCGTTGACTGTGGGAATGAAGCAGGATCCCAAAGAAGAGCGACACCAGCCCCAAACAATGGGGGCAAACCATACAAACCACCAGGCCATCGAAATGGAAGCCCCAACAGACCGAGTGGATGGATGGATAGACCTACCCAGAACAATCAAGCGGGGACATCTCGAGGGCCTTATCATCAAAAGAACCACCCGACGATGCCTTTGCAATGCATACTGTGTAAAGGCCCCCACAAGGTATCCTACTGTCCTTATCGGGCCTCTCTCACTGCACTCCAAGTGTCCATTCAAGAGAGCAACGAGGCAAGGGTCGAGACTTTGCTAGACAAGAAGGAAGATCACGACAACCCCCGAATGGGCGCACTCAAATTCTTGTCAGCCCTCCAACGGAAAGTCGAACCGAAGGAGATAATAGAGAAAGGGCTCATGTTCGTAGATGCCACAATAAACTCTCGACCGAGCAAGAGCACTCTGATAGACTCTGGAGCAACCCACAACTTCATTGCCGATCAAGAAGCCAGAAGATTGGGACTCACCATAGGAAAAGACCCGGGGAAAATGAAAGCTGTCAACTCCGAGGCCTTGCCTATTGTGGGAGTTTCCAAAGGAGTCCCCTTCAAAATAGGGGATTGGACTGGAGAGCTAGACCTTGTCGTGGTTCGCATGGATGACTTTGACGTGGTACTTGGGATGGAGTTCCTCCAAGAACACAGGTCATCCCAATGCCATTGGCAAAATGCTTGGTGATCACCGACCGTAACCCCACAGTAATACCTACAAGCATCAAGCAACCAGGTAATCTTCAAATGATCTCGGCCATACAGCTGAAAAGGGGACTCGCACGAGAGGAACCTACATTCATGGCCATACCGCTGATAGAAGAAGCAACCACCGAAGAGACTGTCCTAGAGGAAATCAAGGAAGTACTAGACAGCTATACCGACATAATGCCAGAGAGTCTACCACAAACACTACCACCTCGTCGAGGCATTGACCACGAAATCGAACTCCTCCCCGGGGTTAAGCCGCCAGCGAAGAACGCA
>NW_019268555.1:1934545-1936102 GCF_002738365.1 Cucurbita moschata | reverse complement strand
CACGGCTGGACAAACTAATGCAGGATCCAATAAACTAAGGTTCCCAGACCCTAGAGCCTTTAAAGGGAATCGGGACGCCAAAGAGTTGGAGAACTTCATCTTTGACGTCGAACAGTACTTCAAAGCCACAACGGCTTGTACCGACGACAAGAAGGTGACTGTAGCCGCGATGTATCTCATAGACGACGCCAAACTGTGGTGGCGTACGAAGGTGCAAGACATCGAGGATGGATTGTGCACCATCGACTCATGGGAGGACCTCAAAAGAGAGTTGAGGGAACAATTCCTCCTCGAAAATGCAGGGCATATAGCAATGGAGAAAATAGTAGCCCTGAAACACACTAGAAACATACGGGACTACGTCAGACAGTTCTCAACCCTGATGCTGGATATCAGGGGCACAGCAGAGAAGGACAAGGTGTTCTTCTTTATAAATGGTCTACAGCCATGGGCCAAAACAAAGATACATGAGAACAGGGTCCAAACCCTAGCTGCCGCAATGGCCTGCACCGAGAGACTCGTTGACTGTGGGAATGAAGCAGGATCCCAAAGAAGAGCGACACCAGCCCCAAACAATGGGGGCAAACCATACAAACCACCAGGCCATCGAAATGGAAGCCCCAACAGACCGAGTGGATGGATGGATAGACCTACCCAGAACAATCAAGCGGGGACATCTCGAGGGCCTTATCATCAAAAGAACCACCCGACGATGCCTTTGCAATGCATACTGTGTAAAGGCCCCCACAAGGTATCCTACTGTCCTTATCGGGCCTCTCTCACTGCACTCCAAGTGTCCATTCAAGAGAGCAACGAGGCAAGGGTCGAGACTTTGCTAGACAAGAAGGAAGATCACGACAACCCCCGAATGGGCGCACTCAAATTCTTGTCAGCCCTCCAACGGAAAGTCGAACCGAAGGAGATAATAGAGAAAGGGCTCATGTTCGTAGATGCCACAATAAACTCTCGACCGAGCAAGAGCACTCTGATAGACTCTGGAGCAACCCACAACTTCATTGCCGATCAAGAAGCCAGAAGATTGGGACTCACCATAGGAAAAGACCCGGGGAAAATGAAAGCTGTCAACTCCGAGGCCTTGCCTATTGTGGGAGTTTCCAAAGGAGTCCCCTTCAAAATAGGGGATTGGACTGGAGAGCTAGACCTTGTCGTGGTTCGCATGGATGACTTTGACGTGGTACTTGGGATGGAGTTCCTCCAAGAACACAGGTCATCCCAATGCCATTGGCAAAATGCTTGGTGATCACCGACCGTAACCCCACAGTAATACCTACAAGCATCAAGCAACCAGGTAATCTTCAAATGATCTCGGCCATACAGCTGAAAAGGGGACTCGCACGAGAGGAACCTACATTCATGGCCATACCGCTGATAGAAGAAGCAACCACCGAAGAGACTGTCCTAGAGGAAATCAAGGAAGTACTAGACAGCTATACCGACATAATGCCAGAGAGTCTACCACAAACACTACCACCTCGTCGAGGCATTGACCACGAAATCGAACTCCTCCCCGGGGTTAAGCCGCCAGCGAAGAACGCA
>NW_019268555.1:1933226-1934535 GCF_002738365.1 Cucurbita moschata | reverse complement strand
GAAATCGAACTCCTCCCCGGGGTTAAGCCGCCAGCGAAGAACGCATACCGGATGGCTCCGCCCGAGCTAGCCGAATTGAGGAAACAACTGGACGAGTTGCTGAAGGCGGGATTCATTCGCCCGGCAAAGGCACCTTATGGAGCCCCCGTATTGTTCCAGAAGAAGAAGGATGGGACGTTGCGTCTGTGCATAGACTATAGAGCCTTAAACAAGGTGACAGTACGCAACAAATATCCTCTGCCGATAATATCCGACTTGTTCGACCAACTTCACGGGGCCAAGTACTTCACGAAGTTGGACTTACGATCAGGATATTATCAAGTACGTATTGCCGAAGGGGACGAACCCAAGACGACGTGCGTAACAAGATATGGGGCCTTTGAATTCCTAGTAATGCCCTTTGGCTTGACGAACGCCCCAGCTACGTTCTGCACGTTGATCAACCAAGTTTTCTATGAATACCTGGATCAATTCGTCATAGTATACCTCGACGACATTGTTGTTTACAGCACAACCCTCGAGGAACACAAAGTACACTTGAAGCTAGTGTTTGACAAGCTCCGGCAGAACCAGTTGTATGTGAAAAAGGAGAAATGTGCATTCGCACAAACATGCATCAACTTCCTTGGACATGTCGTCAGATGTGGACAAATTAGTATGGATAGCGACAAGATAAAAGCTATCCAAGAATGGAAGGTTCCTACTTCCGTATCTGAGTTGCGGTCCTTCCTAGGACTAGCCAACTACTATAGGCGGTTCGTCGAAGGGTTTTCACGACGAGCCGCCCCATTGACAGAGCTGTTGAAGAAAGACTACCCTTGGTCGTGGTCGAATGATTGTCAAATGGCCTTTGAAAATATGAAAACAACCATGACGAGGGGTTCTGTCCTCGGGTTGGTAGACGTCACAAAGCCATTTGAAGTAGAAACCAATGCTTCCGACTTTGCTCTCGGTGGGGTCCTTATTCAAGAAGGCCACCCCATCGCTTACGAAAGTCGAAAGCTCAACGATGCCGAATGAAGATACACTGTCTCTGAGAAAGAAATGCTGGTTGTAGTCCATTGCCTTCGAGTCTGGAGACAGTATCTCTTAGGATCACAGTTCGTAGTGAAGACGGATAACAGCGCCACTTGCCACTTCTTCGATCAACCAAAATTAACAACAAAACAAGCCCGGTGGCAGGAGTCGTTGGCCGAATTCGACTTCAAGTTCGAACACAAAGCAGGAAAGAGTAATCAAGCAGCCGACGCGCTGAGTCGGAAGGGCGAACATGTGGCCCTGTGCATGTTAGCCCATATTCATTCAAGTA
>NW_019268555.1:1931888-1933216 GCF_002738365.1 Cucurbita moschata | reverse complement strand
GAAATCGAACTCCTCCCCGGGGTTAAGCCGCCAGCGAAGAACGCATACCGGATGGCTCCGCCCGAGCTAGCCGAATTGAGGAAACAACTGGACGAGTTGCTGAAGGCGGGATTCATTCGCCCGGCAAAGGCACCTTATGGAGCCCCCGTATTGTTCCAGAAGAAGAAGGATGGGACGTTGCGTCTGTGCATAGACTATAGAGCCTTAAACAAGGTGACAGTACGCAACAAATATCCTCTGCCGATAATATCCGACTTGTTCGACCAACTTCACGGGGCCAAGTACTTCACGAAGTTGGACTTACGATCAGGATATTATCAAGTACGTATTGCCGAAGGGGACGAACCCAAGACGACGTGCGTAACAAGATATGGGGCCTTTGAATTCCTAGTAATGCCCTTTGGCTTGACGAACGCCCCAGCTACGTTCTGCACGTTGATCAACCAAGTTTTCTATGAATACCTGGATCAATTCGTCATAGTATACCTCGACGACATTGTTGTTTACAGCACAACCCTCGAGGAACACAAAGTACACTTGAAGCTAGTGTTTGACAAGCTCCGGCAGAACCAGTTGTATGTGAAAAAGGAGAAATGTGCATTCGCACAAACATGCATCAACTTCCTTGGACATGTCGTCAGATGTGGACAAATTAGTATGGATAGCGACAAGATAAAAGCTATCCAAGAATGGAAGGTTCCTACTTCCGTATCTGAGTTGCGGTCCTTCCTAGGACTAGCCAACTACTATAGGCGGTTCGTCGAAGGGTTTTCACGACGAGCCGCCCCATTGACAGAGCTGTTGAAGAAAGACTACCCTTGGTCGTGGTCGAATGATTGTCAAATGGCCTTTGAAAATATGAAAACAACCATGACGAGGGGTTCTGTCCTCGGGTTGGTAGACGTCACAAAGCCATTTGAAGTAGAAACCAATGCTTCCGACTTTGCTCTCGGTGGGGTCCTTATTCAAGAAGGCCACCCCATCGCTTACGAAAGTCGAAAGCTCAACGATGCCGAATGAAGATACACTGTCTCTGAGAAAGAAATGCTGGTTGTAGTCCATTGCCTTCGAGTCTGGAGACAGTATCTCTTAGGATCACAGTTCGTAGTGAAGACGGATAACAGCGCCACTTGCCACTTCTTCGATCAACCAAAATTAACAACAAAACAAGCCCGGTGGCAGGAGTCGTTGGCCGAATTCGACTTCAAGTTCGAACACAAAGCAGGAAAGAGTAATCAAGCAGCCGACGCGCTGAGTCGGAAGGGCGAACATGTGGCCCTGTGCATGTTAGCCCATATTCATTCAAGTAAGATCGATGGATCGATGCG
>NW_019268555.1:1930104-1931878 GCF_002738365.1 Cucurbita moschata | reverse complement strand
TTCATTCAAGTAAGATCGATGGATCGATGCGCGACATCATCAAGGAACATTTACACAAAGACCCATCGGCCAAAGCTGTTGTCGAACTAGCTAAGGCTGGAAAGACACGGCAGTTTTGGGTTGAGGGAGACCTCCTGATAACCAAAGGAAACCGATTGTACGTCCCAAGAACGGGGGAACTGAGGAAGAAACTCATTCAGGAATGTCATGTTACCTTATGGGCCGGACACCCTGGGTGGCAAAGAACATACGCCCTAATAAAGAAGGGGTACTTCTGGCCAAACATGCGAGACAACATCATGCAATACACCAAGACGTGCCTCATCTGCCAACAGGATAAGGTCGAGAAAGCCAAAGTCTCTGGACTCTTGGAACCTCTACCTGTGCCAACAAGACCCTGGGAAAGTGTATCTCTGGACTTCATAACACACCTCCCAAAAGTCGGGGAATATGACGCCATCTTGGTTATTGTAGACCGATTCTCAAAATATGCGACATTCATCCCCACTCCCAAATTATGCTCGGCGGAACTCACAGCCCAACTGTTTTTCAAACACGTTGTAAAGCTATGGGGCATCCCATCGAGCATCATCAGTGATAGGGATGGCAGATTCATTGGGACATTCTGGACTGAGTTATTCGCTTTCTTGGGAACAACCTTAAACATCTCCTCGAGTTATCACCCTCAAACCGATGGACAGACAGAACGGTTCAATTGCTTGCTCGAAGAATACTTACGTCACTTCGTCGACGCTCGCCAAAAGAACTGGATACAATTGTTAGATGTCGCCCAATTTTGCTTCAATTGTCAAACAAGCTCGTCTACAGGGAAGAGTCCCTTCGAAATTGTAAGTGGACGGCAACCGGCCTTACCCCATATTATTGATCATCCTTATGCAGGAAAAAACCCTCAAGCTCACAACTTTACAAGAGAATGGAAGCAGACGACAGATATAGCTCGGGCATATTTAGAGAAGGCTTCCAAGCATATGAAGAAATGGGCGGACAAGAAGCGTCGCCCCCTTCATTTCCGCGCAGGAGATCAAGTCCTTATCCAGCTGAGACCAAAATAGATCAGATTTCGTAGCCGAAAGGACCAGAGACTAGTTCGTAAATATGAAGGCCCGGTTGAAGTCCTTAAAAAGATCGGGGCTACCTCCTACCGAGTTGCACTACCCGCGTGGATGAAAATCCACCCCGTCATTCATGTGAGCAACTTGAAGCCCTATCACCCTGATCCAGATGACGACCAACGAAATGCAACCACAAGACCGAACATCGATCTGAAGCAAAAAGAAATAAAGGAAGTGGAAGAGATCCTAGCCGACAGGGTTAGGAAGATAGGAAGACCTGTACGGACGATTCGTGAATTCCTTGTCAAATGGAAGAATCTCCCTACAGAGAAAACAAGCTGGGAACGCGCCGAAGATCTGAACTCTGCCGCCACCCACATCGCAAGGTATGAAAGTAGTCGGTTGACGGGGACGTCAACCAATTAGGTGGGGGAGGATGTCACGGTCATGCTTGTCCAGGGCATGTTGCCCATGGCTGCATGCCCATGACAAGCCAAACCCTTGTCATGTCTTTTCATTCTAGTGTTTTCCCTTTTGTAATTCTAGAGCGTATAACACTTCAAAAATATCATGTCTAGGCCTGCCAGAACTAAAATGGCCCAGAATGTACTCTAGGGGATATGACTAGTCGTCAACTTCTCCCTACCCAAGGTTATATATGCTAAGCCGTTGTTATCTTTCTCTTGCTTGCTTATATAACG
>NW_019268555.1:1864122-1930094 GCF_002738365.1 Cucurbita moschata | reverse complement strand
TTAGCCCATATTCATTCAAGTAAGATCGATGGATCGATGCGCGACATCATCAAGGAACATTTACACAAAGACCCATCGGCCAAAGCTGTTGTCGAACTAGCTAAGGCTGGAAAGACACGGCAGTTTTGGGTTGAGGGAGACCTCCTGATAACCAAAGGAAACCGATTGTACGTCCCAAGAACGGGGGAACTGAGGAAGAAACTCATTCAGGAATGTCATGTTACCTTATGGGCCGGACACCCTGGGTGGCAAAGAACATACGCCCTAATAAAGAAGGGGTACTTCTGGCCAAACATGCGAGACAACATCATGCAATACACCAAGACGTGCCTCATCTGCCAACAGGATAAGGTCGAGAAAGCCAAAGTCTCTGGACTCTTGGAACCTCTACCTGTGCCAACAAGACCCTGGGAAAGTGTATCTCTGGACTTCATAACACACCTCCCAAAAGTCGGGGAATATGACGCCATCTTGGTTATTGTAGACCGATTCTCAAAATATGCGACATTCATCCCCACTCCCAAATTATGCTCGGCGGAACTCACAGCCCAACTGTTTTTCAAACACGTTGTAAAGCTATGGGGCATCCCATCGAGCATCATCAGTGATAGGGATGGCAGATTCATTGGGACATTCTGGACTGAGTTATTCGCTTTCTTGGGAACAACCTTAAACATCTCCTCGAGTTATCACCCTCAAACCGATGGACAGACAGAACGGTTCAATTGCTTGCTCGAAGAATACTTACGTCACTTCGTCGACGCTCGCCAAAAGAACTGGATACAATTGTTAGATGTCGCCCAATTTTGCTTCAATTGTCAAACAAGCTCGTCTACAGGGAAGAGTCCCTTCGAAATTGTAAGTGGACGGCAACCGGCCTTACCCCATATTATTGATCATCCTTATGCAGGAAAAAACCCTCAAGCTCACAACTTTACAAGAGAATGGAAGCAGACGACAGATATAGCTCGGGCATATTTAGAGAAGGCTTCCAAGCATATGAAGAAATGGGCGGACAAGAAGCGTCGCCCCCTTCATTTCCGCGCAGGAGATCAAGTCCTTATCCAGCTGAGACCAAAATAGATCAGATTTCGTAGCCGAAAGGACCAGAGACTAGTTCGTAAATATGAAGGCCCGGTTGAAGTCCTTAAAAAGATCGGGGCTACCTCCTACCGAGTTGCACTACCCGCGTGGATGAAAATCCACCCCGTCATTCATGTGAGCAACTTGAAGCCCTATCACCCTGATCCAGATGACGACCAACGAAATGCAACCACAAGACCGAACATCGATCTGAAGCAAAAAGAAATAAAGGAAGTGGAAGAGATCCTAGCCGACAGGGTTAGGAAGATAGGAAGACCTGTACGGACGATTCGTGAATTCCTTGTCAAATGGAAGAATCTCCCTACAGAGAAAACAAGCTGGGAACGCGCCGAAGATCTGAACTCTGCCGCCACCCACATCGCAAGGTATGAAAGTAGTCGGTTGACGGGGACGTCAACCAATTAGGTGGGGGAGGATGTCACGGTCATGCTTGTCCAGGGCATGTTGCCCATGGCTGCATGCCCATGACAAGCCAAACCCTTGTCATGTCTTTTCATTCTAGTGTTTTCCCTTTTGTAATTCTAGAGCGTATAACACTTCAAAAATATCATGTCTAGGCCTGCCAGAACTAAAATGGCCCAGAATGTACTCTAGGGGATATGACTAGTCGTCAACTTCTCCCTACCCAAGGTTATATATGCTAAGCCGTTGTTATCTTTCTCTTGCTTGCTTATATAACGTCTCTTTCTAAAATCTCTCTCTCCTCGTTTTCTAAAACCTTCTTTTAAAACCGAGGCTAGAGGCTCGACCGTACGTCGCTTGGCCGTAGGCGACGCAAGAACAAATTGGCTTAACTCACTTGTCGTTGGAAAGTGAGTGCCGCACAATCGCTAGTCCGCTGCCTTCGAAAGCGCGATTGTATCACACAGCTACCGGATGCATTTTGGATCGAGTCTTCTTCTTTCTTATCATTTTTACTATTATTTTAAAGCTACTTCTCAAAACTTGAGTATTTTTGTAAACCGTTTTGATTTGACTCCACAAATGTTACCTTTAAACTACTTTTTTGTCGTTTTTGAATGCATATTTAAATTTTAAATTCCATTTTACAAAAGAAAAAATTACTACCCTTTTTATCTTTGAATGCACATGATTCAAGGTATCGGATCGTGACAATGTTCCCAATGTCCGGACAGCAAAACAATGTTTTTCAGTTTTAAATTCTTCTTGGGAGTAGTTAAACCTTCTTATGATTACTTAAATCTACGATAATTTTGAAGGTTAAATGCTTTTTAGTATATTTTTGCTTGAATCAACTATGAAATGTATGGAGTAAACAAAGGAAAAAGCAGGGTATGTTTTGTACATGTTTTTACAAAAGATATATACACCAGATTCAAACATACAAAGTTTCGTCCTCTCTATCAAATGAAGGAAGAAACAACATTTCCTGCCTTATCTGGGAGCTCAAACCAACTTTAAAAACAATTCAAAGCATTCATATCAAGTAAAGATGGATGGATGGATCTTTATAAGATGAATCGAATTCGAAACTCATGTATTTCTAACTATAACCATTCAAAATACAATTCGACATCGATCAAACTAGTCTTTTTCTCTAGTTCTTAATATTAGAAACTCGTGTTTCCGCTACCCTTTCTATACATAATCTCAATCTCTAATATCAAAACAAAGCTTGGCCTCATCCCAGGGACCATTGATCTCAAACTTGAATTCCTGAATTCGTATAAGCCAATAAGGACAAACTACTGTAACAAAAATCAATAGACTTGCCAATAATATGAAAAACAACTGATGTAGGAAATAAACATACACCAAGGTGACTGTCATCAAACAGAGAGAGAATAAGAGATGCAGATGAACAGAGTACTTCTTAATAGAGTAAGTAACCAAAGGGGCAAAAAGGAAAATTTGTAAGGAAAACAACATTATGGCGAACACGTGTAACCGAGATGGAAGACGTGAAGCAATAAGAACAGAGGCCACAATAGAAGCATTTAAAGAAATGCAACTGGTTAAGCTTGGGTTCTTAAGATTACCAGGAGCTCTAACAGTGGAACCTGAGTAATCATGTAGGAAGAGATGGAGGATAATAAGTGAAACAGTCAATGCCCAAATGGAATCTGAGCTAATGGATTTAGTAAGAGTTTGGTAGATGGGAGCCAAGACATACAACCCAGTTGTGAAAAATGATATATTGAGAAAATAGTGGAGGAGAAGGTTCAATGAGAGTGTTTCTTCAGTGAAAAGAAGAATTAGAAATCCAGAAGCTAGAAGACTAATGTCAAGAAATAAGAGGGAATTCTCGTCGAGAGTCGATCTAAGTGTGTATGTCCAAACCAGACCGACAAGGGCAACGATGCATAGATATTCAGAAATGGAAACAGAGTCCAACATCACCTTTAGGATATCTCTCTTGACGACATTGGCATTCATGACGATATCTTCAAGAAAAGACTCGTCGGTGTGATTGTCATCGAACCCGGGTTGCATACCTCCATATGCCACTTTTCTCCACTTGGGTTGAGTGTTATAGCTGCCTTCATTGGTGCTAGAATCCATTGCAAACCAAATGACCTGCAAATCGTAGGAGTGTTTGAATTACAGTTTCCAAAAACAAATGAAAGTACAATCCCATAAACTAAAACATCAGCTGCCATAAGATATTCAATGGTATTTAAGATCCAGATCATGTTTTCTTTCGTCAATGCGAATTGGGGGTGTTTTTTTCTTAACCCTTTTGGCATTTTATCGACTCCTTGTCGCATATATTTCATATGATCAATGGAATATGCTTCTTATCAAAATATAAATCCAATATTAACTACCATTTGTGTGTAACTAGTCTCAAAATACTTCAATGTAGAAAACCATATCTAAACGGGTTTATGCAGGGCGTGAAGCCAAACGATCAACCTTTAAAATTTTGGTCCCATGAGTTTCCCAAAGTCTAACTCCTTTCTTAGCACCCTACACAGATGAAGATATCCTCTCATTTGATTCGCTCCCCAGCCTAGCTATTCATGGCAGCGAAGGCCACAATGGGCACAAACCACATGAATTAATGAGATAAGCGAACAACAGCTTGGGCATTTGATATGAATCCAACCATTGATCCTTTGCATATACTCGAAAGAGCGATTCCAAGAAGTAGAGTAAAGAAGATGACCTTTACATTACATCTTCAAAGCCTAGCTAATGTAAGTTGAAACAAAGATTTTTTTAGTCAAAAAAATCTTTATAATATTAGTATATCAAATCAAGAAAAGAATAGAGTGGCAATAAACATCACTTGATATTGAGAAGTGATTTGAAGACTTTTTGTTGATATTGAGAAGTGATTTGAAGACTTTTTGTTGATATTGAGAAGTGATTTGAAGACTTTTTGTTTTGGTAGTTGAACTACCTACTAGACTATTTATGTTCTTTCTTATTTTCTTCAATTTTTATTTAATAGCGGTAATGGGTAGTTGACCAATATGTTTGGATTATGTTTTTAGCCAATTTAAAGTCATGTAATATTCAAATTTAAAAATCATATTTGAATACAAAAATCTTAGGTCTCGGGATTTCAAATCTTGATTTAGGTTAGAAGTTAAACCGATTCATTAGATTAGTCTTGATCAAGCTAATTCTAAGGTGAGTCAGTCTTAGGATCTAAGAGTGACCATCATCCTTCTAACTAGCTCTTAGTTGGTATCATTCGTTAAGTAGCTGTGAAGGTTTGCAAGGATCTTAGAAGGACCTCTAGCTTTACAAATCTAGCAATTGGCGCTCATCAGCATTACAATACCATATTAGCATGAGGACCAAAGACACAAATTACTCAAAGGAAATGCAGGTGTATTCCAACTAATCAAATTTAACACTTAACTTTCAGTGCATAACTTTAAATCGAAATATAAGGAAGTGAGTACTTTGGAGTTAAGAAGTTCAGAGGAATTGATATCAGTACTAGATGAATGGGACGCAAGATTACAAAAATTAAATGAAACTTTCTTCCATTGGTACCATATAAAATGCAAAGAGAACCCAGAAAATCAGTAAGATAGATAAACTTCACAATTTACAATAACCAAAAATAGTTTTTATCAACCTTAATCGATCCCCTCCTTCACAATTTGCACAATACAGCAATTTATGTTTATAAGAATCTTCAAACAAGTTGTCAAATACGAGCATAGAGAATCATTTCATTCATCACAAACAAAATTGAAACCAGAAAAAGAAAAACAAATTAAGATTTACTCAGCATCCATGAACTTATTTTTTTCAAATATAAAACATCCTTCATTAAAGTAGATGGAACTGAAATCAAACGAGAACCGACTCCAAACCAGTAGCATCCAACAATTATGAGTGTTTTTGAAGTAAGATTTCGATTCTTAAATCTGAATCTGGATAAGGCATCGTCAAACACATAAATTAGGCTGAGACAGGACGCTGCAGACCAAACTAGAAAACAAATAGACGTCAAACTTCAAAAAGAAAGAAACTAACCTGTTATTTCTGCTCTCTTTTCAAACATTAATTCCTTCAAACACCGTCTCGTGTGTTCGAGATTGAGGGAGGCCAAGCATTGTGCGTTCAGACAGATCGCAATTGATGAGGAAGGAAAATGTGGGCTGATCGAAAGAGGGAAAGATTGGATTAGAATTGAGATGGAGCCTCGACGGAGAGATTGAATCAGGTGGAGGGGCGGCGGAAGAAGACGGGATTGGCGTGAGGTTGCGACGGAGAGAAGAAAGAAATCACAGCGGCGAGACGGTAGGGGCGTGCGCCTGCGGCAAAGATCTGAGGCGGAGAAATGTAAGCTTTAATTTTTTTTAATCCCAAATTTTGTTCGGATATTAGACTTTAAATAACAGAATTTCTAACGTTTATTCAATATTTCATTTTACCAATTTTATCAACAAAATTTAAAATATTTCCATAAATCTTTATTTTTAATAATATTAAATTTTAAATAATTTGGTCCACCTCAAATATCATCTCGGGTTGGCTGGATTGGTAATCCAACCAAATTGAAACTATTTCACAACCCAACACTCTATTTTGGGTTCTGATTTGGGGTGGTTAAAAAATTTAATTTTAAAAAATTAATTTAATTATAAACCTGAATATTATGTTAATTACACATAATTTTTAAGTTTAAAAATTTTAAATACTAAACAATAGATTGATTTGGGAAAGAAAAAAAAAAGAGTGTTTATGTCGAGATATTCCTTTACCCTCAATAATTGGACTACAAGGTGGTTGATCTTTGCGGGCGGTCATTTTGTAACTTCAGTATAAGCTAATCAAGTAAGTGCTACAATGTCGATCTAATTGGAAGAATTCTTTTATGTATGATGACACGTGCTCAATGACCTTACACGTATCATGTGTGTGATATGCCTTGTGAATGTGATGTGATGTGATATTATGAATGTGTCCTTATATGATATGAACGAAATGTTATGTTATGTCACAATAAGCTATGTAATGTATGAGATGCTATGATGCACTATGATTATGTTTTTTTTTTTTTTCAGGTAATGATAAAGCATCCTTGCATGGATGACGGAGAATGCATGAATGACCATTGAAGTTAAAATAGAACAGTAGTATGCATTGTCTTTGGTTAGTAGTTTTATATGTGGCTTTTCATTTTCGCACTAAAAGATTATGTTAAGATTTTGTTTTTATGACGTTATTTCTATTTCTCGATTTTAACTAAACGTATAAGTCCATGACTTCGTCTAAAATGTTTTTATTTAAAGTTCTGCATCTATTATTAAAACCCCGCATGGATGACGGTGAATGTTGGATGGTCATGAAAGTTGAGATAAGACAATAGTATGCATTGTTTTCAGTTAGTAGTGACTTTTCATTTTTGTACTCAAACACTATGTTAGGGTTTTATTTTGACAATGTGATAAGCGCCAACAATGCTGAATTTTGCAAACCTAGAGGTCATTCTAGAATCTTTGCAAACTTTCACAAATAAAGCTAACTTAACGAATTGATTCCAACCAAGAACTGGTTATGAGATGAATAACTTTTAGATCGAACTTGAAATCTTTAATGGTCACTCTTAAATTCCAAGACGACTCACTCTAGAATTAGCTTGATCAAAACTAATCCAATGAATCGGTTTAAACATCAAACCTAAAGCAAGGTTTGAAAAGGAATAACACCAAAAAGGTATCAAGAAAACACAAAGGTTTTGTTTGTATTCAACCATGATTCTCAAGCATGAATATTACATGTCTTTAAATAGGCAAAAAAGATAGTCCAGACATAATGAAGTTCATCTACCCACTATAAACTACAACTACCAATAAAAACTAGTAAATACAAATCGAAGTAAATAAGACATGATATAAATTGTCTTCATTGGTAGTTCAACTACCAAAGGCAAAAGTCTTCTAATCACTTTCCAATGTCAAGGGGAGTTTATTGTCTCTCTATTATTTTCTTGATTTGATATGCTATTGCTATAAAAAATTTTGAGCTCAAAAGTCTTTGTTTCAACTTGTACATTATCCAGCCTTTGAAGATGAATGTATAGGCCTCTTGAATCTTCTTAACCTTACTTCTTGTAATCGATCCTCTGGATACATGCAAATAGTCAGTAGTTGAATTCATATCACGATGATATTTTTATTGCTTGTTTTCAACTAAATGAATAAGTCCATGACTTCGTTTAAAACGCTTTATTTAAATTTTCGCATATGTTATGAAAGGCATGCATGTAGTGACGTCTCTAATTTAGACAAGAAAATTAGAGGCGTTACAAATACAAATTATTCTATAACGTATGATCCATGATCGAGCTCTAACAAGAATAGATACGGTGTATTAGCACCTCATAAATTATTTCCCTTTTTAATATTAATTTTGAAAGTTCAGAGTACTTTTGTAAAAATATTTTATACTTTTAAAAAAAATAAACTTGTGTTTTTGACGTTCTTACCAAAGTTAAAAGGGTATTAACGACAATTTAAAAAAATATTTTGGGACGATTTTTAAAATTTGGTTGTATTTTTGAAACAAAATATAGACGACACTTTTTTAAACGTTGGGAAGGTGTTTTTGAGGGTTTTTAAAAATTTTACTAAAAAACTTTTGAAAATTAAAAAAATAATAAAATGATGAGATTTTTGTATTTTGAAGGGTCAGGATTTGAGGGAAGCACGTGGCAAATCGGGGATGGAAACAGGGGTTGGGTAAAAGGCATGTGTTTTGTTAAGTTGGAACGAACCCAAAAAGCATTTTAGAGGGAAGGAGGGAAGGAGGGAAGGAGGGAGATAAGGATTTCCCAATTTTAATTTTTCCCCCAAAACGGATCAGCGCCACGATCCCACCAGAGCTTGATCCATGGAGGGTGTTGGTGCCCGTCTCGGCCGTTCTTCAACTCGCTACGGACCCGCCACCGTCTTCACCGGCCCCGTCAGGAAGTGGAAGAAGAAATGGGTCCACGTTGCGCCCTCTACCGCCGCTTCCAACAACCATTCTCACTCCCAGCGCCACACCACCCCCACTAATGTAACCACCAATGCCACTGCCAATCCTACTAATAACGCTTCCCATCTTTTGCTTTACAAATGGACGCCTATTACTCAGAGTCTCAACAATGGCAACAACGATGACAAGAACGCCGGCAAAGACGACACCCCTACGGTGACGGAGGAGCCTCCTCGCCGGAAATTCAAATACATTCCGGTAACAGCTTTCTATTTTCTACTTCGATTATCTGGGGTTGTTGAATTTGAAGTTCTAAATACTTTCCGGTAGATTTGTTGGTTCTAATGATTTGAAGTTTCAAATGTGTTGGTTTGAATGTGGACCTGTGTGTTGTAGGAGATTTTTCAAGCTACACCTTAGCCACATACTAATTTGCGTATGCCCTCCTATTTAGGCGTTAACGCTAGGGCTTGCTCCTGTTTGGGCCTTATGGTTGTGAAATGTCTAAAGCGTCCTTTCTCATGGAAAAGAAAGCCTTTCTTCTGAGTGTGATAGATCAATATCATCCACTTGATCCTTGGAGGATATCTTGGTTATTTTCTCTAGTAAGACAATGGGGTTTTCCATATTATACTGTAGTATGATATTGCCTAGTTTAGATTTAAGCTTCATAGTTTTGCCTTTTGTTTTACCTTACAATGATTGTACCTTACAATGATTGTTTTGCTTAATTGTAGATTTAGTTATGATTAGAAAAAATTCTACCTTTATCCATGGATCCCTTATTCTTTCAATTGGAAGTATTGATCCAATTCAATAAAATTGTGTTTCATAATTTTGTGATCCAATTTTTTTCCATTTTGAACTTATTTCTGGATACAAATCACTTGAGAATTGGAAGTTCCTATCGTGATGCATGACTAATAACAGGTGGATTCACTGACTCATTATTGCCGAGATAATGGTATTGTAACAATGGAGATCTTGTCATATTTTCCCTACTTCCAACAAGTACAATATCATATTGGTGTCCTTAATTATCCTTCCTTTGGACAAAAAACCTTTGAACCTCTCCTGTTTAATCTTATCCAAGTCAAGTTTTCTTCTTTGGAGTACTTTTTGTCTGATAGGGCTAAACTGCATATCAAATTGTGGCATACCTGAAGCGTATTGCTCATTGTGGCACCCTTAATAATCCTTCCAGCAAACAAAACTCTATTGAGGCTCTCTCTTACAATCTTTCTATTAAAGCATGTTGCCTATACTGTTTGGATCACATTGCCCAGACAACTGGGGCCTGTAATTTTTGTTGGCCTTCTAAGGATTTATGTACAATTCCATGTAACTATGCTTTTGAGGCTCAACACTTTTTTATTTTGAACTCAAGGATTTTGTTGATAGGACCAAGTTTGGATCATAGCTCTCTAGACGTGTTTTAGGATTCTGAGGCTCAACACTTTATTGTTTTGAACTCGAGGATTTTGTTGGTAGGACCAAGTTTGGAGCATAGTTCTGAGGACATGTTTTAGGATAACATGCCTCTACGATTTATATTATAACTTTTGGGGTCTAAGTTCACATGATTTGCTTTTACATTCATGCCAAAGGCCTTGTATAAATGGAAATGTTGTCCTTATTTATATACTAGGAAATTTTACCATTTCTAATTTATGTGAGACTATGTTCACATCCCCAACATTCTCTAATTGTGTGAGTTTGCTCAGCTGATTAAGGTATCATAACCTTGACCAAAAAATTAGATGTTTGAATCCTCACATTGCATATGGTTGAACTAACAAAAAAAATTATTGCCTGTTTTAAGATTATGCCTTTAGTTTGCTCCAAGTTTTAGAGGTCGTTAAGAATTTTTTAATAGGGGAGGGAGAGGGTCTCAACTAGTTAAGTGGGATATTATGTCGTGTCTAAGCTTTGTGACAAGGGTGGGTTCGGCTTTGGGAACTTGATTAAAAGAAATGTCACTTCAGCGAAGTAGCTTTAGTTGTTCCCTCTCTAGAATTGGATACTTCATCATAAGATTATCGTGAGTAGACGGAACATTTCTTCTTTTGTGAACAATAACTCTCTGGAGTCTCTGGAAAGTCATTTCTCATTTAAAAAACTTCAGCAAGTTCTCCTTTGGAGATGAGCCTTGTTTTTAATTTTGGGAAGATCATTGAAGTGTAGTGAAGCCCTCTATAGCCTTTTTCCTTTACCTTAGAAGCCTTTCTTTGCAGAAAGATTCCTTTCTTAATTCTGTCCGGTCGTGGGATAACAACCTTCCTTCCCGTTCTCATAACTTCCATTTTAAAGATACTTTCGACCTTAAGTTCACGTACTAATCTTCATTATTATTGTTGCATGGCACCCACCTTTCTCCAAATTTTGGTGACACTGTACTTGAAACGTTGAGGGACTTCTTGTAAATCTTTTATGCATGATTGATTGCTCATCTCTCCTTTCTTTGCCAAACTTCTAAGTTCTTATGAAGTAATTTTTTTCTCCTGGCTGGTTGCGTCGGGAAACGTCAAAACCATGGATTTTATTTAAATATCTTTGTCTCTTTTAGGCCTTAAGTGTTGTGCTTTGTATTAGGGAATATTAGAAGATCTAAATCATATTTTGTGCAGATATTATTTTGCTTGAGAATTTGTTATAAGATTTCCTGAGATTTTGGTGTTAAGTTTTCCTCTAGGACTGGTTGTTGGGGTATGGTACATGAGGTTCTTCTTTACCCTCTTAACAATTGAGTGCATTTTATGTGACTGGTGTTGTTTTTTGTGATCTAGAATTTAGAAACAGAAAATTGTAGCCTTTTACTGTAATAATTTTTGTTTCTGTCTTTTATTTTGCTCCAACACTTTAGGCTCTAAAAGAATAGGCCATAAACCACGCATGTGATAATACCTCACTCAAACAACCAGTCATAATAGAAAGAAAGTGGAAACTGAGTCTTATTGCCTAAATATACCTTTTGAAGCTCAAATTTTACCTCTTGATCTTCTATTAAAAAAATTGGTTGTCGATAAACATCCACCTTATGGTAGGCAGTTTCAAGTTCAAGACCTTTTCCAGTGAAATCCGCATAAAGAAAAGCCGAATCCACCTTATGTTATTCTGTCTCAAGTTCTAGCATACAAAGCTCTCTCTATCGTTCATTTTTCCTCCATTATCTATTTGTTCATTGACAATTAGAATAAGATCCAAGGTTTGACAATCTTTGGTGAAAGCCAATCATATCGGAGTACAAGATCTGTTTAACCTTTCTGTGAAAAATTTCTCGATCACCTTGTATAGACTCGTAATGAGGCTTATCAAGCTATACTTTCCATTTCCATTCCTAATGTATTAGTTTACATAAAAAGAATTTGAATGAAGTCCTGGAACACCTTTTCAGTTCCAACACTAGAAAATTCTTAAACCATTGGGGCTTACTGATATAGCTTGTTGGAGGTTTCTGTATCTCCATCTAGCCAATTCCCTGGGAGACGTGGTTCCACTGCATCTACTCGATAAAATCTAGTGTGCTCTTGGGATTTGGGAATTCAACTTTGTGATAAAATCGACGATTCATGCATATTGTCTTATTAGAAGTTCTATAACCATGGAATTCCCTTTAACTTGCCACTAATTTTTGAAAGAAACTAGATCTCAATTTTGATGGAATTTCACTTTCTACATGTTGGTTGTTATCTAGCATATCTACATATCTAGCTTCTGAAATCTCAATTGGTTGTTATCTTTCTACATGTTGATATGCATATACTTCTCTAGTTACCCTTTCAATTTCTCTTTCAAAATTTTCAACATATACATATGCTTGGATCCTATACAGAACTTGTTGAGACTCGTTATGCATTTGGATAACTTATAATAAAGAATAAAAGCTTGCTGAAGCAAGTACAAGGAATCCATGCATACAGGGTTTTATAGGTTGAAAGTTACAAGGGTATCTAACTAAGCGAATGAAGTCATTTTCAGCTATCTTTATTATAAGCTGTTTTCAATGAATACTACATCAGTTGCACCCTTTTAGAATAACTTTGTTCACAAGTTCTATTGCACTCCCGAGGATAACATCCAAGGAAAATTTTCACGCTGAAGCTATTAGATATTTGAAGATTGATAGGTAGATCAATTAGATAGGCAATAGTCCCAAGCTTCTTAAGAATTCAACATGGTCAATTTTCTTATTTTTAAGCTTGTCATAGGTACCTAGTTGAAGATGGTTGTTTTAAATGTATCATAAGGAGACCCCTTTTATAAAACCCATTTTTATGGTGTGTATTAGAATTTTTTGTGTAGCGTGTGATAGCTTTATTAAGATTTTTTATTACCTTGAAGTGAATTTTGGATATATGTCATGCCTCTTTTTCATCTTTTGTACTAACATTAGCGGTGCTAAAATCAAATTAAATGTGAACTGTTGAGATTTAGCATAAAGGTTTACTGTGACGTATTTTCAAATGCTATCAAGTACCGATAAGTGGGCGTAGAACAATGTTCTGTTATTCTTATTCAGCATTGGAAATTTGGCAAATAGGGGATTGTTGAATATTATATTATAATCCAATATTCTGATTTTGTCACTGAAACTAAGAATGGTTTAGTTTATAAGTCTTACTGCAGCCATGCCAAAATGTCCTATGATACCACTGCGAGTACAGTGAAAGCCAGTTCGGTTGGTTAACTTTGAAGGTTGATCAAAATTGAACTGTAAAATAGAAAATTGGCATTCCTTGGGACTCATCTTGCTATGCCTTGGCCCTTAAAGTATAACACTTTGCTTATAAGTTCAATTCAGTGTTGTAAATCCATGGTAGCTTGTTCGGAAGTTACTTGGGTCGATCATCCAATTTCTAAAGAAGAGTTTGTACATTTGAGTTCTCTGTATAAGCTTTTGTAGACAGATTTCCTTTGGTTACTTATGCCAATGCTCGTCTCGAATATCCTTCAAGAAACTCCTTAATGGAAAATTTGCAAATAGTGATGGTGCATTGGTGGTAGGGATTTTTGTCTTGCTGGATAAACTGCTCTTGCCCATCCAATCAAGTTTATATGTTTTTTTGCTCCTATATGAATTAACTGTTTATTAAAACTTCACTTGTAAGTAGGATATGACAAGCTGAATCCTGTCTAAGATAGATACCACATATAATGTTTGTCCTTGGTGGGCTGTGAAGTGAGCATCTCCCTACATCGTACCTTATTCTGGTTGGGTGGCAGATGATGGTTAATTTGGTGGAGCTAGGTGACCTAGGGATTGAGAATTTGAGTTCGCATATTGAGGCTCTGTTGGCTAAATTACTATGGTATTTCTTCTTGGAGTCTGATGTACTAGGACACGAAGTAATTGTGAGTAGACATGACCCGCGCCTATTTGAGTGGGTGGTGGTTGGTGGTGCCAAAAGGCCCGATAAAAACTTTAGGAAAGTTATTGCCTTTGGTCTCCCCTCCTTTTCTCTTTTTGTTAAATGTTCAGCTGGGGACAGTTCGAGTGTTGTTCTTGCAATTATGTCATTGATCGAGTAAGAAGTTGCATTGGCTTCCATTTTGCCTTTCTCTAATCCTTTTCCTCGTCGTTATCTTTGGGTTTCTTACACTCTTCTTTGTACAGATAGGTGTTAGATGTGGTGAGTCTTCTTTCTATCCTCTGGGATAAGCTTGTGATTTGGAAGAGAAGAGACTTTAGATTTTGGACCCTTGATGCTACGAGGGGCTTCTCGTGTTGTTTTTTTTTTCCACTTGTTGGTTGTGTCCCTTCCCTGCCCCACACTTGCCTGGAAGGTAAAAACAATTGCGTGACAGATTTAACATAGGAGAGTCGGACACTTCAGACTGTGTTCAGACATTCTTACTTAGTGTTGTTTCTGCAATGGTGTGTTCTTTGTAGGAGGCAGGCCGAGGATCTATATCACTGGACTGTCTGTAAATGAGGAGAGAGACGGCCAGCTGTACCTACAATTTTTGGGTAAAGAGAAAGAAAGATAAAAAGGAAAAAAAAAAAAACAAGAAAAAACGAAAAAAAAAAGGAGGAATAGGGAAGGGCAGAAAGGGGGTAGGTCTGTCACCTACCCCGATTTCCTCTAAATTTTGGTTGGTGAGAGGCCAAGGTGTTTAAATCAGAGGGAGGGGGTTTGAAGGAAGGGAGTGTAAACATCAGGTGTTTTATTGGAGTCAAGACAACGCCACGGGAGAAATTCCAACAAAGGAGCTCACAACGTTAAGGATCCACCATCACAACCACGGTGCACGTCGGGGAGAAACGCGAGGCCATAAGCTTGCAAGGACGACCGTTGCTCGTAAACAAAGTTGGACGGCTAGGGGCCGAAGTAGAGGAAAGAAGGATCGTGAGCAAGGGACGAAGTAATTTAAGAAGAGGAAATCGTGGTTCTCTGCAGCAGCAAAAGGGAGGAAGAGAGTTACGAGGAAGAAGGAAAAGGCGCAACCTGACCCATGCTACCGAAACCGCCTTCCATCGGGCTTGCTAGCGCCCCGACCTGCCTTTCTCCGACCCAAGTTGACCCAACGGGTGTTGAATCGAACCGCTTAGTTAAACCCCTGACCCATCTAGTTGACTCTGACCTGCTGCCCAGACTCGACTCGAAGGTAAGCATGACCCAGGATCCAGAGATCCCCCGACCCATCGAGTCAAAATGGAGCAATTTGTGAGAATTGGGTCTCTGGATCCTGGGTCATGCTCACCTTCGGGTCGGGTCTGGGTAGCGTGTCGGAGTCAACTAGATGGGTTGGGGGTTTAACTAAGCGGTTCGATTCAGCACCCGTCGGGTAAGCTTGGGTCGGAGAAAGGCGGGTCGGGCGCTATCAAGCATGATTGAAGGCGGTTTCGGTAGCACGGGTCGGGTCGCACCTTTTGCTTCTTCCTCGTACTCTCTTCCTCCCTTTTGCTATTGCAGAGAACCACGATTTCCTCTTCTTAAATTTCTTCATCCCTTGCTCACGATCCTTCTTTCCTCTACTTCGGCCCCTAGTTGTCTGACTTTGTTTACAAGCAATGGTCGCCCTTGCAAGCTTATGGCCTCGCGTTTCTCCCCGACGTGCACCATGGCCGCGATGGTGGATCCTTAATGTTGTGAGCTCCTTTGTTGGAATTTCTCCCGCGGCGTTGCCTTGACTCCAATAAAACACCTGACGTTTACACTCCCTTCCTTCAAACCCCCTCCCTCTAATTTAAACACCTTGGCCTCTCACCAACCGAAATTAGGAGGAAATCGGGGTAGGTGGCAGACCTACCCCCCTTCTGCCCCTTTCCTATTCCTTTTTTTTACTCCTCTTTACCCAAAAAGGGTCGGTACAGCTGGCCTTCTCTCTCCTCATTTATTGTCAGCTGTACGGTTATTACACTCGGCCTCTTTTGGCATAGTGGCTAAAGTCGTTTAGGTTTTGCTTGGCTGGAATAAGGATTGCTATTTTGGGGTGGAGTTGGTGCTTCTAAGCTCGTCATTATGTGAAAAGGACAGTCTTGTGGCGTGCTAATTTCTTTGCCATTTTGTAGGGTATTTAGCTCGAGTGTTATAATGGATTTTCCAGTGCAGTGGAGAGATTGTGTGGTGAGGGTTTGGGAAGTTACGAGATTTATTGCATTGGTATTTTGAAAAATGTGGCACCAAAAGGGCTTCTGCTTTAAGATAGATCCTGTGAAAAGGTCAGGAAGGATAGGGAAAATTTTCTTAGCTCTTATGGTAGAGAAAAAAATTAGTTTAAATTACAAATTTGGTCCATATGGCTTAGAGAAAATTAGAAGTGGAGGAAGTTGAATATAGTCCTTATGGTTTTAAATGTTAGAATTAGTCCTTATGGTTTGATAAAACACTCATAAATAGTCTCTCCCTACTGTACAGACTTTGTAATTTACCCAAAGATCTATTATTCTTTAAATGTTAAAAGCAATATAATTATATATACATGAAAGAACAACTTTCATCAATGATATTGAGAACGAATGATAGAATAACCATGTAATATTCTTAGCAAAACTTTGATGGGAATTTTCCAACGTAATAAGAAAGTGCTTTCTATCCAGATTGTTCTATTCCTGTTGGAATGAAAATACTTATTGTGGCATTTTTTATAGATTCATGGCTTCGGTTGTGGAATTCCTTCTATTCCAACTATTATTCCAAGTCTTCTTCTACTATAGGACACTATTGGAGCTTTTAGAACTTGAAGGAAAGAAGTGTAGAATAGACAAGAACATAATGAGTTCCTTTAAGCTGATGTATAGCCAGAATGAACTTAATTTGACAGAAAGATTTAGATATAACCCATTGAAAGATTATTACGTTGCTTAGAGATTTCTGGGAAGGTGAGCATAAGGGTATTGGTAGCATTTGGTCAATTGGAAGGTCGTCTCTCGTCCTTGGTAGAAATCAAGAGGATACTGGGTGTTCATATGGATACTCGTAGTAATAAGGCCATTTTTGAAGCTCTTCTTTCTGAAGGTTGTGAAGATTATCAAATGTTGTTGATACTCGTTTAAAGTTATCCTCGGTTTTTATTGTATTCAGAACAAGAGGATAGTTAATGGACCTAATGGTAGGTAGCTTTGAGTATTCATATCGGTGCTTCTAGGCTAGTTTAATGGACCTAATTAGCATGTCTTCGTGTCCGTGTCAAGTAGTATCCTTGTTGTGTATTCATGTAATGGCCCAAGCCTCACCACTAGCAAATATTGTCCTCTTTGGACTTTTCCTTTCGGTCTACCCCTCAAGTTTTTTAAAACGCATCTTCTAGGGGAGAGGTTCTGCACCCTTACAAAAAATGCTTTGTTCCCTTCTCCAATCGATGTGGGAGTCCCCAATCTACCCCCTTTGGGGCTAGCGTCCTTGCTGACATACCGCCTCGTGTCTACCCCCCTTCGGGGCTCATCCTCCTCGCTAGCACACCACCTCGTGTCCACTCCCCTTCGGGGCTCAACCTCCTCGCTGGTACATTGCCTCGTGTCCACCCCCTTTGGGGCTCAGCTTCCTCGCTGGCTCATTGCCCGGTGTCTGGATCTGATACCATTTGTAACGGCCCAAGCCTACCGCTAGCAGATGTTGTCCTCTTTGGACTTCCCCTCAAGGTTTTTAAAACGCGTATGCTTGGGAGAGGTTTCTACACCCTTATAAAGAATGTTTTGTTTTCCTCCTCAACCGATGCGAGATCTCACAATTCATATCCGTGCTTCTAGGCTAGGTTTCCAACAGGCAACTCATCTAACAGTTAGACTTGATAGATGGACAACCTTTTGATGAAATTCTTTTTCAGTAGACTTGGTAGTGGAGAGGGTGTTCTCAATACTCATGTGCAAGGCAATTTGGGAAGGCCAGTTACCTAAAAGAATGCACAGCCTACATATGGCCATTCTTGTTTAAATATACTATAGATGTGAATAATTCCGAGTAATTAATAAGATGACTTTCCCCTTTATGATTAAGACCGCCCAATATTGAGCTTCTTTTTAAATTTTCTTCCTCATATAGTTAGCGACCCTATGAAGGATCTTAAAAAGGGAAAAGTGGGTTGGAAAGTGACAGGACTGCCTGATGAATACAAAATTTTTGAAAGTACGTTGGCTGTTTATATGCTTTATGTTGCTTTAATGAATTCTGTTAATGAACAGATACTTTGTTGACACTTGCAATGATCGTAGTTTTTTAATACTGTTAAAACGTATGTCCTATCAAAAAAGGGTGCTTGTTTTAGAGGGATATTGCTATAGTGAACTCGGTTAACAAACAGAAACTTTGTTAACACTTACGTTGATTGTAGCTTTGTATTGCTGTTATTAACTCTGCTGAAACAAGCACAGTTCTTGTTTTAATAGGATACCATTTTAATGGCACTGTTTACATGTCATATATGTTGCAATGTTATACAATACTCCTTTTTTCTATCCCAATATTCAACATTTCTCCTTGTCACAGTTAACGTTGTGTGTGGCCTATTGATCCATTTGGTATCACCACATGTAAGACTTGTTTGGTTGGTTTCCTTCCCTCTTTCCGCCATTCTTCTTTTGTTCTCCAAACTTTAGAAGTTGAAGTCTCAAAGAAGATGCAGGTCTTTTCTTGGTGTGTTGTCCTTGGGAGGATCTATTCTTTAAACTGTGCTGTCCTACATTGGTTGGAGAGGAGAACAAAACACCCTTTATAAGGGTGTAGAAACCTTCCCCTAGCATACGTGTTTTAAAGCTTTGAGGAGAAGCCCAAAAGAGAAAGCCCAAAGAGGACAATATTTGCTAGCGATGGGTCTGGGCCGTTACATGAACTTTGTTAAAAGAGCCTTGCTCATGCTAATTAGTGTATCTTGTGTAAATGTGTTGATGAAGATTTGAATGGCTTCGTTCTTTAGACTTTGTGGTTGACATTATGGTGAATATGGTGAATCTTCTGAAAGTGGTATGAACCAGACATCAATCATGCAATATAAACTTGAAGGAAAATGTGAAGAAAATGTTGTCAAAATTATTAAGAGATCTTTCCATTCATGTCAGGTTGAAGAAGAATGAAGTTTCATAATTTGGAGTTATGATGTTTCATTAATGCATTTTAGTACTTTTTATTTACTTTAGGTTACGTTTACACTTGTGATCATAATTTATGAATGTTACGTTTACACTTGTGACCATAATTTATGAATGTTACAACTCTTAAAATGCCTAAGGGAAGGTCAAGGGTTTCATTTTGAGACTATTTCATTTGCAGATTGCTGTATTGGAGGAACAGAAAAACGAGGCTGCAGAAAATGAAACTGCTGACAAAGTTGAATATGAAGCTAACAAATCAAATGATGTTGAACCAGGAAGTGCAGTGGCGAGTGCCAAGGGCGAGCTTCAAGACGAGAAACCAGATATTAACGATGTACCAATGGACGAAAGTCAGGTAATTTATTTTTCGTCATAAACATGTTAATCTGCAACCTTCGAGATGAAACCGGTTCAATGGTTCACCTCTTGATTTCATGTCTCAGGACAACGACCATGTAGTGCGCCAAGATTTGAACGAAAGTACTTTGGATTTAAGTCTGAACTTGAATGCTCTCAATGACGATGGCGAAGCTGGTTCGAAAGCTGATCACATTAGAGATGGCAAGAGGAAGGGCTAACTTTTAGAAGCAGCTGCAGTTTCGTGCTTACAAATTCAATTCTCTTGTTGGAACTGAGTTACTTGACATCCCACATCTCTGCTAATCCTGGAAGTATATGGTTCTTCAATACTAGTATGATATGATTGCTTATTTGAGCTAATTTTGATTTGTTCACAGAAAAAGATAAACAGTACCATATTTTATCTTTGAAATTCGATATTGATGTTAGAAGCTGTATCGAGAGTCGAGGGAATTGTGTACGATTATCCACTGAGGATTTAGCTTTATTTGGTTTCTGTCAAATGATTATCTAATGGACCCTAAGAGTTAAGAAAGCCTTACTATTTCAATCAAACATTTGACGTTTTTTTCTTTTCATCTCTTCCTACCATGTCTATGTTTCACTCGTCAAGACGTTATTAATGCACGTTTTCCACAACTCATCTATTTAGAAGCAGATTATGAGAATCCCACATTGGTTGAGGAGAACGAAACACCCTTTAACCTTTTCCTAACAGATACGTTTTAATGACGGGAAGGAAAGCGTGAAAGAAAAAGTCCAAAGAGGACGATATCTACTAGCGGTGAACTTAGACCGTTACAGTTTCATAGAAGGTGTTGCGTAAATCAGGATCTCGTTTATTTTTCGAAACAGTTTCAAGCTTAGTTTCATAGCTACAAAAGTAAAATAAAGGTAGTAAAATAAAGGATAAGAATTGATTCGTAATAAAAAAAAAAGAAATTCAAAAGAAATTCATGGAGCTTTTGTTAGGTAAGATTTGGAGGGGGGCAACACATGGATGTAAGGGAAATTCAGGTGATCACTGAGGCAAATAATGTAATATTTGGTCTCATTCTTCGACGGCAGCCACTTCCTCCTTGGAGAAATAATCGTGCCTGGTACATTTGCAAATGAAATGTTGAATTAGTCGGCCATCTACGATGGCAAAATGAAGAACTATGCAAAGTTTAAAGTAATAATAATCTTTCCATGTAATTAAGTTCGCTCCTTCACAAACAATTTTGACAAAATTATATTCTAAAACTATTTGCATAGATGTACATGATTGATGCAAAAAGTGAAGTATAAGTTAAGATCAAATCGATCCATTGATAATAAGGCTCCAAGTTGAAATATGTATCCTAGACTAAAGAGCACAACAACATCCCCACGTCCCACAAGGACCATGCAGTATTTATATTTACGAGGCTAGGGGAGCGACGACTTACTGTATTTTTCTTGTCAATTGGTAGATGCCAGTTCCTGCCATTGCAACATTGACGCTAAAAAGGTTCCAGTTCTTCTGCATTTTCCGAAAAGTGTAGCCATTAGCTAAGATACAATTTAAGGTACATTCATATGTTAATTCGTCAAATTAGTTTAGCTGGACAAGGTACTTGGAAGGAAGGTTTAAGAAAGGAGATTTATTATTTATATCTGTTTCTTCAAACTACTGTCAAACACATGCAAATAGCAACCTTAAGACGGACCAAACAGGGTACAAAGAATAAACGATGGGTCCGTGCTGATTAGTTAAATGTTTAGTTTAGCCCACATAGAGATACTTGGGAATACACAATTCTACAGTTAAATACTTCCATGGTTCAACCAAGATATTTCCCTCGGCCAAGATTCTACAATATAATACCCATAATTATACCTCTATTTAAAAACTTTGAGGAGAAGTTCAAAAAGGAAAAAGAGGACAATATCCGCTAGCAATGGGCTTGGGCTGTTACAAATGGTATAAGAACCAGACACCGAGCGATATGCCAGCAAGGAGGCTGAGCCCCGAATGGGTTGGACATGACGCGATGTGCCAGCAAAGATGCTGGGCCCCAAAGTGGGGTGAATTTGGAGGGGTCCCACCTTGATTAGAGAAAGGAACGAGCGGCAGCGAGGGCGTTGGACCTCAAAGGGGTGGATTGTGAGATCTCGCATCGGTTGGGGAGGAAAACGAAACACCTTTTATAAGGGTGTGGAAACCTCTCACTAGCAGACGCGTTTTGAAAATTTTGAGGGAAACCCAAAGAGGACAATATCTAATAGTGGTGGGCTTGGGCAGTTACAAACTCCTTCAATGAGCTCCCTTACACAATTATTATGATCAAGGCTTGAGAGATAAGTGACACTACAAAGAGAAATAATCAACGAGAATCTCAAGTTGGAATGTTAAGAGGGCTTGAAGCAACGGTAAGAAGGGATGCTTGATCAACACTTTCACATGGGAGGGTAAAATCCAGACTTGTATTACTGCAAGAAAGCCAAATTGTGGCTGTTTGTAGAAAAAGCCCTATATTAAGTCTTCTGGAGTTCAAGAAGCCGGGACATTTCTTGATATGGTTTGGAAGGTATTTATTTTAATTAGTTGGATTCATCATTTGTTTTCATATCGAAGAGGTCGCTTTTTGGCTAAGGTTGGAAGACCTGGCAGTCTGTTCCTGTGACTTGGTCATAGGTGGTGATTTCAATGTTTCAGGATAGTCCCAAGCATAATCTTCAGGAAAAACCCTAATAAAAGGATTGCCTCTCACTAAACTAACTATACAAAAAAGGGTTTCGATCCAAAAGGACAAGGTCTAAAGGATAGTTACAAAAAAAAAAAAAAAAAAAAAAAAAACACTAGTAGATGCACAAAAATACGAATGGACTTCGGCAAGCAACGAAACTTCCTCGAGTGATTAATGATCCACCTCTCATTGGTTTCGATCCTAGAAATTGGCGTTTTACAAATTCAAATGTCAGAAGTGCAGCCATGTATGCATGACCAACTTCTCATCTGTAAGGAATGGGTGGGGAAATACTGTGATGATAAAGTGAACTGGCTAGATAGAATGACAACGGATTGCTTCCCTACCCTTCTCCTTCGATTTTGGAAACTGCTGATTGAAGCATCCTTCTGTCTTCACTATGTTAGAGGATAGATGAAATTGCTTCCAGAGACCTGGATAATGAATCTTCAATCATGAAGAACTTGCAAGCCCTAAGAAAGAAACTTAAACCGTGGAAAAGGGAGATTTTTGGTAATACCCAGACAAGCAATTGAAAGACTTCTTTCAGGAGGGAACAGATCGTAAAGACCAACCACTCAAACTTTTGAGAACTTGGGAGGAATCTTTTGGATTAGAAGGTGGAAAGATTGGCTGGAACTGATGGAGAAAATTTATGGTGGCCTTCTCACCATTAATGAAGATAGAAGGCTTCGGATTCTTGATAAATCAAGTGCCTATTCTTGCAAGTTTTCTTTTCAAGGACTTCATAGTGGCACCAGTAATCTCCCTGGTGAATCCTCGAAGCTTTACGGAGAGCAAGATCTCCAAAGAAGGCAAAGGTTTTTTGTTTTGCAGACCAGTCTAAAAGGTGGTCTCAAGAACTATGATAAAGGTCATAGCAATTCCCGATTCAAATGGCCACACTTAGAATCAAATTAAAAACTAAACAAAACTTAAACACAAGTGAAAGTGATGGTATCCTTTCTCTAGCTGTCCTTTTTCTCTCCATGTATGCTGGAAAACTTTCAAAGCTTTAACATGAATCTATCCTTCCCCTACTTAGTACAGCAATGATTGCACCCTTACTTATGTGGGTTCTTGTTAAAAGACAAAGACAAGGTCTTATGCTTCAATGCTATCAAAGCCACTTCCGAGAACATTTAGCTTAAGCAGGCTAGAAGAACTAATCAAGAGAGGTGAAAGCCCAACACTCTTCGTAATAGTGATATTTTACAAAATATGGGTCATTCATATGGTCACACTATTATCACTTTATGTTTCATCAATCATTAGTCATGTCATTTCTTTAACTTACCGGTGTGATCACAGTGCTGTAACGTGACCAGATAATTCCAGTGGCTGTAACAGCTGGATGCATATGATAAGAGGGAAAAAAACGTTAATAAAGGAATTATTCGAACACAAAATCAAACCATAATAGTAGGGAACAGAAATTAAGTTACTAATCTTCTCAAAATTGCAATATGAGTGCACGTGTGAAACGATAGAGGCGAGAGAAGAACTGGGAAGGTGCAAACTTTACATGGCTTGAATGACCTTTGCTATAGAACACATACCTATTTGCTGAGGATATGAAAGTTTTTCTGGTGGCTTAGAGAAGTCAGCAATATTGGCTATACTGATACCCCACTTAAAGGTTGGTGCCCAGAAGTGAACTGTATTACAAAGAGGAATTAGCTCACAGAAATCCTCTACTGATTGCTCATTTTAGTTGAAAACAAAGAAGCCTTGTAATCATCACAACCATTATATATCAATTCTAGAGAAGCTAATAAGAAACCATAAAATGAGAAGCAAGGAAGAGATATAGTTTTTGTTGTTTATTTACGAATAACAAATAATGTTTTAATCTGGAAAGAAGTACAAAAGGGGTCATTATATAGTGATGAATTGAACAAGTTTCCTTCAGTTCAGATATGCAGTCACTTGAAACATACCAACATTACTTGATCGAAAACGAAAGAGTAGAAGATCATTAACATGAAGACAGATGTACCGGCACCGCAATAATATGCGAAAGTCCGCGCCAATTTCTTGAGAAAAAAGATTCTAACTAGAGAATTACGGTTCCTATGGTAATGCCCTATAAGAAAAGAACTTGTAGAATGATGGGCAATGGGCATTAAGAAGCTGTGTTTTTGTTTCTATTGCATTCTATCTCATCCTATCAAATTCTGTTCTCCGATATTTGAGAATCACCATCAATACCTCGGTGTAGGTCTGGCATAATCCTTTGTTCCACATTTTAGGTCTATTAACAACTAGTACTAGCAAATTAAGAATTCTCAGATGTACTAGTACTAGCAAGTGCATCTTTGATGCAGTCATCAATTCTCCCGAGAGGTCACAATTACCGCAAGTAAACATATTAATGACGAGGAACACATTTTTGCTATTCTACTAATACTTGTATTTGCTTTCCTATTTTGTCGAAGCCTAGCTGAGGAAGAATTACGGGGTGTAAAACAAAAGAATATGCTGATTTGGGTTGGGTATACTATATTTAATTTATAACGGAACCCCGCCTTTAACCCATTAAGGAAAAAGAAAAAAATAAAAAGATAGCATTCCATTTCGACAAAAGACACACATTCCATTTATCACACTACAACCAAAAGGAGTTAGTAACGTTAACCTCATCATGAAGCAGAAACAAGCAAATAAGAGCCCAGATGTGGGAAAAAATTGTCCAAAACTATCTAATGAGACTTTGGCTCAACCAGCTAGCTTACCCAGACAAGGACATATTTCACCCTAACTAGTCGAGCCCAACATGAACTAAGCTCATTTTACACCGCTCATCAAATAGTATTATGGGTGGTCTAATTGGGGTAGCTATTCATAAAAAGGTTGCCCAAGGGTCCGAGTACATCTAGTGAGTCTTACCGAGTGGAATATCTGAAGGTTCCTCCTCTGAATTTTTCCTCTGCTCGGGATGTCCTTACGCCTTCAATTGCGCAGAACACAACCCGAAGAAATATTGAATTAAGATCATTCGCGAGAAAGAACGTAGCCTATGGATTCTGAATACGAAGTTATTGGATTATGTAGATCATTCACGATATAGTTTCAATTTGAGTGACTAATAGTTGGTAGATACTCGTTTTAGATTTTGCATTAATCATTCTATAAAATCATCTGGCATCTGAAAATCAACGATCATCGGAGCAAAATTTAAGCAATCAATCAAATTGAAAATGGATCGTTCGCGATCCAGATTCTTCTGACCTAAGACGAAAGGAAAAATGAGATACCATACTTGAATTTGACCGCTAAAGAACAAGAACTAAAGCAGGGATTGTGAAAAATGGAAGAAACTAACTGGTTTTAGGGCCAGCAGGATGGTTCCAGAATGCTTGGAGCTTCGAAGCCGCCATAAAATACTCTTGTGCTTTATCCTATTCCTCGTGCTCAAATGCCCTTCCACCAGCTTGGATTTATGTGCGACTCTGTTCAATCAATAGAATGGGCTATAAGAGAATTGGAGGCGTCGAAGCAAGTCAATGGCTGACCGCATTTTTCCTTTAATATATGATGGTGATTGAGATGAGATTAGAATGAATGAAGTGGATGAATCTTTCTAAAATATTTTATTCCAAAACTTTATAGTTACATCTAATTTTGTAATTATCATTTCCTTTCTTTCTAAAATCAAATGTAAAATCAAATGTTGATTCAAAAATTATTATCAATCTTCAAAAATTATCATTTTCTTTCTTTCTAAAGTAAGTGGTTTTACTATCAATTTGGTTGGAAAAATTGTTTTATGTACGATGACACGTGTCCAATGACCCTACACGTGTCATACGTTTGATGCTATGATATGTGTCACTATATGATATGCCAACATATATCAAATAACATTATAGTATAAATGAAATGTCAAATTATGTTAAGATGAATTATGTTATTTTATGATATGTTACGACATGTTATGATGTGTTTTGAAATAAAGAATTTTACAATGCACAACCTCTAAGCTATGATTTTAAAGTTATGCTATGAATGAAATGATTTTATAAGAGTTTATGCATGCATATTATCGAGTATAATATGTGTGAAATGAATGAGGGTTGTCTAGCATGGTTTATTTACAATGAAAAATTATGAGGACCTCATGCATAATCGTATATTTACGTGCATCGGGATACTTTCCCTTTTATGATGAGTACAGACACGTACACTATGTGATGGAAATGATCATCATGTTTATCATGATGCTACGACGGTCGCTATTCCCTCTGGGTGTTTGGCAATAGCACTAGAGAAGTTAGCCCGACCAGTAAGCCCAGGGAGTGTACGAGCCCGCTTGGTCGACCCATGCTCGCACGTGTGGGTCGTGTGTAGAGAAGTACTACACATTCAATTTGCTCGAACTATAAATTCGCCTAAGAAACGACGATTTTAAATAATAGGTCTCATTCATGTTGTATGTTTGTATTCCCTGACCTCAATAGTGGGTCGCTTAGTGAGTATTTTTTAAAATACAAATATTTGTACTGTTAACGACGACGTCGCGTTGAAGACCATAGAGCTTGTGCTAGGGTAGTCACATTTCATTTTTGTAGATCTTAGTTTAGATTAGGGCGTCGTTTTCAATCTTCTCTTTGATTTATTTATATTTCACATTGGTTTTTTCGTTGTTTTATTTACAAGCTTTTAATGCAAACATAGTAGTCCATGACATCATTTTGAGAATGATTTTAAATGAATGTTTTCGCACAAAAAAAAGTCACATCTATTTGGATTCTACATCGATTGGAGAAAGGAATGAATGTCAACGAGGACGGTGGGCCTCGAAAGAGATGAATTGTGAGATCTCACATCGGTCGGAGAGGAGAACATAAGGTCAATAAAAAAAATTAATGTCAGATTGCACGGTAAAAAAAAACTTTTGACCTTTGGTTAAGTTATAATAATAATAATAATATCTCCATCATTGATTTTTTTTTAACTCAAATTAATAATTTAAATTAAATTATGATTTGTGCCCTATTTTCCTCTTATTTAACTTCATTTTTTTCTCTATAATTCTCCAACAATTGTTACAATTTCTCACGACTTATATTGTGAGGATAAAATTTATGCTCAAACTCGTAAATTCACTTTATTTATTTATTATTTATTTTATTTATTTATTTATTTTAAGATAGTTGTGTATTATTTAAAACTTCCAACATTTTTAATAGTGTGATCTAAGTAAAAAGAGTGAGATTTACTCTTGATCCCATAAAAAGAATGATATAGCTATTGAGCTCTAATAAGTAAAAAAAGATTTTATTTAAATTTTCAAGGGGTAATCGGAGAGTAGTGTAAGTTGAGTAACGTAGGAAGAAATACAAAAATGCAAAGAAAATGAAAAATAATTGAGTTTCTGGAATTTGCAATGTTGAAGGGGAAGAAGAACGCGTTAGACGAGGGTAGAGACACATGTCAGGCAGAAAAGAGGTCGCGCGTCACCGGAAGAGATGACGCGTGTCAAGCAAGCATTCACGGGAAGAAATTGACGAAAAAACTCATGTCTGATAGGATTTAGAGGTTGGCAGCCCACTACCCGAATTGACAACCCGAGAACCCACGTGTGAAACATACTAGTGCTCCGACCCGACATTGAGTGTGCCACGTGTCACAGTCATGCTCATCCAAGGCGTGTTGCTCATGGCCGCATGCCCATGACAAGCCAACCCCTTTATGTTTTTCCATGTTCTAGTGTTTTTCTTTTGTATTTTTATGGAGTATGACGTTTCAGAAAAATCATGTCTAGGCCTGTCAGACATGAAATGCCTCAAAATGTACTATGGGGGATATGACTGGTTGTCAACTTCTCCCTACCTAAGGTTATATACTGTGAGCCGTTGTTATTACTCTCTTGCTTGCTTATGTAACGTCTCTTTAAAAAATCTCTCTCTGCCGTCGTTTTCAAAAACCTTCTCTTAAATCGAGGCCAGAGGCTCGAGCATACGTCGCTTGGCCGTAGGTGACGCAAGAACGAATTGACTTAGCTCACTTGTCGTTGGAAAGTAAGTGCCGCACAATCGCAAGTTAGCTCTGTGACATAGCAAAGACCGAAACTATGTCGACGACAAAGTTGACACCCAAATTACAAGCCGACCGGCTTACTTTAATAGAGGAGGAAATGTTGTTCCTCAAAGAAGTCCCTGACACCATCCGCTTCTTGGAAGAACGGGTGACGGAATTGAATGGAAAAGTTGTACAAATCGACGCAATGGGCAACTGTCTGGATGGGTTGCCAATCGTAGAACTAATGTTTCGGGTGGCCTCGCTCGAAGAGAGAGTTGCTCTTAGAGCAGCTCAAGACCTTCTGGTAGCCCCGATAGCTCTATCGCGCACAAGGAGGGACGTGACGAAGAGTTCAATGTGCTACAAAATACAATGATGAGTTTGTTCAATGGATTAGCTGACAAATTTAGAACAACTATCGATGCCATCCAAGAAAAGATGGCCGACATGAACACCCGAATTGGAGAGACAATGAAAGCCGTGGAGAACATCACGACTGGGCAAACTAATACAGGATCCAACAAACTGAAGTTCCCAGACCCCAGACCCTTCAAAGGAAACCGGGACGCCAAAGAGTTGGAGAACTTCATCTTTAATGTCCAACAGTACTTCAAAGCCACAACGACTTGTACCGACGACATAAAAGTGACAGTAGCCTTAATGCATCTCATAGACAATGCAAAACTTTGGTGGCGTACAAAGGTGCAAGACATCGAGAATGGATTGTGCACCACTGACTCGTGGGAAGACCTCAAAAGAGAGTTGAGCGACCAATTCTTCCCCGAAAACGTGGAACACATGGCAATGAAAAAATTGGAAGCATAAGAGACTATATCAGACAGTTCTTGACCCTGATGCTAGATATCAGGGGCACATAAGAGAAAGACAAGGTATTTTTTTTATAAATGGGTTACAACCGTGGGCCAAAACAAAAATACATGAGAAAAAAGTTCAAGATCTAGCTACTACAATTGCCAGTGCTAAGAGACTCCTAGACTTTGGGAATGAAGCGAGTTTCCAAAAAAAATGACACAGGCCCCAAACACTGAGGGCAAAAGATATAGACCTCCAGGTCATCGAAATGAAGGCCCCAATAGACTAAAGGGAAGTAACGACAGACCAAGTGGGTGGACAGATAGACCTCTTAAGAATAACCAAGCGGGGACGTCTCAAGGACCTTACCCTCAAAATAACTATCCGACGACACCTTTACAATGCCTGTTGTGTAAAGGCCCCCACAGACTGTCCTACTGTCCTCATCGGGCCTCTCTCAATGCACTCCAGTGTCCATTCAAGAGAGCAATGATACAGGAGTCGAGACTATGCCAGACAGAAGGGAAGATCAGGACAACCCCCGAATGGGTGCGCTTAAATTCTTGTTAGCCCTCCAACGGAAGGTCGACCCAAAGTAGATAATAGAGAAAGGACTCATATTCGTAGATGCAATAATAAACTCTCGACCCACAACTTCATCGCCGACCAAGAAGCACGAAGATTGGGACTCACAATAGAAAAAGACCCCGGAAAAATGAAAGCTATCAACTCCGAAGCCTTGCCTATTGGGAATTTCTAAAAGAGTCCCCTTCAAATTAGGGACCGAGACAGGAGAAATGGACCTTGTCGTGGTTCGCATGGATGACTTCGACGTGGTACTTGGGATGGACTTCCTCCTAGAACACAAAGTTATCCCAATGCTTGGTGATCACCGACCACAACCCCACAGTGATACTTGCAAGCATCAAGCAACCAAGTAATCTTAGAATGACCTCAGCCATATAATTGAAGAGAGTACTCGCACGAGAGGAACCTACATTTATGGCTATACCCCTGATGGAAGAAATGACCACTGAGGAAACTGTTCCAAGCGAAATCAAGGATGTACTAGACATTTATGCTGACATAATGCCATAGAGCTTACCACAAACACTACCACCCTATCGAGGCATTGATCACGAAATTGAACTCCTCCCTAGGGTTAAACCCCCAGCAAAGAATGCATACCTGATGGCTCCCCCTGAGCTAGTCGAATTGAGGAAACAACTAGATGAGTTGTTGATGGCAGGATTCATCCGCTCGACAAAAGCACCTTACGGAGCTCCCGTGCTATTTTAGAAAAAGAAGGATGGGACGTTGTGTCTGTGCATAGATTATAGAGCCTTAAACAAGGTGACGGTATACAACAAATACCCACTGTCGATAATATCCGATTTGTTTGACCAGCTTCACAGAGCCAAATACTTCACAAAGTTGGACCTACGATCAGGGTACTACCAAGTACGTATCGCCGAAGGGGACGAACCCAAGACGACGTGTGTAACAAGATATGGGGCCTTTGAATTCCTGGTAATGCCCTTTGGTTTGACAAATGCCCCAGCTACGTTTTGCACATTAATGAACTAGGTTTTCCATGAATACTTGGATTAGTTCGTCGTAGTATACCTCGACGACATAGTTATATATAGCACAACCCTAGAGGAGCACAAGGTGCACTTGAAGCTAGTGTTTGACAAACTGCGGTAGGATCAACTATACATCAAGAAAGAAAAATGTGCCTTTGGACAAACATATATCAACTTCCTTGGACATGTCATCAGTTGCAGACAGATCGGTATGGATAGCGATAAGATAAAATCTATCCAAGAATGGAAAATCCCTACTTCAGTATCCGATGTGTGATCCTTCCTAGGATTGGCAAACTACTATAGGCGGTTCGTCGAAGGGTTTTCACGATGAGCTGCCCCATTAACAGAACTCCTAAAGAAAGACCACCCTTGGTCGTGGTCAAACGAATGTCAAATAGCCTTTGAAGATTTGAAGGCAACCATGACAAAGGGTCCTGTCCTCGGGTTAGTAGATGTTACTAAACCATTTGAAATAGAGACGGATGCTTCTGACTTTGCCCTCGACAGTGTCGTTATTCAAGAAGGTCACCCCATCGCTTATGAAAGTCGAAAGCTCAATGATGCTGAAAGGAGGTACACTGTCTCTGAAAAAGAAATGTTGGCTGTGGTCCAATGCCTATGAGTCTGGAGACAGTACCTCTTGGGATCACAGTTCGTGGTGAAGACGGATAACAGCATCATTTGCCACTTCTTCGATCAACCAAAATTGACGGTAAAACAAGCTTGGTGGCAGAAGTCATTGGCCAAATTTGACTTCAAATTCGAACACAAGGCAGGAAAGAGTAACCAAGCAGCCGAAGCGCTGAGTCGGAAGTGCGAACATGCGGCCCTGTGCATGTTAGCCTATATTCACTCAAGTAAGATTGATGGATCGATGTGCGACATCATCAAAGAACATTTACATAAAGACCCATTGGCCAAAGCCGTCATTGAACTAGCCAAAGCAGGGAAGATACGTCAGTTTTGGGTCGAGGGAGACCTTCTAATGACAAAGGGAAACAGATTATACGTTCCAAGAGCAGGAGAACTGAGGAAGAAGTTCATTCAAGAATGTCATGATACCTTATGGGCCGGACACCTTGGGTGGCAACGAACATATGCCTTAATAAAAAAGGGGTACTTCTGGCCAAATATGCGAGACGACATCATGCAGTATACCAAGACGTGCCTCATTTGCCAATAGAACAAAGTCGAGAAAGCCAAAGTCTCGGGACTCTTGGAACCTCTACCCGTGCCAACAAGGCCTTGGGAAAGTGTGTCCCTGGACTTCATAATACACCTCCCAAAAGTCGGGGAATATGACGCCATCTTGGTTATATAGATCGATTCTCGAAATACGCGACGTTCGTTCCCACCTCCAAATTATGCTCGGCTGAACTAACAGCCCCAACTATTTTTCAAACACATTGTGAAGTTATGGGGCATTCCATCGAGCATCATCAATGATAGGGATGGTAGATTCATCGGCACATTCTGGACCGAGTTATTCGCCTTCTTGGGAATGACTTTAAACATCTCCTCGAGCTATCATCCTCAAATTGATGGACAAACGGAATGGTTCAACTGCTTGCTAGAAGAATAATTATGTCACTTCGTCGACGCTGGCCTGAAGAACTGGATACAACTGCTCGATGTCGCCCAATTCTATTTCAATTGTCAGACGAGTTCGTCTACGGGAAGGAGCCCCTTCGAAATTGTAAGTGGACGACAGTTGACTTTGCCCCATATTATTGATCATCCTTATGCAAGAAAAAACCCTCAAGCTCAAAATTTCACCAGAGAATGGAAGCAAACAACCGATATAGCCCAAGCATATTTGTAGAAAGCTTCCAAGCATATGAAGAAATGGACGGACAAGAAACGTCGCCCCCTCGAATTCCGAGGAGGAGACCAAGTCCTCATCAAGTTGAGACCAGAACAGATCAGATTCCGTAGTTGAAAGGACCAGAGACTAGTTCGAAAATATGAAGGCCTGGTTGAAGTCCTTAAAAAGATCGGGGTTACTTCCTACAGAGTTGCGCTACCCACATGGATTAAAATTCACCTAGTAATTCATGTGAGCAACTTTAAGCCCTATCACCCTGACCCAGACGACGACTAGCGAAATATAATCATGAGTTCGAGCATCGATCTAAAACAAAGAGACACTAAAGAAATAGAGGAGATCCTATCCGACAAAGTTAGGAAGATAGGAAGACCCGTATGGAAGATTCGCGAATTCCTTGTCAAATGGAAGAATCTCCCTACGGAGGAAACTAGTTGGGAACGCGCCGAAGATTTGGACTCCGCCGCCACCCACATCGGCAGGTTTGAAAGTAGTCGATTGATAGAGACGTCAACCAATTAGGTGGGGGAGGATGCCACGGTCATGCTCATCTAAGGCGTGTTGCCCATGGCCGCATGCCCATGACAAGCCAACCCCTTTATGTCTTTCCATGTTCTAGTGTTTTCCTTTTGTATTTGACGTTTCAGAAAAATCATGTCTAGGCCTGCCAGACATGAAATGCCTCAGAATGTACTATAGGGGGATATGACTAGTTGTCAACTTCTCCCTACCCAAGGTTATATACTGTGTGAGCCGTTGTTGTTACTATATGACTAGTTTCAACTTCTCCCTATGACTAGTTGTCAACTTCTCCCTACCCAAGGTTATATACTGTGTGAGCCGTTGTTGTTACTATCTTTCTTGCTTATATAACGTCTCTTTCAAAAATCTCTCTCTGCCCTTGTTTTCTAAAACCTTCTCTTAAACCGAGGCTAGAGAGGCTCGAGCATACGTTGCTTGACCATAGGCAACGTAAGAACGAATTGACTTAGCTCGTTGGAAAGCGAGTGCCGCACAATCGCAAGTCCGCTGCCATCAAGAGTGCAATTGTGACACCACGCATCAGGGTAAGAAAATTTGGTTCCCAGCGCGCGTCTCTAGATTCGAACCCACGCACTCAACCTCGGATGGACCAATTTACTGGTGCGACACGATTGCACTGAAATACGCGTCCTTCCCCCCTTGGGCGTGTTTGTACTTGGGCGTGATGGTGCACATGGGAGGCTTCAATGACGCGTGGTGGCGAGTGAACCGATGTGTGAGACCCCTTTTAAGCCTGATTTGACTCTTGTTTGACTGTTTTCTGTCCTAATTTTGATACTGACCTAAATTTGACTTGATTCAGGGCCCACCAGTGAGATTCCAAGAAATCTTGGGCTCCCAACTATCGAAAAAGCAAGCTACGATGGTCACGCTTCATCCTGTAAGTAACCACCTGAATTTTAGGCAAGTAATACTTGTAGGGATCACTAGGACAAGCTAGCATGCGAACATAATGAACCTTAAGTGGTTAGAATATGTGTGCTTAGGACCTAGATTGAAAATTTTTGATACTTATGACATGTATATTATAAAATTACGAAATTTCCCTTACAACAAAAGAATTGAGAAGCGTGTCTAATTTAATGTCTTCCACTGTGGTATGATAGAGGAAGGGATATTATGATTTGTGCTTCGGGTGATTGATGGATGTTATCTCCCCATTGAGTTTGTTTGATTGTGTATATGATTTATACCTTATTATTTCCATGCAATAGGGGATTGGTAGAAATAACTTCTTAATAAACATATGTGAATGGGTAGACACGTCTTACGTGTTAAAAAACAGTTGATAGATATATTTTCCTAGTAAAGTATGCATCAAGAACTCAATTAAGATTAGGGCACTATAACTAGTGTGGCTTACATGTAGAACTAAATGTTAGACATATGTGCACCCAAAGATTGGTTAAGTAGAAGGGCTAGCTCAGAACACCCTGGAATTGAGAAATGTAGTTTAAACCGCCTGGCCGCCCTAAGAACCTAGTAGGCCTCCACGGTGTCTTAACTTGATTTAAGTAGCTTACAGAATCATGATACTAGAATGTAGAGTTAGGTCAGGGTCGACGCTTTGATCCCATTAAACCGGTTTTTGAGAAGAACCAGAGACTATATGGGTAGTTATCTCAAGATATTGACCCCTATTGAGTGTAGGAACAAGTCAAGACCAATGTTGTGACGTTGTAAACTAGTCTCAAAGAGGGACTAGGGACTATGTTGGGTTTTATGTCCTAAAACTCATAGTTTGTAAATAAAAACATATTCTATTTTCAATAAAATTATTATTGATGTTTATTCAATAAAGATTGTTATTGAATAAAGTGAATTTTACGATCGTTAATCTAAATCCAATAAACTAAGAATACTCTGGCTATAGTATGATTACTTGAACTATATGTAGAGACATAAGAGTGGATCAAGTTCAAGTATATAGTCAAAATGATCTATAGTACAGGGATAAGGCTGAGTACCTTATCCTGGGGGCACTATGGATGCGACCCACTTTTGTATATGACATAAACAATGTGATCACTGAATTGTATATGCGGAGACATATGAGTGGGGGCGTCCTATGCAATGAGTATTGCATAAGATCGGACCATGAAGAAAATCACTCTCACTTTATAATGTCGTTTACTGTTGAGACTGATTTTCTTTTCATTCGATGACCTAGGTAACTCGATCTTAATCCTGAGCTAACCATGAACTCCTTTTTATTCGGAATTATCCTTAGATTTGCATGGGTGAGAGTGGCTCGAGTTCGCCGACTCAATAGGCCTCCCATTTTAGGGGTAAGACTGGGTGAATGGCTGGGGACGTGGGATGCAAGATGGAATTCACTCCTACCCACTTTTGATGATAGAAGAGAGGTAGTTCCCTTAAGTACTGACTCCAGGTCTTGAACCAAGGACCCCACCCTCTCATTGGCCTGAGAGGGATTCGGTTTACTGGTTGGACCACAAACCAATTGTTCATTAGAGGATCAGTGGGACATAAGGAATAAGAAGTAACTTCAGGGGTAAAACGATTAATTGATCCAGCTCTAATTACGAACAACTTGTGAAGGATCGACTTACTAATCATAGTTATATCAAATGGATAGAAATATATCTATAGTGAGGGGAGTTCAACTACTAGGCTATAGTGGAGTGTCCTAGTAGTTAACGAATGTTGGTTAACAAGGTTAATGAGCTTAATCGGTTAATCTTGGATCGTTGGAGCCCATGATTTATAGGTTCATTAGGTCCCTCTGCTAGCTCATATCGGACTAAACCATAGAACAGTTTGACGAGTGAGTTCGAAGTATTTGAATTCAAATTATACGATATATTTAACCATATTTTTGGAATATGCGTTACATATATACGATATATTTAACCATATTTTTGTTTTATTTACGAATTAAATAAAAGGAGAGAATTTGAGATATTTAAATAAGATTTAAATATTTTAATCGAATATGTGTTGGAATGATTGAGATTGGCATTTGAATTAATATTAAATATTAATTAAATAGTTTAATTAATCCTTTAATATTACTTTAATTTGAAATTAATTATTCAAATCAATTGTTGAATTAAAATGAAGAAAGTAAAAATGTTGACTTCATGGAAAAATCCATGTTTGAGTTAGTGGAATTTTGAGTGTCAAAATTTGGTTTAACCAAACTTGCATGTTTGCCAAATAAACCCCCCACAAATTTGAGTAGAATTTTGAGTGTCAAAATTTGGTTAACTCAAACTTGCATGCTTGCCACGTAATCCCAAACATTTGAGTGGAATCTTGAGTGTCAAAATTTGGTGATCTCAAATTTGCATGAACATGCAAACATAACTCTATGAATAGAGTAATCAAGGTACATGGAACTTCTTCCTTGGAAAAACCTTGAGAAAAACTCTCACAAACTCTCTCTTCATATATACTAAATCCCTCCCAAGTTTAGTCACTCATCGGATTCTACAATCCCGTTCTAAGGTCGGAGAATAGTGGAGAAGACACTAGTGGTGGTTCGAAACCGGTTTGTGAGGAAAAAAGAATTTGAACTACACAAGGTTAGTACTCAAACACCTCGAGTTTTAATACTTATGAACATGCTAGTTATTTACTATAATTGATGTTCTAAAAGTGCCTAAGATCCAAATTGCTTCCGCATGTATTATATTAACTCCATCACTACATTGGTAGACGATTAATGAGAAATTAATTGGAACTTCGAGACCTACACAATAGTTTAGGGCACTATAAAGGGTGAGCACGAACTTCTTATAGACTAATGGAAAGTCATGAGAACTTACTAGGAGAAGGAAGCAATGAGAGCCCACAAGTAGGTTGCTTATTGAGTATATTTTTGTACTCACCCCTTTCTTTTTTCTGATATCAGTCAAAGTGGGGTGGTGCTCGAGAGCTACACTATCACAGAGGGGTGTAGTTTCACAGCGTCAATTTGTTTTTACATTTTGGAGTCCATTGTATTTTATTTTATAATTTTCTCTGTTTGTATATTTAATTTTGGTGTTGTTAACAATTTTTTTTCTTATATAAATTTTCGCGAATTTTATTTTTATTATACTTCACTTTTTTTTTTTTCACTTTTGTTTTTAAGTCTCGATTTTATTTTCAAAGCCTCAAAAATTCGAGTCGTGACAAGATCATTATGCTAAAATCTTATATCCTAATTCCTCAAAAATCTTATGGATCACGAGAAAAATCGAGAATGAAAGGTTAGAAACTTACCTCGTGTTCTTGTACGATTCTCGACGGTTTTCGATGATCCAAAAGTCCATAATAATTCACGTTGGGCCTCTGAGTAAGGTCTTTGAAAAAACCTTTGCCATAACCAGACTCTAGATGCCTTTGATTGATTGACTTTCAGTAAACTGATTAGGAAGGAGGGTTGAAAGAGCCTAGAATCCATTTCCCTAATCGTTGCCGCCATTAAAGATGGAAGTAAAAAGCTTGAAATTCTAGAGTAATTGTACCCATTTCCCTTCATACTTGGGTACAACTTCATTAGCCACAAGTTTTATGAAGGAATCAAGGATTGAAAGAGCCTAGAACCCATTCCCCCTATCATTGTCACCATTAGAGAAGGAAGTAAATAGCTTGAAATTTCAATCCGAGCCTACATGTAAATTTGTCGAGCAAGGCCAATACCAGTTAATTTCTGCACCTTCAATGAACATTTTTGTAGAAGACCATGACGAGAATTAATTCCAAGAACGTGCCAAATTGAAGAAGAACAGTTTCAGGTATAATTTGGGCGTAAGTATCGAACTACAATCTACCGTCCATTTTTCTTTAGAATGCGCATTCCTTTAGCTTTAGAGGATTGAGTTGAGTAACTTTGAAAAGAAATCTAGAGCTAAAACGTCCTAGATCGAGTTGCCCAAGAAGTCAATTCTCTACTTTTTTGGGTGGGGTAGATTGAGAAGAATTTCTCAAAATTAATGCTGCACACGAGGTTCGTTCAAACCACTAGAGGGAAGTATAAGGAAGAAGTTCCATGAAGAAATTGAGCCTTGAAAATCCTTAGAAACGCTGCCCAATAAGAAATCTCTGGTTTGAACTCCAACGAGAAATTAGTTTTTCGACAAACTTTTGAGGCAAATAACTTGGGCTACAATCCACGAGAAGGAATCAAAATCAATCCCAAGCTCTTCCTTGTAACACCATCTTTAAGTTTCTTGAAGAAATCAAGCGCAACAAAGCCATGATTGGAGCTGGCGAGAGGCGTTTTCAGACAGTGGCGCTATTGGATGTGCGCGTCTTCTTCCTTCCAGATGAAGAAGACGAGGATCTGGCCAGTTAAGTTGAACCCGCCATGTCAAACTGAAACATGACCCTCCCTCAAATTTTCTTAATTTTAGTCCTCTTCTAGACTAATTCTCATGAAAAATTTGATGACTATAGAAACTAGACACTCTAAGGATTGTGTCAAAGAAAATTTAAAGTAATTGGTATACTAATTGCTCGAGAACAGAGATTTTGTACTTCAACTACGAGGTAAGTAACCATCTTAAACTTTTCTTAAAAAATACTTGCAGAAATCGCTTGCATTTTTGTATGAACCTTACACCAAGTATAAATTAAAGATATATGAAAGAAAAATATCGAGAACCATGAGTGAAGACCATAAACCGATCAAATTGCTTTAGATTTAAGTAATATCAAAATAACCCACTAAATGAATTCAGCTGCCATAAAATTTTAATACTGAGCATGCTATGGTATGTTAAGGTTATATATGCAATTTGATAGTCATTGCACAAAGTTAAGTAGCTAAACCAAGGAACGGTGTAAAAAGACCATAATGTCCATAATGCCCCTAAGGCAACTTACTTTTCATTCATGATCTAAATGACCTCCAAATGCTATGAAACTTTGTAGTAGACTTTTTTTTTTAATTAAATATGATTGATAACACAATAAAGTTCCAAACATGTTTAGAGGTCAAAACAAGAATTAGGGGTAAAATGACCAAAATGCCCTCATGACCTTTTAAGGCATTTCAAGATCTAAACACCCTCCAAATGATTTACCACTTCTTACAAAACCTATTCATAAGGACATAAAGATATGTTCAAGATTTCAAGTGGATTAGAAAATTTTTGAAACCTAAACTAAGGGCCGAATATAAGTTTAAACGGATTACCTCAAGTAATTCTTCCCAAAACTCTAGACTCTTCTATAATTATCTAAAGAACTCATTATGACTTCATGACATTCTAAGTGACTCAGGTATGTTACTAAGTTTTGTAGAGCTTAAAAATACATGATACGACTTATGTTTTCAAAATTACGAACCGGATTTATATAATGTTGAAGATGGAGAACCAAGAAAAAATACTACACAAGCTCTACAACTACCAAAGTAGGAAGAACACTAGGTACCACTCAAGAATAAGGGACCAAGGTCCCTAAACTAAGAAACTCAAGAAACTCCTAAGACCTCTCACGATATAGCATGTTCATGATTCAGACTACGCTACTTTGAATTATGAAGCTTTGAGTGTAGGTATTCAGACTATGCCGCTTGGAACATATGAAGTGTAATGATTGACTTGCTTGTAATAATTATATCAATCGACACAACTTCTCCTACTGTGCATAAAAGTGCGACTCTAAATATATAGTTGAGTGACCTATAATTAACGAGTGAAAATTGATTAATTAAAGAGTTTAATTATTTAATTTAAAGTCTTCACATTAATATTTAATATATTAACTTATTAAATATAAAAGCGAAAAACATATTTATTGTATTACACTTCCATCTTGGCTGAGAATCTCCCGGTTATTCGTCGACCATAACTCCCTATCAATTTTCAGCATAAACGATGCACATGTCACCTTTTGATCATCCAAACAATTCATTAATAAGAAAATTGTCTCAATCGACCATAGCCACAACTATGTCTTTGTTGGGTCTTTTGAGGCACCATAAAAGGCATGAGGATCTACTGCTTGAAATCCTGCCTACAGCTCTTCTCGCATGGACTGCGTACTGTTGGTCTACTAGGTTGTCACCACGGTTTGCATCACAGCCTAGAATGATTCCCACATTAGGGTCATCATGGGGTCCATTCCAGTAGCCGGTGCTGCTAGGGGTGGCGCCGCTGCATCGATTTGAGTAACTGATCCTACACGAGGTGGACTCCCTCTACCTTTACGCCGTCCTCTAATAGAGGTCATCTTCTTTCCCTACACCCTCTTCCACGTCCTCTAGGTGATATGATATAATCAACATATAATTACTTGTAAGTGTGGATCTTTCAGTACAAAAAACGTGTCAAAACACTATATCATGATAAACACGACTTAGTAAACAATAGCATACTCAACAATAGCATTCAATTTTTTTTATTATCTTACGTATGACATACTTGACGGCGACGGAGCATCAGCGGTGGGACCATGGCACGTACTAAAACTACCTTGTAGACTACTATGCTGAATTTGTAACTTAAAGCTCTAATACCAACTGTAACCACCCTATTTTTCTACTGAAATAGAGTCGCTACGATATGAATGACGTGACCTTTTTTTTGGGCAAATATTCATTTAAATAATTTATAAAACGTGATGCCATGGACTTAAATATTCGTAATAAAACCTTAAAACAAAACAACATGAAATTTATATGAAACAAAAAAGGATTAAAATGATGCCCTAATCTAACTTAAGGACTACAAAATAAATAAACTGCAACTTATCCTAACACAAGTTCCATGATCTTCAATGTGACGCTATCGCCATTTGTACCGCGGTTCCTTACCTTTACCTGAAATGTTAGAGTAGCACATGCCTTGAGTATTTTAAGAACTACTTTGTCAATGATTCCACTATTTGGGTTACGAAATGTAGTCACATGCAACATGGTAGGACCTATCATTTAAAATATCATTTTGTTGTCTTAGGTGACTTTCTAGTCCGAGCTAAATTAGATGTGTAATACTTCTCTACACATGGCTCACACGTGCGAACGTGGATCCACCAGACGGGCTCACATGCCCCCTAGGCCTTCTGGTTGGGCTAGCACTCACTGATGAGTTGTTGCTGGACACCCAGAGGGAATAACAGTTGTCGTAGCATTATGACAAACATGATTGTCACAATCAGTATTATCATGACTTGTCTGTACTCATCATAATGGGAAAGAATCTCGATGCACATGAACACAGGATCAGATCTCCATACTTTCCATCATAGTATGATAAGTGGGAATTCAAACGTAAAAGTATAAAAATATATATTTATATTAAAGTATATGCATAAACTTTAAAAAATGACTGCATAGCGTAGTGGATTAGCGCGTTTGACTTTGTAAAAAATGACTGCATGTCTAACGTGTAACGATCCTAGATTTCTACTAACTTAAAGTTGTCACCAACATCATAACATACTCTCTTATGCAGAAATAAATACCACTGCCTTGTGCATGTGCCACATTTAAATTAAAAACACCTTATACTAACCTAAAGTCTAAGAAATGAAATACTAGTATCTTCTGCATGTGCCATGGTCTTTACTTTCGATGCCCTCGTCAACCGTACAAGGGTGCCTTGTCTTTGCCTGAAATAAAAGTAGCACAATAGTTGAGTATTTTAAGAAATACTTACTAAGTAAACCAAGTATTAGGGTCAGGGAATGTAAACACATGCAACACATTATTAGGGGCCTACCGTTAAAATCATCATAAATGTGGTCTTTAGTCTGGACAAAATTGGATGTGTATTACTTTCCTACACATGACCTACTTGTGCGAGCGTGAGTCCGCAGACAACGCACCTCCATGGATCAATCAGAGTCAGCTAGTTGTTCATAGCCGGACGTCCAGAGGTTAGCAAACCCTCGAGTATCATGCAAGGTGTCACGATCATGTTTGTCCAAGGTTTGTTGCATATCGTCACATGGCGGATGTCCTGGTCATTCTTGTCCAGGACATGTTGTCCATGGTTGCATGCTTGTTCCAAACCCCCTTTTACATGCTTTCATCCTATATAGGCCTTTACCATTTCATGTTGGGACAATACGAGGGTGTATGACCGTTCTCCAAAACCATGTCTACACTCACCAAGACTAAAAATGCTCCAAAATGTACTATAGTGGGATATGATTAGTTGTCACTTTTTCCTACCTTGAGTTATATGCTATTTAAACCATGATATTTCTTAATTTGCTTATAGTCATATAACGTTGCTTTCTTAAATTATTCAAACCGTTTTGGTGGAGTCCTGTGGCAGAGGAAGCGAAGTTCACATAGGCAACAATGCATCTAGCCGACGATGCAAAGTTATGGTCGATGTACTGTGGACACTTGGGATAGCTTGAAATAAGAACTTTGCTCTCAGTTCTTCCTAGGGAATTTCGAAATAATCGTCAGAAGAAAATTAAGAGAGATGAGTCATACAGGTGGTATCCGAGATTATGTTAAGCAAGATCTTCAACTTTATCGAGGGGCTAAAGTCGTGGGTGAAAAATAAGCTCTATGAACAAAGAGTTCAAACCCTCCCCACAGTCTATGCTATTGCCAAATAATTGTTTGATCTAGATAGCAATGAATCCCAAGGGATGAGGCAGAATAGATCATCCACAAGTGGTGAAAATGAGAATTATCGACCAAACTCCTTAGAGGTGGGGAAAGTGATAGATCTGAAGACAAGGAGGAGGAGTACAAATTCTCCCAACAAAGAGTTACGACTCCATGGTGAAGACCTCACAACCTAACTTGTGATAGTCAAAACCATGGCCCACTTTTTGCTTCAAATGTAAGGGGGCTCATCAAGTATCCAAATGCGCACAGAAAACAACATTATGCGCCTTCTAAGCAAAACTTGAAATTAATTCAGAAGATGAGTACGAGACGATAGAAACAGAAATACAGTTAGCTAGGACTGCTGGACACCCTGCATGGGGTTGTTAAAGTGCTTGTCTTCTCTTCAGAAAACAGTGGAAGAGACAGAAGAGCCAATGAAACACGGTCTCATGTATGTTGAGATTTGAGTAAATCATAAAGCACCCAGAAACACTATCGTCGAGTCTAGAGCAACCCACAACTTCATGACGGAGATCGAAGTAAAACGCTTGAATATCCTTTGACATCGAGACATAGTAAAAATAAAGCTCTTCAATTTGGTAGCCTTACCCGTCTTAGGAGTTGCAAAGAGAACTCCATCAAGCTAAGGACTTGGACTAGACGAAACGACTTTGTAATAGTCAAGATGGACGACTTCGACATTATGTTAGGGATGAATTTCCTACTAGAACACGAAGTCATTCTCATGCCCCTAACAAAGAGTTTACTATTAACGGGTTGAACCCAATGATTATCTAGATAAACACCCGCCAGCTAGAAGGGATGAAAATAATGTTAGTACTGTAGTTGGAAGAGGGAAGGTCGAATGAGCCAACCCCAACAAAGGCCTCGCGGTCAACTCAGAAACACGGCAACACGAGACAAGGAAGTCAGAAAAATTATTTATCTCCTCCTAGGCAGATAAATAGCGAGGTTGATGTCATATCGGGGGCAAAATCACGTGCCACAAATGAATGTCATATGACTCAACCCGAGCAAGTTGAATTCTACAAGCAGCTAAATGACTTACTAACAGTTGGGTTCATTAGACCCACAAATACCACTGTTAGTGCTCACCCAAGGGCTGGGGAGAGACACCGAGCCAACACCTCCGCCGAAGGAGGGAGATAGAGACAAACCTCTGAAAAAACATGGCAGATGTCTCGGTCTTACTTGTCTAGGACATGTTATCCATGGTTACATGCCCGTTCCAAACCCCTTTTACGTGCTTTCATCCTAGATAGGCCTTTACCATTTCTCATCGCTAACTTGTTAGCTTTATTAAAACAAGTGCTGCACAATGCTATCCTTCTATTTCAAGAGTGCGATTGTGACACAAGACATTATCGTCATCATTATCACCATAGTGTACGCGTCCGTGCTCATCATTAATGGGGATGTAACTCGATGTATATGAACACACAATATGCATGAGGCCCCTATGGTTTTCGTCTTTAAATCATTCTTATGACACAACCCTATACATCATTCACACATTACCCTAGGTAACATGCATGCATTTACCTTCATATATTCATCATCAACATTAATTAGGGTTGCATCTTAGAAAACTCATCGTCATAATGCATCATGGCATTTAATACATTAACATCATCTTAATGTGGAATATCATCATATTAGCCATCTCATTATCATGCATCTTACATCATCATGTTATCATCGTCATGTCATCATTTCATATCATCTTATACATCATCATATAATCATATAACATCATCACATCAACATACAACATCATTATATCATCACATAATATAAAGCATAAATGACACATGTAAAGGCCACTAAGCACGTACCGCCATACATAAGGCAAGCTTCCAACCGAGCCGACAGTAAGACAAGTTACTTGGTTGGTCTTAGGCAAAGTTCTATCTAGCTCAAAATTTCCTTGTTTTCGTCCTTCAAATTTGTTCTCACTTATATCGAGACTTCACCTATTTAATGCCAAAGTCCGTGCTCCAAATTTAATTTCATGTTTTCATTGTTTCTCAATTGAGTTTTCAAACCATCCAAATATCCTTTGTTATAATATTATTTTCATATAACAGTTTAAAAACATTTTAAGCTTTCTTAATTTTTTTTCCTTTTATTTTTCTCTTTTTATTTTATTTTTTTAAGTTATTCATAGTACTTTAGGCCAATTTTAATGGATTCTTACTTTTATTTTTCTAAATTTTTTTGTGCATCATCATGATTTCAACACGTTAATTGTTCTTGATATTTAATTCTAAAAAAAATCTAAATAATTGCAATGAAATTAATACATTTAAAAAAAAATGAGAAGAAGATGTAAAATATGACTAATGACTTCTTCAAATGACATCTTTTCTTCTAGCAAAATTAAATGTGCATAAACCTTTTTCTCTTCTGTTTGTTTTTGTAGTAAAATAAGGAATTACTCAAACCAGTTAACAAAGTTATTTTAATAAACCTTTTTCTCTTCTGTTTGTTTTTGTAGTAAAATAAGGAATTACTCAAACTAGTTAACAAAGTTATTTTATGGAAGAAGTGGGGAAAGGTTAATGGAGAGGTGAAAAAATCAGTTTCCATTTTTTCTTATTTTTTATTTTTTATTTTTCTTCTTTTTTATGGTGGTTAATCATGTAGCTCTAAAAAGAACTTTTGTCCTCAGGAGTGTTTTAGTCTAGAAATAACTTTAGTCTTTGTATATCAAGAGGGTTTGTGGAATAAAATGTGCATTAAGTTGGTCAAGTATTTACGAAGGATGGATATGTAACCTATGTCATATTTTAAAGAGGGATTGTGGTAGGGGAACTGTATGTCATTGGTATTGTCCGATCTAACATGTCGAAAGATCAATTGAAGCATGGAGAACCTTAGTATGTTGTTCATCGGGGCTACCTTTAACCATATCTTGTTCCCTACGTCCAACTCTAGGCCTCTACGTTTTACATTAATGTAATCTTTTTTTGTTTTATTTTTATTTTTATTTTTTATTTTTTTCTACACCAAGGTGTACGCATCCACATCCTAACCTTTTGCACCACCTCATTAGTGGCTTGGACAAACTCCACGTTTAAGACCACATTCTGTGACATTAAGTGCCCAAAAAAAACATTTTATTTATCCAAGACTCAAACTCTGAGAGCTTTGTGTAACGCTCACTATATAGAACCTTAAGTTCGCTTAAGTGTTTATCCTGTTACTCTCTTTAGAATTTATTTAGACTATTACAAACTAGTTTAAGAACTTATTGAAAGATCTAGTTCACTAAATTATACAAGTGGTGAGCATTACTGAGTTAAAAAACCTCAAAAACCTCAGAGTCACTCATAACTACCCCATTGAAACTTAAAGAAACTCTTTGAACCATTATCTTTCTTGACTCCTTTTTTTTAAGAGAACTTTTCCCATGACATAGTCTTAATACTTACATCTTTTCCCATGACATAGTCTTAATACTTACATCCAAGGTTTCATGTGTTCCTTCTGATATAATCTGCGTACTTATGTCCAAGGCTTCACGGGTTCTTTGCGACATAGTTTGAGTACCTACACTTAGGGCTTCATGCGTACCTGCGACGTAGTCATTGTCACAAGACCATATTGCACTATTCAGCGGGAGGTCTTTAGGATATCTCGGGTTCTCGTTCAAGAGTTCTTTGTTAAATTTTGAAGTACAACTAAGGAAAATTCTTAATAAGTATACCCTAATCCATATGTGTTTATAAACATTTCTCTCCATGCATAAATCTTCCATATGAATCTTTTCATTTGGTATTCATAAAAAAACCTTGATTTCTTACCAAGTATCTTAGAGGGATATTTATGTCTACTTTTTCTCTTTGACTCATGTCCTTAAGTTGTTCTAATCTCCTTAAAATCTTTCCTACTTACCCTTAAAATTGTAAATAAGTCTCATATTTTTTTTATTTTTAGTATTTTTAGCAAGGTCTTGAAAACATCTTAAAATTCTTATAGGGATATTTTTGTCATTTACCAACCCAAATCGATGTGTTAGGTGTCACTTTTATCATATTATGGCCAGTAAATTAAATGCCATTTAGGGGTCACTTTTGTCATAAGCCAGCGATACATAATTATAGGTGCATTTTAGTCATTTTACACCAACTTTTGGGTTAGCCCCTCATCATAATCTAATAATGATCCAATTCCATAAATAACCTTATCATGTCATAGCCTTCTCCTAAAATTACATGAGCAATAGAAACCATTTAGTATGTTTGGCTCAGGTGGTTCATTGAAATCAACATTCACGTGGACACTAATGTTGGAAAACCTTAAATACTTAACTCAACCTTAATTTTAATTTTCTCATTAAGAAGACTTGTTTTCTTACGTCAACAAGATCAATACTTTAATCAGTCCTAGTCAACTCAAGGTCTCATTTTAACCATTTTTCATTCATCATATGAAGAGGCAACACAACCCATTCATCATATGAAAAGGCAACGCAACCAAAGGGGCTTTTTTATTTTTATTTTCTTAATATTGTGACTCCTTCCCCAAGTCAATCTTAAATCATCCCTAAGATATCTTGAAAATCTGAAACTTGAGTCCATGTTTATAAATATTTATAAATATTTATACAACATTGACCATAATCGTAATATCTCATCCATACTGTGGCTCGATACTTATAAACTACCTCATAACTTTCATACTTACAATTATAGCTTTAAAACTATTCAATTAGTGTTAAGGCAGGAAGGTTTTCTACATCTCAATACTTTTCAATCTAATGTGTGAACAGGCTGTGCGATGGGCTTCTCATCTACAAGCAGAGGCACACCCCCTTTCCATCTAAGGCATCCTACCGCGCCAGTCAAGCAAGCGACCCCAGGTGGCAAAACCCTCTTCCTCCTGCAGATTGATGACAAAAGCCGCTTCATGTGGGTGATCCTATTAGGTTATGGAGTCTGCTCTCTTATTTATAGCTTGGTCAACTGTTATATACGGTAAAGCTATATTTGGTAAAGCTATATCAAGTAAACCTATATATGGTAAATAGCTATATATAGTAGATGATTAAATCTGGTAGAGCTATATATAATAAATAGCTATATATAGTACATGGTTAAATCTGGTAAAGCTATATATAGTAAACTGAACTATATGTTAGGATCGCACAACAATGCACACGCTCGATCTAGATGAAAACAAAGAACAGGATAGAGAAAATTGCAAGGAGAACTCTGGCTAAAAGGATTTTTTGTATTGATGACTTCACGAATTAGAGAGAATTACAGAGAATAGAAAGTACATTTTCAAAGCTCTACTGGACGGGATATATATATGGTTCAGTCTACTATATATAGTTTTACCAGATTTAACCATCTACTATATATAGCTATTTACCATATATAGTTTTACCGGATATAGCTTTATCATATATGGCTTTACCAAATATAGCTTCACCGGATATAGCCATTGTCCAAGCTATAAATACAGGTAGCAGACTCCATAACCTAACACTATATATATATCCCGGTAGAGCTTTGGAAATGTACTTTCTGTATTCTCTCTTACTGTACATACTTGGAGTCATCAATATTAATCCTTTAGCTAGAGTTCTCCTTGCATTTTCTCTATCCTGTTCTTTGTGTTCATCTAGATCGAGTGTGTGCATCGTTGTGCGATTCTAACAACTGGTATCAGAGCTAGGCGGAAGTCACCACGATCTGTGAAGATGGAAAGTTCAAAGATTGAAATTGAGAAGTTTGATGGATCCGATTTCGGTTTCTGGAAAATGCAGATTGAAGATTATTTATATCAGAAAGGTCTTCAACCCTTGTTGGGTGTGATGCCGGATACCATGACCACGGAGCAATAGAAGCTCAAGGATCGACAAGCCTTAGGGCTAATCCGGTTGACGCTATCCAGAAACGTGGCATTCAATATCATTAAGGAGAAGACAATGTCAGATCTGTTGAAGACGCTGTCGAATACTTACGAAAAACCGTCGACTATGAACAAGGTGTATTTGATTCGGAGATTGTTCAATCTACAGATATCTTAAGGTGGATCTGTTGTTGATCATATAAATGAATTCAATATGATCGTAAGTCAACTGAGTTCGGTGAAAATTAATTTCGAGGATGAAATTAAAGCATTGATTTTGATGTCATCTTTACCCGATTCGTGGGATACTGTTATTGCCGCAATCAGCAGTTCGCGAGGATTCGATAAACTGAAGTTTGATGAAATTCGAGATGTAGTTCTCAGCGAAAGTATTCGCAAACGAGAATTTGAAAATTCATCTGGTAGTGCTCTCAGTGTTGACCAACGGGGAAGAAGTAAACCGAAGGGCCTAAACAAAGGGCGATCAAAATCAAAGAACCGAGAAAAATCTCCAAATAGACCAAACGTAACGTGTTGGAATTGTGGCGGAGAATCCCTTAGTTATCCCGCGACTATAACTCCGCATCATTTTTTAGTATAAATAATGCACAAGTCACCTTTTAATCATCCGGACAGTTCATTTATAACAACTCGAAATTTTCTACTTAATTTAAGGTCGCGACTGTATACATATTGTAAATATTGAATGCGAAAATACTTTATTTAAACTTTCATGAATCATAGCCTACGGCGTAAAACACAGTCATGGACTTACGTGTTTCGAAAACACCTTTAAAAACAAGGCAACAAAAGGCTAAATAAAATAAATGAACGTTTAAATTAAAAACATCCGATCCTAGTCTATGCATGTGCCATAGTCTCAAGTTGCGATGCCGTCGTTAGCCGTACAGGAATGTCTTGCCTTAATCTGAAATAAAGGTAGCACGTGGCTTGAGTATTTTAAGAAATACTCAGTAAGTGACCCCACTATTGGGGGTTAAATGCAAGAACATGCGAATGCAATGACGGGACCTATCATTTAAATCCATTTTCCTATGGTACTGTCCTAACAGGTAATTTGGATGTGTATCATATACTCTACACATAGCCCATACGTGCAAGTATGGACTCACCAGTCAGTTCGCACACCGTTGGGCCACCTTCCTTATCCGGTGGGCATACTCTGGGCAAACAACCATCGGGATGACACCCTTTCAAGCGTTGTATGGAAAACGATGTAGATCCCCATTGCGCTGGGACGAAGTAGGAGAACGAGAACTTGAAGGACCCGAGCTGGTCTACATCACCAACGAGGCGGTACAGAAAATTAGAGTAAGGATGCGTACCGCACAGAGTAGGCAAAAGAGCTACGTCGACGTTAGGCGTAGAAATTTAGAGTTCGAAGAGGGGGACTCAATGTTCCTAAAAGTAGCTCCTATGAAAGACATTCTAAGATTCGGACGAAAGGGGAAGCTAAGCCCCCGATTTATTGGACCGTTCAAAATTTTGGAAAGAGTAGGTTCGGTAGCTTACAAACTAGCTTTACCATCTTTACTTTCAAGCGTACACGATGTATTTCATTTGTCCATGTTAAGGAAATATATTGCAAACCCTACACACATAATAGACTACAAACCTCTCGAAATCGAGGAAGATTTAAGTTATCAGGAGAAACCGATTAAAATCCTAGCCCCAGAAGTGAAAGCCTTACGTAATAGAAATATAGGTTTCGTTGAGGTATTGTGGCTTAACCACCAAGTTGAGGAAGCTACGTGGGAATTGGAGGAGGAAATAAAGGAAAAATATCCAGAGTTGGTCCATGAGTTGTAGACTTTCGAGGATGAAAGTTTTTTTTAGGGGTAGGTAATGTAACGGAACCGAAAAAAAAAGGTCGTCGGCAGAACTAAAAACTCCGGCGAACATCGGAGTTTTCGTTCCCACACGACCCACAAAGGGCGGCCAAAGGCTGGGGTGCCACAGAACTCGACCCCGATCTTCAGCCACCCTAAAACGACCTACAAAGAACGAAAATAGAGAAAAACGAAAAGGAACAATAAACCCCGACGAAACTCCGATGAGGCCAAACATACGAAATCGATGTCAAAACCTCCATTTTACTCTACAAAAGTAATCCCAAAACCTTTTATGCACATCAGGAGTAGAGTTAGACGAATCCTTTACGTTGAACACCGTCGGCAAGGGAGACGGGACGTCGAATTTCAGAACTTCTCCAGATCCGAGAGTGTGAGGCCCTTACAAACCAAATCTATACCAAAAACGGGGTTAGGGGGAAGAAGAGACTCAGGAACGGAGAAAGAAGAAGGAAAAAAGGACGTCGAAACGACGTTAACAAGGAGAGAGAAAGGTCACCAGAAAAACGCGCAGGCAACCGGGTGAAGAGGACGAAGTCCGACCCGAGGGCTGGATCCCACAACCCGAACCGAACCCATTCCCCTAAGGTTAGCCCAGTACCCAACGATCCCCGAGCCCGCCACTTCACCCCAAAACCCGTAAGCCTAGTCCAACGCGCAGCCCAGCCCACCTGTATTTTTCCTTCAGCCGGGCTGACCTATCACCTACGAACGACCCATCACCTACGAACGGCCTAAAACCCGCGACCGATCCGATAACCTTCACCTCGACCCAAGATCCCTACACACGCGTCGCCCTCTGATTGTGCCACGTGGCACGTCCGCAACGCGGCTTCCCTCGACTCCAGCGACTTATTCGGCTCGGCGGCGGCTTCTCGGCTCTGGCGGCTTATTCGGCTCAGGAAACCTATTTCCAGCCCGTTCGTCACCGTTATGACCCTCCCAGACTTAGTTTCGGTCCTATTTAAGGTAAAATAGATCATTTTAAGGTCGTATTTCACAAATTCAAGTTGGAAATTAATTATGTTTGTGAAATACTAATGAAAGTGATGAATGAACACCAATAAGAACCAACCACGAACGGAAGCGTAGAACGTTCACGAGGAGCTAGGAGCTTACGTTATATACTAGGGAGTACTTCGGCGAAGGCCTACCAAGTAAGTGTCTCACCCGTCGTAGGTTACGCATTATTTGCTGTATGTTGGCACGTGCCCGTGGATTTGCACGTGTCATTAAATTGTATGATAGTTTAATGTGCTTAAGTATGAAATCATGTGAACGTGAATATATGCTATGTATGCTGTTTATTTTGATGTGATATGTTATGCATGTGACGATATGTGGTGCTTGAATGATTAGGGCATGATTGTATGGAATATGTGAATGTAAACATCATGAATTGTATGACATGAAACACGGTAAACTGTCTGGAATCATAACTCCGATAGGAATATGTATGAAATGTGAATTGAAAATGAGAATGATATGAAACATGGAACGTGACAGGGGGTTATGATCATTAATGATAAATGTAGAAGTAGGGGGGACCTCATGCATTATGTGTGTTCATGCATCTGGGGGGATACCCCTATCCCATCACGAGGGTACGGATGCGTACATCTAATGGCAGGACAATGATCGTTATGCTTTGCATAGCGCTGCCATGACGATTCTAGTTTTAACGGGTCCCGGCATAAGGGGCTCCCAGAGTATGCCCACCGGATAAGGAAAGTGGCCCAGCGGTGTGCGAACTAGCTGGTGATCCCATACTCGTACGTATGGGCTGTGTGTAGAGTATATGGTACACGTCTACGATTACCCGTTAGGACTGCACCGTAGAAAAAATAAAACAAAATGATAGGTCCCATCATTTCATTGCATGTGATTGTTTCATAACCCCGATGAGGGATCACTTACTGAGTATTCTAGAAATACTCAAGCCTCGTGCTACTTTACTTTTGCAGATAAGGGCAAGGCACTCATGTGACAACGACGGCGGCATCATACACCTTGGGACCGTGGCACATGCATAGGGTAGTTGTTTTTTCCATTTCATAGTCTAGGTTGAATTCGGTTTGCATCACTAGTATAGGTTAGTATAAGTTGAGTTGTATTTGCATAATAAACCATAGGATAGAATTAAAACATCCATTTCGGTTTTGGTTCCTTTTCCTTTATTTCAATAATGTTCGTTTCTTTTTCCCTTGTAATCATTTTCCCTTTCACGAGGTAATAAAATGCGAGTGTAAGTCGCATTTATGAATGGGGTCCATTTAATGTATATTCCGCATTCCAAGGTATAGTAATGACCTTAGATTAAATAAGTAAAAATTATAGGGTCGTTACATTTCTCATATCGTTTATCATACTTTCATGCATATGTCGAGATTGTATTTTATGCTAGTCATATCATTTCCATATGCATATCTTAGTTCACATCGTTTCATGAATGTATCCTATTCCTACTGTTATAGGAACGCATCCTAACCATATCGTTTTATTTACGAATCCGTGTCATACTGTTATAGGAACGTATCCTAACCTTATCGTTCTATCATTCTATCATAATCATATCCTTTTCTATATATAACCTAACCATATGCTATGTCAATCATATCTAAGTCAACATTCCATTACGTTTATCGCATCCTTCTCGTATCCTATCTCACACATATCATTGAACACATGATGATGTAAGAGTTATCATATCATTCACATATCATAACATATACATAACATATCATAGTCATATCGATTCATAAACAATTCACACATATCAAGTTTATGACACATGCAAAACCACAGAGCACGTGTCAGCATCAAATATAGTCATGCCGATAGTAAGGCCACTTACATGATTAGTTTAAGTTGTTGTCACTAATTTAAAGTTCGATTCTATTCTTTGAAATCCAAGTCAACCTATGTGAACCCATAACATCAGTTTTAAATTCGAACTTTTACAAAATTATTTTTTTAATTTAATAGAGTTATTTTATGTTGCATTATTATGTACTTTCTTGTCCTCTAGAATTTCTTTTGAATGGTTTAGTTCTTTTCACCCTATCTCCATTTTTCTTTTTATATTTAGTTTTAAATTCTATTTATTGAATCTTCCCTCTTTTTTCTATTGGTCTTGGTCTGTATTTTCTTTTCTCCCGTGTTATTTTCTTTAATCCCGATATTTAATTTTAGTTTTTAATTCTTTTGTTTCATGTGGAGCTCTTTTCACTAAATCTCCATTTTTTTTATATTTAGTTTTAATTTTTAATTGTTTTATCCTATAGTTTTTTTCACCAAATCTTTGTCTTTATTTTCTTTTCTCTCCATATTGTTTTATTCTTTTCTCTTTTGTTTCATGCGTACGGTAGGTCTGTTGGGTGGTCACCATTGTTTGTATCACAGCCTAGAATGATTCGCACATTAGGGTTGTCATGGAGTCCATTCCAGTAGCCGGTGCGTTGCTGGAGGTGGACTCCCTCTACCTCTACCCCGTCCTTTAACAGGGATCGTCATTTTTCCGTACATCCTCTTCCACATCCTCTAGGTGACATGATCTATAGTCAACACATAAGTACTCATGATAGACAAATGACTCACTCAACAATAACATTTTTTTTTCTACTGAAATAGAGTAGCTATCATATGCATGATATGACCTTTTTTGTGTGAAAATTTCATTTAAATAATTCATAACACGATGCCATGGACTTAAAAATTCGCAATAAAACCTTAAAAAAAAAAAAATAAACAACGTGAAATTTATATAAAACAATGTCCTAATCTAACTTAAGGACTACAAAATAAATAAAATGCAACTTATCGTAAAACAAGTTCCATGGTCTTTAATGTGACGTGTGGGTCGTGTGTAGGAACCCCTGTACTCAATAAGTGGACATGGTCTTTAATGTGACGTGTTGATTATAGATCATATCACCTAGAGGACATGGAAGAGGGCATAGGGGAAGAAGATGACCCCTTGTTAGAGGATGGGGTAGAGGTAGAGGGAGTCCACATCGTGAAGGATCAGTAACTCAAACTGACACAGCAATGCCACCCCAGTGGCATTGACGGCTAGAATGGATCCCATGACGACCATGATGTGGTAATCATTCTAGGTTGGGATGCAAATGGTGGTGACCACCCAGAAGACCAACATTACGCCGTCATTGCGAGAAGCGCTATATGCAGGATTTCAAGGGGTAGATCCTCGTACCTTTAATGGTGCCTCACGAGACCCAACAAAGACACATTTGTGGCAATCATCAATTAAGACAATCTTCTTATTAATGAAATGTCTAGATGATCAAGAGTTGACATGTGCATCATTTATGTTGAAAACTGATGCGGAGTTATGGTTGAGGTATAATCCGAAGATTCTCAGCCAATAATGGAAGTGTGATACAATAAATATATTTTTCGCTTTTATGTTTAATATAGTTAAAAAATTAAATATTAATGTGAACACAGAAGATTTTATTATTATTATTATTATTATTATTTGTCTATTTATATTTAATATATCTAATATATTCCATAAACACTTTAAATTAAATATATTTTTGTCTATTTGTATTTAATATATTAAATATTTATTTGAATTCTTTAAATTAGATCTATTTTCTTCTTTACATTTTATATATTTAATATACTAAAATTTAATTTTTCTTTTAACTAAAGTGAACCTTTTAGTGTTATGAGCACATGAGTTAGCAAAGAGACCGTATGAACATATAGATTATAAGATTCAATGACCCAACATTAAATAATTAAACTCTTTAATTAATAAATTTTTATTGTTAACTATAGGTCACTCAACTATATATGTAGAGTTGTACTTTTATGTACGGTAGGAGTAGTTGTTTCAATTGATATAATCATTACAAACAAGTCAATCATTGCACTCCATACATTCCAAGCTGCATAGTCTCAATACCTACACTCAAAGCTTCATGCGTTCAAAGCTATGTAGTCTAAGCCATGAACATGCTATACCGTGGGAGGTCTTAGAAGTTTCTTGAGTTTCTTAGTTTAAGGACCTTGGTCCCTTATTCTTGAGTGGTACCTAGTGTTTTTCTTACCTTGGTAGTTGTAGAGCTTGTATAGTATTTTTTTTGGTTCTCAGTCTTCAACGTTATGTAAATTATAAGGTTTGTAATTTCTAGAAACATAAGTCGTATCATGCATTCTTAAGCTCTACCAAACTTAGTAACATACCTGAGTCATTTAGAGTTTTATGAAGTCATAATGAGTTCTTTAGAAAATTATAGAAAAGTCTTGAGTTTTGGGAAGAATTACTTGAGGTAAACCCTTTAAATATTTCTTAGGCTCTAACTTGGTTTAGGTTTCAAAATTGTTCCAATTAACTTGTATTAAGAAATTTGATTTAGGATATAAGATTAGTTATGAAATATATTTTATAGAGGGGTATCCGTTAGAATTTTTCCTCCCTTTTAGAAATTGGTTGTCCGTGGATGGGGGAATGTACTAATTTTTATTTATAGTATATCCTATAGAACCAATTAGTTCATTTAGTCTTGTGGATCAATGTCACTAGCCTTCTCTGCATCATTTAGCACGTCCGACGGATTTTTTCAGTGTTCGCATTTATTTATGAAATAACTTGAAGCATGGGTCTAGCTTATTGATACGTTCCCAAAACGCCCCCTTGAAACCATTTGATTTCTTTTTTACCGACAAAAACTCGTGCTCGTAAATAAATATAGTTATTGTGCATAAAAAATGAAACAATGAGATTATGGATTTCTCTTATTTCTATGATTTTAGTTGGTTGCTTGTATCCTATTTAAACCTCACGAACATTAATGAAAATTGGACTTTCGATCCCAGTTATGTTTCTCATTCTTAACATGGTATCAAAGCTTCTCATTTTTTACAACTTAGAAATCTTGAAAATATCTTGATGCCCTTATGAATAGGCTTTGTAAGAAGTATTAAGTCACTCAGAGGGGTTTAGACCTTGAAATACCTTAAAAGGTCATGGGGGCATTTTGGTCATTTTACCCCCTAATTCTTGGTTTGACTTCTGAAAATGTTTCAATTCCTTTTAGACTTTAGTATGTCATCAATCATTAAAAATAAATAAATAAATAAATAAAATAAAATAAATAGGGCCTACTACAAAGTTTCATAGCATTTAGAGGTAATTTAGATCATGAACCGAAGGTAAGTTGCCTTAGGGGCATTATGGTCATTTTATACCGTTATTTGGTTTACTACTCAACTTTGTGCAATGACTATCAAATTGCATATATAATCTTAACATACCATAGTATGCTCAGAATTAAAAGTTCATGAGCTACATAATTCATTTAGTGGGTTATTTTGATGTTACTTAAATCTCAAGAAATTTGATCCCTTTAGCGTCTTAACTCATGGTTCTTGATATTTTTCTTTCATATCTTTAATTCATACTTGGTTTAATGTTTATATAAAAATTCAAGCCATTCCTACAAGTATTTCTTAAGAAAAATCTAATGGTTACTTACCTCATAGTTGACATACGGGACCTCCGTTCTCGAGAAACTAGTATCTCAATTGCTTCAAATTTTCTTTGACACAATCCTCGGGGTGTCAAGTTTCTATAACCATAAAGTTTTCATGACAACTGGTCTAGAAGAGGATTAAAATTAAGAAAAATTGAGGGAGGGTCACGGTTCGGTTTCATGGCAGGTTCAATTGAACTGGCCATGTCATCATCCTCTTCCTCTATAATGAGGAAGACGCGCATGTCCAATAGCGCCGCCCGTTTTAAAACGCCTCTCACCTGCTCCAATCATGACATTGCTCCCCTTGATTTCTTCATGAAACTTAAAATGGTGTTACAAGGAAGAGCTTGGGATTGACTTCATACCTTCTCGTGAATTGTAGTCTAAGTTATTTGCCTCCAAAGTTCGTTGGAAAACCAATACTTCCCACTAGTTAAATGAATTGGTTCGAACGAACGTCTTTAAGTGTGTGGAATTAATGTTCATAAATTCTTCTCAATCTACAGCTCACCCAAAAAAGCAGAGAATTGACTTGTTTGGCAACTCGATCTAGGACGTTTTAGCTCTAGATTTCTCTCATGTCTCTCTTCCCTTCTCTTTAAATGGAAGAATTCAAGAATGATGAAAATAGGGGGAAGAGAGAGAAGATATGATCCAAAATTTTGAGTCAGATGGACTACGATGTAGATATTCAGTACCACCCTAGAAAAGCAAACGTGGTCACAGACGCTTTGAGTAGAAAGACGGCCTACTCGTCGGCCCTCATTACAAGGGAAGTAAGGGTACAAGAGAATTTGAGCAAGCCAGCGTAGCTGTAGCGACCGAGGGAATCATAGCACAGGTGGCCAGACTCACCGTGCAACCTACGCTTAGGCAGAGAATTATTACCTCCCAACGAGAGGATCCTAATGTTCAGAAAGTCCTAGGCCAGCTAGACGTAAGTCTAGTAGATGGATTCTCAAAGTCCTCAGATGAAGGACTATTGTATCAGGGACGCCTATGTGTCCTGGCAATAGAGGAGTTAAGGAAAGAGATATTGACGGAAGTTCACAACTCGCCATTTGTCATGCACCCAGGAGGTACTAAGATGTACCAAGATTTAAAACAACATTTCTGGTGGAAGAGCATGAAGAGGGACGTGAACAAGTTTGTGAGTAAGTACTTAGTTTTACAACAAGTGAAAGCTTCTAGACAAAAGACAGCGGGGATGTTACAGCCCTTAAGTATACTGGAGTGGAAGTGGAAAAACACAGCAATGGACTTCATAGTAAGATTACCCAAAACGCTTAAAGGCTATACAACGATTTGGGTAATTGTCGATAGGTTGACCAAGTCGGCACACTTCTTACCTTGGAAAGGCACATATATAGTTGATAACTAGGCACAACTGTATGTGAAGAAATAGTAAGACTTCATGGAGTTCTAATGCTATAGTGTTGAATCAAGATCCACGCTTAACGTCAGTGTTTTTTGTAAACTTCAAAAAGCATTGGGTACTCTGCTCGACTTTGGCACCTCCTTCCACCCCCAAACAGATGGACAAATTGAGCGCCAAATCTTAGAGGACATTCTACGTTCTTATGTATTAGACTTTAAGGGAAGTTGCGCTTTCAAGCCATTATTTGAATGACACTGTTCGAGACCTTTTATGGGAAACGGTGCACGTCCCCACTGTGTTGGGATGAGGTAGGTGAGAGAGAGCTAGTAGAACCCGAGCTAGTTCTAGTCGCCAGTGAGACTATCCAAAATATTTGAGCGAGAATGCGTACCGCTCAAAGTCGACAAAAAAAAAAGTTATGCTGATGTAAGACGTAGAAACTTAGAGTTTGAGGTACGAGACCAAGTATTCCTAAAGGTAGCACCCATGAGAGGCTTCTTGAGGTTCAGACGTAAGGGCAAGTAAGTCCTAGATGCATTGGACCTGTCAAAATTGTCGAGCGAATTGGTATGTAGCGTATAAGTTAGCCCTACCTCCCTCCCTCCCTCTCAAAAGTACACGAGGTAATTCACGTGTAGATGTAGAGTAAATATATGACGGGCCCTATACACATAATAGACTACGAGCCCCTCCAACTCAATGAAGATTTGAGTTACGAGGAAAACCAATAGAATTTTAACCCAAGAAGTGAAAGTGCTACCCAACCAGGGACATTACGTTCGTTTTGGTATTGTGTCGGAGCCACCATACCAAGGGGGACATGTGGGTGCATAAGGATGAAATAAGAGAATAATACCTCAAGGTAGTATAAGAGTTCGAAAATTTCGAGGACGAAAGTTCTTTTTAAGGGTAGATAATGTAACGAATCGGAATTATAAAAAAAAAAAACTTAGTCGCTTGTATTTCCGCGACCCACGCAGAAGCGTATTCCCCAACCCCTCACAACGCCTCCCTCAACCTTCAACCATCGCCACATGAACGTCAACAACCAACCCAAACCGCTCAGAACAACTACAACCAAAAAAGAGACGAAAAAAATTCGAGAGAAGGAGAAAACTGAAGAAAAGCTCCAGCGGGGAAACCCGTGACGTCGAAACCCTTAGCCTCGCTTTTTAACCAAACAGATCAACCATGAAAGACCTCACCGACCTTAGTATATTTCCCAAAGAGGATTCACAATGCATCGTTGTCCTCGGAGAGGGAATTCGAAAAGTTAAACTTTTGGAAGAATTTCTGATCTACCTCCACAAACGTCCAACAGCCACGAAACTTCATGAGAGAGAGAAGAAGAAGATGATGATAGAGAGATGAAGAAGATGGCATCGAAAACCGTCACATCGAGGAGAGAGAAAAGAATGCCATAGAATCGCGCCGAGTTGGGTAAGGAAGACAATGGTTGAAAATAAACTTATGAGAGAGAGGAAAAAAAATTTGGTTTTTTTAATTCAGTCAATAGGCTGGAAGGAGTGACTTATGGATGAGAAAAATATAGGGTAGTTATGGCCAATTTTAGCCTACGAAAACTTATAAATAGGCTTTACTTATAAGTAGAACAAGTAGAGTTTACTTATAAGTAGAACAAGTAGAGCAAGAGTAACAGAGCAAAAAGTAAAGAAAGAGTTAAAGTTCTGTGAAATAGAAAAAGGCTTTTGATAATTTCTTTGTCTCCTTGTCTCTCCCCTCTCGACACCCCCTTCACAGTTTCATGAGAGTTATGTAAACGAGTTGGTTTCAGAGCGAGCGTCTATTTTCTACAAGTTGGTATCGGAGCGGCCTTTAATTTCTACAAATTGGTATTAGAGAAAATTTATTTTTCTACAAATTAGTATCAGAGCAAATTTTATCTCTACAAATTGGTATCAAAGCCGATGGCAAACTAATGGGACAAATGCCGCTACCACGATTGATGAAGACGAACTACGAGAATTGGAGCATCCAAATGAAAGCTCTTCTCAGTTCGCAAGATGCATGGGAGGTGGTCGAAGAAGGTTTCGAAGAACCGAATGATACCACGGGTTATACTGCAGCACAAAACAAGGCGCTAAAGGAAGCACGTTCAAAGGATAAGGCAGCATTATACATGCTGTTCCGAGCTGTTGACGAGTCGGGCTTTGAGAAGATTGCAAGGGCAACTACTTCAAAAGAAGCATGGGACGCTTTAGAAAAGGTGTTCAAAGGAACTGATCGAGTCAAGCAGGTGCGTCTCCAAATTTTGTGTGGCGAGTTTGAGAGCATGAAGATAGAGTCAGAAAAATGTATCTAACTATATTACACGTGTACAGACCGTGGCAAATCAGCTAAATCGAAACGGAGAAATGTTAAATGAGACGCGGGTTGTGGAGAAAATGTTGAGATCTTAACAGACAACTTCAAGAATGTCGTATGTGCCATAGAAGAGTCAAAGGACCTGACGAAGTTCACAGTCGATGAGCTTGCCGGTTCTCTCAAGGCACACGAGCAATGCAAGAAAAAGAAGGAGTCAGTCGATCAAGCGCTTCAGAAGAATGCATCAATAAAGGATGGAAAAGTACTCTACTCGTAAAATTTTTGAGGTAGAGGTCGTGGAAGTCGCGGGAATGGTCGAGGTGGTCAAGGCAATAGTTACGAAGAAAACTACCAGGAGAAAAGACTATCAAACCAAGCAAATTGGCGTGGAAGAGGACGCAGTCAAGGAAGAGGTGGCCGATCAAACATTCAGTGCTATAAATGTAAAAAATATGGTCATTACGCGAATGATTGTAACTCCGAAAAATGATACAATTGTGGCAAAATGGGACACGTTGCAAAAGCATGTCGAGCCAGAAAAAGGGTGGAAGGAACAACCAACCTAGCTGTGGAAGACGTAACAGATGAAGATCTTCTCTTGATGACTCGAGATGAAGAGAATGTCAATAACGACACTCTATGGTACCTCGACTCAGAGGCAAGCAACCATATGTGCGGTCACGAGCACCTATTCAAATAAATGCAAAAGATTGAAGATGTTATGTGTTGGAGATGCGTTGAAGGTAGAGGTCAAAGGCCGAGGTACGATACACTTCTTGCAAAAGGATGGTGTGATGGGGTCAATCCAAGATGTCTATTACGTACCAGACCTCAAGACCAACATATTGAGTATGGGGCAACTCACAGAGAAAGGTTACTCGTTAAAGGACCTGAAGGATAAGAAAGAGAATTTGGTTGCTCGAGTCGAGATAGGAAGAAATCGAATGTACAAATTGAACTTAAGAAGCATACGAGAAAAGTGTTTGAGAGTTGATGTAGAAGATAAGGCATTACTCTGGCATCTCGGTTTTGGTCACCTACATCATGGTGGCCTAAAGGAGTTAGCAAAGAAGAATATGGTACATAGGCTACCAAACATGGACTTTGAAGGAAAATTTTGTGAAGAATGCATGCTCAGCAAGCATACGAGAACCTCAATTCAAAAAAGACTGAATTTTGGGCTAAACAACCCCTCGAGTTGATCCATACAGAGATATGTGGACCAATTAACCCCGAGTCCTTCAGCGGAAAGAGATATTTATTTCCTTTATCGATGATTACTCATGAAAAACTTGGGCTTACTTTCTGAAAGGAAAATTCGAGGCATTCGAGGTGTTTAAAAAGTTCAAAGTAATGGTGGAGAAGGAAACTGGTAGACACATCAAAGCTGTACGATTCCGAGAAGCAAGACATTAGGCAATTTCTAATCACACCGTACACCTCTTAGCAAAATGGTGTGGCCGAGAGAAAGAACCAGACCATTCTCGACATGGTTCGCTCAATGCTTAAGAGCAAAAGGATACCGAAGGAATTTTGGGCAGAAGCCGTGCAATGCGCCATCTACATACAGAATCAATGTCTACATGCAAAGTTAGATGATCGAACACCACAAGAGGCTTGAAGCAGACAAAAGCCTACAATTTCTCATATCAAGGTGTTTGGTAGTGTGGCTTATGCTCACGTACCGGACCAACAAAGAACGAAGCTCGAAGACAAAAGAAAAAGGTATATCTTTATTGGATACGATGAGAAGACAAAAGGATACAAACTACTTGACCCGATTAGCAAAATGGTGATAGTGAGTCGCGATGTGCGAGTAAATGAAGCAAGCGAATGGGACTGGAACAATTCGACGGAAGTCAATATCAAAGTTGGAGAATCATCCGTCGCTACACCAACAAGTGCACCAATAGACTCAGAAATTTCCGATGATGAATATGAACCACGACAACCGAAAATGCGAAACTTGCGAGATTTGTATGACTCGATAGATGAGGTACACCTTGTATGTCTTCTGGCAGATGTTGAAAATATCAGCTTTGAAGAGGCGGTGCGAGACACGAAGTGGCAAACTGCCATGGATGAGGAGATTAAAGTGATCCATCGCAACAACACATGGAAAGTGATAGAATTACCAGAAGGAAGTCAGCTCATAAGTGTAAAGTGGGTATTCAAGAAAAAGATGAATGCTCAAGGCGAGATTGAGCGGTACAAAGCGTGACTTGTTGCGAAGGGATACAAGCAAAGGCGGGAATCGACTATGACGAAGTGTTTGCTCCCGTCACTAGAATGGAGACACTTCGATTGATCATTTTCCAAGCAGCCCAATTCAAATGGCCGATTTTTCAAATGGATGTCAAATCAGCATTCTTGATTGATGTGCTTGAAGAAGAAGTATATCTCGAACAACCTCCCGGGTACATGAAAATTGGAGAAGAGAAGAAGGTACTAAAACTAAAGAAGGCGCTTTACAGGTTGAAACAAGCACCGCGAGCATGGAATACTCGTATCGACACATACTCAAGGAGAATAGGTACAAGCAATGTCCCCACGAACATTCACTTTATACAAAGAAGAGTGGAGGTAATGTGATACTTGTCGCTCTTTATGTCGATGACCTCATCTTCTCAGGCAACAATGATTAAATGATAGAAGAATTCAAAAGCACAATGACACGAGAATTTGAGATGACAGACTTTGGCCTGTTGAAATTTTTTCTCAGTTTGGAGGTTAAACAAGGAGAAACGAATATTTTTATATCATAGGAGAAATACGCAAAGGAAATTTTGAAGAAGTACAAGATGAAAAATTGCAACCCAGTATCAACACCAATGGAACCAGGTACAAAGCTCTCAAAATACGATGGAGGAGAACGAGTAGATACAAATAGGTACCAAAGCTTGGTGGGAAGCCTTTGCTATCTTAAATGTACAAGACCAGATCTTTTATTAAGTGTCGGCATAGTAAGCCGGTTCATGGAGGAGCCAATTTATTCATATTGGAATGCCTTGAAGCAAATCCTACGATACGTTCAAGGAACATTGTCACTTGGGTTATTCTACTCAAGAACAGAAGATTACAAGTTAGTTGGTTACTCCAACAGTGATTGGTGCAGAGACATAGACGATCGAAAAAGTACATCGGGTTATGTATTCTTCATGGGCAACACAGAATTTACTTGGCTCTCAAAGAAACAACCGATCGTGACACTCTCGACGTGTGAAGCTGAGTATGTAGCAGCATCTTGGTGTGTGTGCCACGCAATATGACTTAGAAATTTTTTGAGTGAGATGGAGCTAAAGCAATGAGGAGCAACCATAATACAAGTTGACAACAAATCAACAATTGAGTTGGCCAAGAACCCTGTGAACCATGAAAGAAGCAAACACATTGACGTTTGATTTCATTTTATCCGAGATCATGTGAAGGAAGGAAACGTGGAATTGCTGCATGTGGCAAGTTAGGATCAAGTTGCGGACATCTTTGCAAAACTGCTACCGAAAGTACTCTTCGATAAATACAAGAAGATGATTGGCATGACAGATAGTAGGAGCATTTAAGTTTATGGGAGGTTTTGTTGGAAAATAAACTTAAATGAGAGAGAAAAAAAATTGGTTTTTTCAATTCAGTCAAAAGCCATACGCAATTTAAGAAAGGAGTGGTTTATGGGTGAGAAAAATATGGGGTAGCTGTGGCCAATTTTGGCCTTACGAAAACTTATAAATAGATTTTCCTTATCGTTGTAAAAGCAAAACAAGTAGAGAAAGAGCAAAAAGAGCAAGTAGAGAAAGAGCAAGTAGAGCAAGAAAGAGTTAAAGTTCTATGAAATAGAAAAAGGCTTTTGATAATTTCTTTGTCTCTTTGTCTCTCCCCTCTCACACCCCTTCACAGTTTCATAAGAGTTATCTAAACGAGTTGGTTTCAGAGCGAGCATCTATTTTCTACCAGTTGGTAATAGAGCGGCCTTTAATTTCTACAAATTGGTATCAGATCAAATTTATTTTTTTACAAATTGGTATTAGAGCGAATTTTATTTCTACAGACGAATCGAATGGATTCGGGTCAGACATGAATCGAATACCTGAGGCCCAAACGCATCGTAGCCTAATAGTTTAGCTTGCGACCTGTCTCTAGCCCACTTGTAGAACCTGAAGCCCAAATCCCTCCTTGGACCAGGAGCCAAATGTCAATCAAGCCCGCAACCCGCGTCCCGCACCTGCCTTTACAAACCTGAGGCCCAAGTTCCCTTACCCCAACCAAACCAGCCCGCAGCCTAACTCACTCGCGGCCGTCCGTAAACAAAAACCCAATCAGCAGCCCAATCCGTAAACAGAAAGCCAGTTAGCAGCTTAACCGTAAATGCGACCACAAGCCAACCTGAATCGAACCTTGACCCGAGATGCCTGCATCGATGTGGGCTGCTCTGGTGCTGCCATGTGTCCAGTTGCTATGAAAGCGACCCTTCGCCTTGAGCAGTTTGGACGCTCTGGCGATGCTTTGGTGGCTCCACGACTGTTTCAACCGTCCTAGATCCATTTTTGGGCCCAGTTAAGGTAATCGAGGTCGTTTTAGAGCCATATTTAACATTTATTGAATTATTAGTAATTTAATTGTGAAATACTAATGGAAGGTAGTGAACGGTGTGATAGGAAACAAACCTCGACAATGTAGGAAGCAGCTCTCAAGGAACAAGAGCTTATGTTTAGCTAATTAGGGAGTACTTGAGCCAAGGCCAACCAAGTAAGCGGCCTTACTATAGGATAGGCTAAAATTTGTTTGAGTTATGATGATGTATGAACTGTGTCATACGATGTCGTACGTTAGTATATAATGATGTATAAGTTATGATGATGTATGAGCTGTATTGTATGATGCCATATACTAGTATATGATGATGTATGAGTTGTATCGTATGATGTCATATACTAGTATATGATGATGTATGAGTGTATGATGATGTATAAGATATGATGATGTACGAGACATGATGATTTATGAGTTATGATGCTTTATGATGTGCATAGTATTATATAATTCGATGAATGACGTACTTGATATGCTTGATGCACTTTATGATAATATGATGAGCATGATGATTGCGTGACGTTTACCTGAATATGATGATGTTTTCCATATTGAGAATGCTATATGATGATGAGTGCCATATTTCATCATGTCGTTAGATCGACATAGGATACAATCCTAAGAGCATGAAAATGATATTAATATAAATATCCACGAGTATGTAGGGCTCGATTGTTCAAGTCTCATCTACATTCCTTATATGGGAAGAAGTGAATTTCATCTCATGATATTATGTTCCCAACTCTATATTTGGTCAAGTCCCCAAAATGGTAGGCATATTGAATCGGCTAAAAGAGTCATTCTCACCCATGTAAATTAAAGGACAAGCCCTCACAAACAGGAGTTCATAACTCACTCAGGATTAAGATTGAGTCGCATATGATCATCATGTGAAATATTAATCTTTTCAATTAATGGATTTATAAAGAGTGATTAAATATTTCTTGTTCCATTCTTATACAAGCTCATCGTATAGGATACCCCTG
>NW_019268555.1:1836247-1864109 GCF_002738365.1 Cucurbita moschata | reverse complement strand
CGACATAGGATACAATCCTAAGAGCATGAAAATGATATTAATATAAATATCCACGAGTATGTAGGGCTCGATTGTTCAAGTCTCATCTACATTCCTTATATGGGAAGAAGTGAATTTCATCTCATGATATTATGTTCCCAACTCTATATTTGGTCAAGTCCCCAAAATGGTAGGCATATTGAATCGGCTAAAAGAGTCATTCTCACCCATGTAAATTAAAGGACAAGCCCTCACAAACAGGAGTTCATAACTCACTCAGGATTAAGATTGAGTCGCATATGATCATCATGTGAAATATTAATCTTTTCAATTAATGGATTTATAAAGAGTGATTAAATATTTCTTGTTCCATTCTTATACAAGCTCATCGTATAGGATACCCCTGTTGGGTTTTATGTCCTAAAACTCATAGTTTGTAAACAAAAACATATTCTATTTTCAATAAAGTTATTATTGTTGTTTATTCAGTAAAGATTGTTATTGAATAAAGTGAACTTTACGATCATTCATCTAAATCCAATAAACTAAGAACACTCTGGCTATAGTATGATTACTTGAACTATATATAGAGACATAAGAGTGGATCAAGTTCAAATATATAGTCAAAATGATCTATAGTATAAGGATAAGACTGAGTACCTTATTCTGGGACACTATGGATGTGGCCCACTTTTGTATATGATATAAACAATGTGATCATTAAATTGTACATGTGAAGACATGTGAGTGGGGGGCGTCCTATGCAATGAGTATTGCATAAGATCGGACCATGAAGAAAACCACTCTCACTTTATCATGTCGTTTACTGTTGAGACTGATTTTCTTTTCATTCGATAACATAGGTAACTCGGTTTTAATCCTGAGCTAACCATGAACTCCAGTTTATTCGGAATTATCCTTAGATTTGCATGGGTAAGAGTGGCTCTAGTTCGCCGACTCAATAGGCCTCCTATTTCAGGGGTAAGACTGGGTGAATGGCTGGGGACATGGGGTGCAAGATGGAATTCACTCCTACCCACTTTTAGGGATAGAAGAGAGGTAGTTCCCTTAAGCACTGCCTCTAGGTCTTGAACAAGGGGCCCCACCCTCTCATTGGCCTGAGAGGGATTCGGTTTACTAGTTGGACCACAAACCAATTGTTCATTAGAGGATCAGTGAGACATAAGGAACAAGAAGTAACTTCAGGGGTAAAACGGTAAATTGACCAAACTCTAGTTACGAACAACCTGTGAAGGATCGACTTACTAATCATGGTTATATCAAATGGACAGAAATATATCTATAGTGAGGGGAGTGCAACTACTAGGCTATAGTGGAGTGTCCTAGTAGTTAACGAATGTTGGTTAACAAGGTTAATGAGTTTAGCCGGTTAATCTTGGATCGTTGGATCCCATGATCTATAGGTCCATTAGGCTCCTCTGCTAGCTCCTATCGGACAAAACCATAGAACAGTGTGACGAGTGAGTTCGAAGTGTTCGAATTCAAATTAGGGAATATGCGTTACATATATACGATATATTTAACCGCATTTTTGTTTTATTTATGAATTAAACAAAAAGAGAGAATCTGAGATATTTAAATAAGATTTAAATATCTTAATCAATTATGTGTCGGAATTGATTGGGATTGGCATTTGAATTAATATTAAATACTAATTAAATAGTTTAATTAATCATTTAATGTTACTTTAANAATTTGAAATTCATTATTCAAATTAATTGTTGAATTAAAATGAAGAAAGTCAAAATGTTGACTTCATGGAAAAATCCATGTTAGTGGAGTTTTGAGGTGTCAAAATTTGGTTCAACCAAACTTGCATTCTTGCCAAATAAATTCCACAAGTTTGAGTGGAATTTTGAGTGTCAAAATTGGGTTAACTCAAACATGCATGCTTGCCACATAATCCCAAACATTTGGAGTGGAATTTTAAGTGTCAAAATTGGGTGATCTCAAATTTGCATGAACATGCAAACATGACTCTTTAAATAGAGTGATCATAGTACATGGAAGGTCTTCTTCTTCTTGGTGAAAAACCTTGAGAAAAACCTCTCACAAATACTCTCTTCACATATACAAAATTCCTCCCAAGTTTAGTCACTCACCAGATTCCACAATCCCGTTCTAAGGCCGGAGAATAGTGGAGAAGACACTAGTGGTGGTTCGAAACCGATTCATGAGGAAAAAGGAGTTTGAACTACAAAAGGTTAGTATCTAAACTCATTAAGTTTTAATACTTATGAACATGATAGTTTTTTACTATAATTGATGTTCTAAAAGTGCCTAAGATCCAAATTGCTTCCGAATGTATTATATTAACACCATCAATTAGTATCAGAGCAAGTTTTAGGCACTTTATTTACATTAATTTGATCACACTTCTATCTTGGCTGAGAATTCCCCGATTATCCCCCGACTATAACTCTGCATCATTTTTTAGTATAAATGATGTACAAGTCACCTTTTGATCATCCGGACAGTTTATTTATAACGACTCGAAATTGTCTACTTCATTTAAGGTCGCGATGATATACATATCATAAATATTGAATGCGGAAATATTTCATTTAAACTTTCATGAATCATAACCTTCAGCTTAAAGCACAGCCATGGACTTACGTGTTTCGAAAACACCTTTAAAAACAACACAACAAAAGGCTAAATAAAATAAATGAACGTTTAAATTAAAAACATCCTATCCTAGTCTAAGTCTAAGAAAATAAATACGACTACTCTATGCATGTGCTATAGTCTCGAGCTGCGATGTCATCGTCAGCCATACAGGAATGCCTTGCTTTAATCTGAAATAAAGGTAGCACGTGAATTGAGTATTTTAAGATATACTCAGTAAGTGACCCCACTATTGGGGGTTAAATGCAGGAACATGCGAATGCAATGATGGGACCTATCATTTAAATCCATTTTCCTACGGTACTGTCCTAACGGATAATTTGGATGTGTATCTTATACTTCACACATAGCCCATACGTGCGAGTATGGACTCACTAGTCAGTTCGCACACCGCTAGGCCACCTTCCTTGTTAGGCGAGCATACTCTGGCAGCTCCTTGGGCCAGACACCCGTTAGAACTAGTAACCGTCACGACAACATTAGGTTAACAATAATGATCGTACCCCTGCTTGACCGTTGCAGCATTATGATAAACATAATGATCGTTTTCCTGCTTGGTCGTCGCAGCATTATGATAACCATAATGATCGTCTTCTCAATTAACGGATTTATAAAGAGTGATTAAATATTTCTTGTTTCATTCTTATACAAATTCATTGTATAGGATACCCCAACTTACATGTCTCCACACGAACGATTTGGATCAAATCATTTGTAGCGATTACAAAGTGGGTTGTATCAATAGTGTTACCCGGATAAGGCACCCATCCTTATCCATATACTATATAGCCTTTAGGCTATTACTTGAACACGATCCTCTTGTATGTCAACCACATATTGTTCAAGATTACATTAATAACCTTGAATTTGCATACAATGGATAACAATTAAATTGCAAATAAAATAACAAAAATTATTGTTATAAACTAAATAATTAATTACTAGACTTTAGGCATAAATCCTAACAAAAAGAAGAAAGTAAGTCATTTTAAGGGAGGTGGGAAAGTTGGGAATTAAGACTGAATTATGTATTTAAGGTTTTCTAGCATTAGGATTCACACCTTAACATTTTGCGTTTTGATAAGAGGATATAATCCAGGCATGCAGTTATTTACTGAATGTAAGGAACATATCAAGGTAACAAAAGACAAGAGGTACACCTCAAGAAACAAAAGTTCTCTCAAGTATAGGAGTCAAGAAAGATAATGTTTCAAATCTTTCCTTTAAGTTTCAATGTGGTAGTTATGAGTGACTGTGAGGTATTTTAACTCATTAATCACACAACTTCTACAATTTAATGAACTAGATCTTCGAGGAGGTTCTTAAACTAGTTTGTAATAGTCTAAATAAATTCTAAAGGGAGTAACAGGATAAACCCTTAAGCAAACTTAAGGTTCTATATACTGAGCATTACACAAATTTCTCAAACTATGAGTCTTGGATGAACAAAAATGTTTCCTTTCGGCACAAAATGTCATAAAATGTGGTATAGTGAATCATTTTAAATGAAGAGTAGTATGTCCAAGCCACTAATGAGGTCGTGCAAAAGGTTAGGATGTGGATGCATGCAGCTTGATGTAGATAGAAAAATAAGAAATAAAAATATGTTCCATTGATGTAATACGTAGAGGGCTAGAGTTTAAAGTAGGCAACAAAGTATGCTTGAAGGTAGCCTCGATGAACAACATAATAAGGTTCAGACGAAGCACAAGTTAAGTCCATGCTTTAGTAGACCTATCGACATGTTAGATCGGATCGTACCAGTTGAGAATATTTGCTAAAACCACCACACCTAAATGGTGTGAAATTTCTTTATTTATAATCATTTAGAGAATCGAATAAATTACAAGGATATGGAAAGAGTAATAAATAGGTTAAATGGTGTGAAAGTTTTCTGTTTATAATCAGTTAGAGAATCAAATAAATTACAAGGATATGGAAAGAGTAATAAATAGAAGAGAAAATAAATGGATATAAGATGTTTGCCAATAATAGAAAGGCAAATATGATACCTACAGTAAGCCATAATGGAAGACAAAATATGATACCTATGGTAAGCCGTAATGGAAGACAAATATCTAGATATTTGGCTATAATAAAAGATCGAATATAATATATATGGTAAAATATAATTCAGTACTAAATATCCTTAACACCCCCCACAAGCTGAGTGTCAGATTTGAACGAACGTGAAGCTTGGATATGAAAAATTCAAAGAGAGGTCGAGAAACACTTTTTGTAAATTTGTCAGCAACTTGGTTCGGAGGAGTCGTCTAGTTGGGCGGCATTGACGATCGAAAACTGTAGCGGCAATGTTGCCTTGGCTCCAACGAGGTATAGCATGTTCTTGTAGGTACCACTCAAGAATAAGGGACCAAGGTCCTTAAACTAAGAAACTCAAGAAACTCTTAAGACTTCACACTGTATAGCATGTTCCTGACTTAGACTTCGTAGCTTTCAACGTATGAAACTTTGAGTGTAGGTATTGAGACTATGCCGCTTGGAATGTATGAAGTGCAATGATTGACTTGTTTGTAATGATTATATCAATTGACACAACTTCTCTTACCGTGCATAAAAGTGCAACTCTAAATATATAATTAAAAATAAAAATTTATTAATTAAAGAGTTTAATTATTTAATTTTGGGTCTTTGAATCTTATAATCTATATGTTCATAAGGTCTCTTTGATAACTCATATGCTCATAACACTAAAAGGTTCACTTTAGTTAAAAGAAAAATTAAAATTTAGTATATTAGATATATTAAATATAAAATAAATATAAAGAAGAAAATAGATCTAATTTATAAGTGTTCAAATAAATATTTAATATATTAAATACAAATAGAAAAAAATATATTTAGTTTAAAGTGTTTATTGAATATATTAGATATATTAAATATAAATAGACAAAATAATAATAATAATCTCGGGTGTTCACATTAATATTTAATATATTAACTATATTAAACATAAAAGCGAAAAATATATTTATTGTATCACACTTCCATTCTTGGCTAAGAATCTCCCGATTATACCTCGACCATAACTCTGCATCATTTTTCAACATAAATGATGCACATGTCACCTTTTGATCATCTAGACAGTTCATTATTAAGAAGATTGTCTTAATTGATGATTGCCACAATTGTGTCTTTGTTGGGTCTCGTGAGGCACCATTAAAGGTACGAGGATCTATCCCTTGGAATCCTGCATATAGCGCTTCTCGCAATGACGGCGTACTGTTGGTCTATTGGGTGGTCACCACCATTTGCATCCCAACCTAGAATGATTCCCACATCATGGTAGTCATGGGGTCCATTCTAGGCGTCGGTGCCACTAGGGGTGGCACTGCTGTGTCGGTTTGAGTTACTGATCCTTCACGAGGTGGACTCCCTCTACCTCTACCCCATCCTCTAACAGGGGGTCATCTTCTTCTCCTACACCCTCTTCCACGTTCTCTAGGTGACATGATCTATAATAACACGTAATTACTCTTAAGTGAGGATCTCTCAGTACAAAATATATATCATACACTATATCATTATAAACACATAATTGATTCAACAATAGCACACTTGACAATAACATTCAATATCTTTTTTTATTCTTTTACGTATGACGTACTTGACGGCGACGGAGCATCAGCGATGGGACCATGGAACGTACTAAAACTACCTCGTATGCTAGTCAACAGAATCTGTAACCAAGGGCTTTGATACCAATTGTAATGACCCTATTTTTCTATTAAAATAGAGTCGATATGATATGAATGACCTGACTTGACCTTTTTTTGCGAAAACATTCATTTAAATAATTCATAACACACACGATGTCATGGACTTAAACATACATAATAAAACCTTAAAACAAAACAACTAAAAATAAACAACATAAAATTTGTATAAAACAAAAAAGGATTAAAATGGTAACCTAATCTAACTTAAGGACTACAAAATAAATAAAATGCAACTTATCCCTAACACAAGTTCCATGGTTCTGAAATCGGGGTTATGAAATGGAGTAACATACAACATGGTAGGACCTATCATTAAAAACGTCGTGTGTAATACTTCTGTACACATGGCCCACGTTTAAAAGTGAATCCACAAGATGGGCTCGTATGCCTCCTAGGCCCGCTGGTCGGGCTAGCACTCACTGATGCGCTATTGTTGGACACCCAGAGGGAATAGCAGTCATCGTAGCATTATGGCGAACATGATGGTCATAATCAGTATCATGGTCTACGTGTCCGTACTCGCCATAATGGAGAAGTATCTCGATGCACATGAACACACAGTTATTAATCAGGTCTCTATACTTTCTATCATAGTATGATAGGTGGGAATTCAAACGTAGAAGTATATATATATATATATATTAAAGTATAGGCATAAACTTTAAAAAATGACTGCATAGCATAGTGAATAATCATGTTAGTATATGTTATTAACTCTCGATTATCCTCTTTTCAATAAAGAACTCCCAAATCTACCGTGTCTTTCATTATCTAAACACCTAACTATTTCTAATATTTTAAGATAGCTAAGCCTAATTATACATAAATAATTTAGGACTCTGAAATTTTGAATTAGTTAAAAGGTAGTCATACTAACCTTAAACTTAAAATTTGAATTAGTTAAAAGGTAGTCATACTAACCTTAAATGCTTCTGAATAGTTGAAATTAGAAGGAAAGGGTTCGAGTTATGAGACCCAAGTCGGATTAGACAGAATGCTGGCTTGAAGTCCTCAGAAAATGTATTCTCCGACTGGTTTCAAACCTTTCAAGTGGGATGATAAAATGAAGTAAGGTGTCTCCATTTTACACCGAGGCCTACTTCTAACTTAAGGGATGTGGGACAATGTCAATTTTTTTCTTCTAATTTCTTGGTTATTACATCAAGTTAGTTAGATAAACTCAATCATGAACCAATTTTATTCATAAAATTTTCATTTATTTGAACCAAATCCAACTTAGATAAGTTCGCAATCCAACCCAAATTATAGAGTTAGGTTGATTGAATTTTTTTGATCATCGAGTTTTTTGAACATCCCTATTGTGTATTATATTTTATATTGGTCAATTTATGCCTAATAAAAATCATTTTAACTTGACATGTATATTTTTATAACCTTGGTTGGTATGTTAAGAAATAGGTCAACCTTTCAAAGGGAAGGGAACAAAGACATGTGAGTGGGATATCCTATACTATTAGTTTGTATAAAACTGAATCACTCAATATTTAATCTCTATTTATAAATTCATTAATTGAGAAGATTAATATGTCACAGATGATCATATGCGACTTGATTTTTATTCTTAGTGAGTTACGAACTCTTGTCTATGAGGGTTATCCTTTTATTTGTATGGGTGAGAATGACTTTCGTAACTTAATCATTATACCTGCCATTTTCAGTACTTGACCAAACGGGAGATGGGAACATAATTTCACCCGATGACTTTCACCCATTCTCATATATGGTAAGTAGATGAGTAGTTTCCTTTAGTGTTAATTTTAAGATTTGAACAATAGGGCCCACCCGTATTACGGGCTCGAGAGGGACTTAGTTTATGATTGAATCATAAACAAATGGTTCATTAGAGAATTAGTGGTATTAAGGTGAAAGATATAATTAAGGGGATAACGAACTTTTGACCCAGCTGTAATTACGAAAAAATTGTGAATGATTGACATGCTTGTAATGATTATATCAATTGACACAACTAGTGGAATAAATATTTAATATGTTAAATAAATACAAATAGAGAAAAATATATTTAATTTGAAGTGTTTATTTAGTATATTAGATATATTAAATATAAAAAGATAAAAAAAAAAAAAAAAACTTAATCTGAACCGTTCACATTAATATTTAATACATTAACTAGATTAAACATAAAAGCTAAAAGTAGGTTTATTGTATCACACTTCCATCTTGGCTGAGAATCCCCCGATTATCCCCCGACTATAACTCTGCATCATTTTTTAGTATAAACAATGCACAAGTCACCTTTTGATCATCCGGACAGTTCATTTATAACGACTCAAAATTTTCTACTTAATTTAAGGTCGTGATTGTATACATATCATAAATATTGAACGTGGAAATACTTCATTTAAACTTTCATGAATCATAACCTTCAGCTTAAAACACAGTCATGGACTTACGTGTTTTGAAAAACCCTTTAAAAACAACACAACAAAAGGCTAAATAAAATAAATGAACGTTTAAATTAAAAACATCCTATCCTAGTCTAAGTTTAAGAAAATAAATACGACTACTCTATGCATGTGCCATAGTCTCGAGTAGCGATGCCGTCGTCAGCCGTACAGGAATGCCTTGCCATAATCTGAAATATAGGTAGCATGTGGCTTGAGTATTTTAAGAAATACTCAATAAGTGACCCCACTATTGGGGGTTAAATGTAAGAACATGCGAACGCAATGACGGGACCTATCATTTAAATCTTTTCCTACGGTACTGTCCTAACGGGTAATTTGGATAAGTATCATATACTCTACACATAGCCCATACGTGCAAGTATGGACTCAGCAGTTAGTTCGCATATCGCTGGGTCACCTTCCTTGTTAGGCGAGCATACTCCGAAAGCTCCTTAGGCCACACACCCGTTAGAACTAGTAACCATCACGACAACATTAGGTTAACCATAATGATCGTACCCCTGCCTGACCGTCACAGCATTATGATAAACATAATGATCGTTTTCCTGCTTGGTCATCGCAGCATTATGATAACCATAATGATCGTATTCCTGCCTCGTAACATATTCGTCCGTACTATCGTGAAGGGTAAGGGGTATACCCCAATGCATGAGCACACAATAATACATGAAGTCCCAACATTTTTTCATTTTCATTATCATTTAATATAACCCGACTAGTGTTCCGTACATCCCATATCATTTTTCATATCACTTATCATATCTTTCATGCATACGCTGGGGTTGTATTTCATGCTAGTTCATCGTTTTGCATGTCAATCATATCATATCATTCAAATTACATAAGTGTATCATAATCATAACATTTCATGCTTCCAAGCATAATAATTTTCATCATATACGTATCATGCCATAACATATCGCATCATAATATTCATATCATAAACATGTCAATTTACCACATATCTTACCATAACATATTTTATATCGTCTTTATATCATATCACAATATATATACATCCATCATTCACATGTTGTATCATAATCATATCATATCGTAAACACTTCGTGGTCATATCGTTCCCTAACTTATCATAGTCTTAACATTCTTATACCTATCATAGTCATGTCGTTACATGACCGTACCTTGACGTTATCGTTTTAATCAATCTATCATAATCCTATCTATTTCTACCCATAACCTAACTATATTCTTTTATCAACCTCTCATACCAAAGTACTTCAAGATGTAACCTAACCTTCACGTTTCATGAACAAATCTTACTTCTATCAATTCACAAATAATTCACACATATCAGTATATATGACACGTGCAGAATCACGGGCATGTGTCAACATCAAATATAACCATGTCAATATTAAGGTCACTTACCTGGTTAGTTTAAGTTGTTGTCACGAATATATCCTTAATGAAAATTCGATTTTGTCCCTTGAAATCTAAGTCAACCTATGGGAGCCCATGACATCAGTTTTAAGTTTGAACCCTATAAAATTATTTATCTCATTTAGATCGGTCCATTGTTAAAAGTAAATGTTAGGTACCTAATAATTATATTTTTATTAAAAATCTTATTTTCTATAATTTTGTATAAAACAATTGATAAAGCTATTTCAAAGTTATTTTGGGTCGGTAGTTTTTTAATACTAGAATCTTCCTTCTTTTTTTTATTTGTATTTACTCTATTGCCTTTTAATTTTGTTTACATGTATTCCAAATTTCAAGTGGATCCCTATTTTCAAATCTTTCCTTTATCTTCGTGTTTCCTTTTGTTTGACATGATTAACATTTAGTTTTTAACTCAAAGCTAAACCACAGTAATGATTTAATGAAGATCTAACTTAGGGTGATTTCTAAAAAAAGAAATACGATAAGAGAAAATGAATTTAGTATATACCTTAATGACCATATCTATATACTTTAATGACCATATTTATCTTCACGCAAATCTCTCTACAGGTGAATCTAACAATTGTTGTTTGTCTGTTTCTTTTACCCAAGGGTGACTTTCTAGGTAAGGGATGCGTTGAGGAGAGATAACTGAGGAAAGAGATGAGAGGTTAGTGGAGAGAAGTGGGTGAGGATTGTTTTTTTTTTTTTTGTTTATTTATTATTATTATTGTTATTTTTTAACGTAATCTTATTTTATAATTTTTTTATTTGTTTATTTGTTTATGATTTTTTTTTTTTGGACTATTACATCATTAATAGGAATTGTCTCAATGGACGATTTTCACAATTGTACCTTTGTTGGGTCACCTAAGGCACCATTAAAGGTGTGAGAATCTACCGCTTGAAATCTCGCATACCTCGCTTCTCGCATGGACCACGTACTGTTGGTCTGTTGGGTGGTCACCATCGTTTGCATCACATCCTAGAATGATTCGCACATCAGGGTCGTCATGGGGTCCATTCCAGTAGCCGGTGCATCGCTTGAGGTGGACTCCCTCTACCTCTACCCCGTCCTTTAACAGGGGTCGTCTTTTTTCTGTACGTCCTCTTCCACATCCTCTAGGTGCATGATCTATAGTCAACACATAATTACTCATGATAGACAAATGACCAGTCAACAATAGAACACTCAACAATAACATTTTTTTTCAACTAAAATAGAGTCGCTCGGATATGCATGACATGACTTATTTTGTGTGAAAAATTTATTTAAATAATTCATAACATGATGCCATGGACTTAAACATTCACAATAAAACCTTAAAAAAAATAACGAAAAATAAACAACGTGAAATTTATATAAAACAAAAAAAGAATAAAACAATGTCCTAATCTAACTTAAGGACTACAAAATAAAGAAAATGCAACTTATTGTAACACAAGTTCCATGGTCTTTAATGTGACGTGTGGGCCGTGTGTGGAACCCCTGTACTCAATAAGTGGCCCGACTATTGGCGTTATGAAATGAAGTCACATGAAATGTAATCATCAACTGTACAAGAGTTCATTTCATTCTCTTAAAGGCTGTCTATTTTGAGCTAAATTAGATGTGTAATACTTCTCTACACATGGCCCACACCTACGAACGTGGGCCCACTAGGCAGGCTCGCACGCTCCCTAGGCCTACTGGTCTGGCTAGCACTCGCTAAGAGTTGTTGCTGGACACCCCTAGGGAATAGCGATTGTCGTAGCATTATGGCGAACAAGATGATCACAATCAGTCTCATGAAGTATGCGTCCGTGATGATATGAACCACGACCAAGAAATTTCTATACCTCAAGGTTCAATTACAAGGACGAGAGCCAAGAAGCTACAACAAACCTTATACAGTTATATTCAAGCTATGGTGAGCTTATCAAAGAAAATTCTAGAAGACGTTGGAGACCTTCCTTATATGTTATGCAAAGTTGAGCTTCAAGGAAGAGATGAATTAAATGCACTTTAAATTGAATTTAATGAACTTCGCTGAATTTATGAAACTAGTCTAAGGATGACTAATAATCACATTTTATTAATTGCATTATTTAATTATAGTTTAACTATTTGTTTGTCATATTTAAGCTAGTTTTAAATATAGGAGTTAAGGTTATATTGTAACTCACATCGTTACTATATTCTACCATTAACTAGCTATTTTAATATGAAGGTTATGGGTATTTCTCATTTACTAGCCCATTTAATTTGGAAGTTATGTATCACATAGATTAAGGTTGTTGTAAAGGCTATATAAAACCTTCTTTTCTTTGATTAATATCAGATTTTGGAATTAAGAATAGAATTTCTATTTCAGCTTTGTTGAGAGCTAAATTTTCTTTGCAAATTCATGTGTTTAGAACTTGCATGCTAGAGTCATTCAAGTGGTATTGATCAAACCTCTTGTGGAGTGATTCGAATCACGAGTTTAGAAACGAGTTTTCTTTATTCTTGATCTTGATCACCAAGGTAATCCGTTCCATACTTTCCCTTAGGTTGATTTCCATATCAGTGCTCATCATTATGGGACAGTATCTCGATACACATGAACACATAATTATGCATCAGGTCCCCATACTTTCCATCACGGTATGATAAGTAGGAATTCAAACATAAAAGTATAAAAATATATATTTATATTAATTTATTTGCATACACTTTCAAAAATGACTACATAGTGCAGTGGATTAGCGCGTCTAACTTGGTCACAACATTTTTTTCATTTTTATTATTGTTTACTACAATCCCGCTAGCGAATATATCATATTGTTTTTCATATCGTTTATCATACTCTCATGCATACGTCGAGATTGTATTTTATGCTAGTCATCATTTCCATATGCGTATCTTAGTTCACGTTGTTTCATGAATGTATCCTAATCTTACTGTTATACGAACGCATCCTAACCATATCGTTTTATTTACGAATCCAAGTCATATCGTTCCATTACATTTATCGCATCCTTCTCGTATCCTATCTCACACATATCATTGAACACATGATGATGTAAGAGTTATCATATCATTCATGTATCATAACATATACATAACATATACATAGTCATATCGATTCATAAACAATTCACACATATCAAGTTTATGACACATGTAAAACCACAGGGCATGTGTCAGCATCAAATATAATCATGCCGATAGTAAAGCAATCAGCTTAAGTTGTTATCACTAATTTAAAGTTTGATTCTATCCTCTGAAATTCAAGTCAACCTATGTGAGCCCATGACATCAGTTTTAAATTCGAACTTTTACAAAATTATTCGTTTAATTTATAATGATTATGTTAGATTTCATGTGAACATTAGAATATTTGCATGAATAAAAGTTTGGGAGTATTTTATATTTATATATATATATATATATATGGAAGTTACTGATATATAAAAGAAATTAATAGCGTTATTTTATGTTACATTATTATGTACTTTCTTGTCCTCTCGTATCTTTTTTGGTTGATGGTTTAGTTCTTTTCACCCTATCTCCATTTTTTTTTATATTTAGTTTTAAATTCTATTGGTTGAATCTTTCCTCTTTTTTTCTATTGGTCTTGGTCTGTATTTTCTTTTCTCCCAATATTTAATTTTAGTTTTTAATTCTTTTGTTTTATGTTTTCACTCCAATTTTTTTATATTTAGTTTTAATTTTTAATTGTTTTATATTATAGTTTTTTTTCACCAAATCTTTGTCTTTATTTTCTTTTCTCTCCCTATTTAGTTTAGTTTTTAATTCTATTCATTGAATCGTAAGAATATTTGATTAATCCACCACACTTGGATCTGAAAAATTCAAAGAGAGGTTGAGAAATACTTTTCGTGAAGATGTTAACAACCTGGTTCGGAGGAGGCGTAGAGAAACACTTTCTTGGCCATCGAAAATTGTAGAGGGATCGCCGCTCAGCAGCAATGCTGCCTTGACTTTGGTGAGAATATGTCTAACTCATGAAGAGGGATCGTCGCTCAGGGACGATGCCGCCTTGGCTCTAGTGAGAATATGTCTAACCCCAAAAAGTAGAAGGGGAAACCTAGAGCAAGGGACAAAGACAATGTTGAAGTCGGAAGAGTCGCCACAATGGGCGAAGGAGCCAATTTTGGCTAGAAGGGCGGCGACGACTTGGTTGGCGAAGAGACCAGTGCGGCGCTCAAATTCCAAAGGTAAATCTCTGTAGAAGGTTGATAGGTTTAGGTTAGGGTTTTTGTGAAGGATGAAGGGAAGGTTTAGGTTAGGGTTTTTGTGAAGGATGAAGGGAAGATTGGGAAGAAAATGAGAGAGACTATGTTGGTTGAGGGAAAATCGATTGTGTTGGAAAATGTGAGATTGTATGTACAAAGTATGGTGAAGGGTGATTTGGAGGTCAAAAGGGTGGAGCCGAAGAGTAATCAACCAGACTTGCATGTGGTTGCCATGGCGCCTGCCCCTGCAGCGTCAAAGCCAATAGTGGTGATGGAGAAGAACAATAGAGGATTTCAGAAGCCATTGAAAAGAAAGGATCGGGGTTGTTAAATCGAAAGGGCTCTGATACCATAAGAATGTTTGATCAATCCACCGCACCTAAATGATGTGAAAGTTGTCTTATTTATAATAAAATAAATTACAAGAATATGAAAAGAATAATAAATAGAAAGATACTTATGATAGATATTTGCCTTATAATAAAATATCGATATATATGGTAAAATATAATTTAGTATTAAATATCCTTAACAAATCTTCTATCTATTTTAGTTTTACTTTTTAGTTCTATCCACTAAATCTTCTTTACTTCTAAATCTTATTTCTTTTTTTAGTTTAATTCTGTTAATTCTATTTAGCAGTTTAATTCGGTTGGATGAGAGTCCCATAGTTAATTTAGGGAATGATCATCCATTTATAATCAAATAATACTATCTCGATTGTTATGAGGAAAGCCGGAAGCAAGCATATGCTCAGAGTGGACAATATCATACCATTGTCAAGAGTCATGTTCATCTAACATGGTATAGAGCCATTTTGTTCTCTCTCTAGCATAGCTGATAGTTGATGGTGATCATCTAACATGGTATTAAAGCCATTTTATTCTCTCTCTAGCATAACTGATAGTTGGAGTAGGGGCTATTTTTCTATTCTCTCCCTAGTTTTGTATGTGCGCTATTTTTCTATTCTCTCCCTAGTTTTGTATGTGCAATCTTTTCTGATTTATTTTTTATTCTCTCTAGCATAACTGATAGTTAGAGTAGGGGTTGAAGAGTGATATTTGAGGAAGGGGTCCTACGATATCCGTGAAGGGAGGGATGGGTTAATAATTTATTTATTTCTTTATTATTGTTACAATTTTTATTATTTTTTTGTACGTTGTTACAATTAAAGAGCTTGACCTATTGCTCAAAATAACAATGAAAGCCTTCAAATATATAAATACTATTCAATTAATTCTAGAATTAAAAAAAAAGATTTAAAATTCTAATTTTATCATTCTTTTTACTCGTGGATTTTATAACATTATATCATAATATAGAACAAAATTTGCACATCATTTGGTCTTGTGGTATAGTTGGTTATCACCTTAGTCTAACATAGAAAGGTCTTCGATTCAAGTCCCGTCATTTTATTTTGGGTACACTGCAAAGCCTATGATATCTTTGTTGACTCGAAATGGAGTAGACGAGTCAAACCGTGGTAAGACGAAAGTGGCTCTTCAAAAAAGACATGACCACGGGTTACATTGGGTCACCACCATATGATACCCTTGATTATCTTTTTAAAAAAGTTCAAAAGTGTTCTGATGTATATGAACGAATTTGTTAACACCATTTTAAAAATACTCCAGAATAAGATTGAAAATAAATTGTCTATTTGAATATTGAATTATATTATATTCATATTGGTAAATGTTCATAAATGAGAGAGTTCCAGACAAAATTGAAGAAGAAAAGTGATTTAATAGTATTTTTGAATTTTTTTTTTTTTTAAAATTATGAGTATTAACGTTTGAAAGTTGAATTGTATTTTCAAACAAGATATTAATGGTTTCATCTCACTAACAATAAACTTCTTTTTTTATTTTTTTATTTATTTGAAAAGTAAAAGATATATTTCAAGATTTTTTTTTTTTTTTTTNTGAAGAATATTGATGAAACCTTTCGAGGTTCTAAGGATATTTTGTTTAAACATTAAAATTTATAATTATTAACTATTTTTTTTTTATCATGGGCATCATGGACATCTTGTTGTTGTGGTGCAGTGGTTATCACGTTAGTCATACACACTAAAGATCCTCAGTTCAATCTTGGACAACAACATGCTTCTTTGCTTGCAACAAACAATGTTGTTGCTATTAGTTTTTGCACAACCTCATTAGTAACTTGGGAAAACTCTTTTCGTTTAAAATGGTTCGCTATACCAAATTCTATGACATTGATGTCGATGGGAAACATTTTTGTTCATCCAAAACTCTGAGAAATTTGTGTAACGCTCACTATATAGAACTTTAAGTTCGCTTAACTCCGGAGTTTTGAGTTACTATCCCTTTGACACTCTCTTGAAAGACCTGTGAGGTCTTATGCTCAGTGAACAACTTTCTTGATCTATGCACGAGGCTTCATGCATTCCCCGGTCAACAAGATCAATAGTTTAATCAGTTTCCTTCATTACATTGTCCTCCTAGTCAATTTTTTTTAAGCCTAGCTAAAGGTCCAATAATGCACTTTTTGTCCATACGTCTTCAAGGTTTCATTTTAACATTTTTTTCATTCTTTATATGAAAAGGCAACACAACTAGAGGGAGCTTTCTATATTTTTTATCTTTTTAATATTGTGACTCCTCACGAATCAATCTTAAATCATTTCTAAATTAAAGATATCTTAAGAATCTCAAACTCCAATCCATGTTTTTAAATATTTATAAAATTTTGACCATGATCATAATATCTCATCTACAATGTGCTCGAGTGTAACTTTAAAAATTTTCAATTAGTGTTAGGTAGGGAGGTTTTCTGCATCTCACTACTTCCTGAGCTTAGCTCACGTTAAAGTCATTTATGTCATTCATAAATCAGTTTAGGTATACAATGTTTCAACTTGTACTATGTTATATCTTTTTTTTTTTCACACCGATACTTAAATTTCATATTTACATACATCATAATTACAAAATTTCCTTTCGACACTACCACTTTTAATATCTGTAGCAGACTATAAGATGCTGTCGTCTATCAAGTTTTCTTGGTCGTTTTCATTTGAATCTATTTAATCGTCAGTATACGTTGATACATTTTTTTCCATCTCTATGGTCATAACACTGCTTATTTTAACTATGTTCAAGATGTCTGACTGAAACATCTAACCTTTGTTAGAAAAATCATTTCCATACATAAAATAGTGTTTAGTAGCTTAATAAACTCTAGCTCTCCATTCATGGTACAAACCTTACTAATCTAAATACTATCAACATATTAATTAACATTCATATTCCATGCTGGGTAAATCATTCCAATTCTGTATTAAAATAAACATATAACTAAGTCAACAATAATACAGTCAATGGTGTCAAAATTTAATTAGGAGTTATAGTTGATAATGACCAAGCAGTAACAACATATCAAATCAACAACATTTCCTTTTTTTATCTTATACATGAAATACCTGATGATGATCGGAGGCATAAGATGTGGGATCATGGAACATGTCAAGCCTATCTCGTAGGCTAGTCTACAGAATCTATAACCTAGAACTCTGATACCAACTGTAACAACCTTAGATTTCTACTAACCTAAAGTCGTTATCGTCATCATAACGTACTCTCTTATGTGGAAATAAATCTTTAAAACTTTATCATAAAACACTATCATAGACTTACGTGTTCGAAAATATATTTAAACAACATAATAGTAAAAACACCGTGTACTAACTTAAAGTCTAAGAAATGAAATACCATTATCCTATGCATGTGTCATGATCTTTACTTGTGATGTCGTCGTCAGCTGTACAGGGGTGTCTTGCCTTTACCTGTAATAGAAGCCCTGTAATAGAAGTAGCACACAACTTGAGTATTTTAGGAAATACTCAATAAGTGACTCCACTATTAGGGTCACGAAATGCAAACACATGCAACTCATGCTTAGGGACCTATCATTAAAACCATTGTAGGGGTGGCCTCCAGTCTGGACAAGATTGGATGTGCGTGCAAGTGTGAGTCTTCAGGCAGTTCGCACGCCCTCTAGACCCATCATAGTCGAGCTGGTTGTCCATAGCCAGATGTCCAGAGGTCAGGAAATCCCGAGTGTCATGCGAGGTATGATCATGATCATGATCATGATCATATTCATAGTATACACGTTTATACTCATCATAAATGAAAAAAAATAATTACATCATGAATGAAAAAAAGTTTAAAAAATGATAGAACTGTCAAAAAAAAAAATCAAGTTGAAAATGTTCATACAAAATTGAAATGGATGGAATATAGTGTAATAACCTTCCCTTGCCAAAATTTAGGATCATCTCTTCTTTCTCTCCTCTTCTTTCTCTCTCTTCCATCTAATCTCTTCATTCTTGGATTCTTCCATCTGAAGAAGAGGGAAGAGATAGGGAGGAGAGAAAAAAATATATATATAATTTTTAAAATAAAAGTAAGATGTCACGTCAATTTTATGCTACCAAATACCAAATGTAAACCTAATATAATTGAGTTAGGACAAAAATGTAATTTAAACTAAATTAAGAGACAAAAAAATGTAAATTTCTTTAAAAAAATTTGATAAATGGGAATTCAAACGTAGAAGTATAAAAATATATATATTTATATTAAAGTAAAGCCATACAATATGATATTTCATAATTTAAAATGAGTGTTGTCATAGAGTAATTTAAGTGTTTATTCACTAAATGAGCCAATCTCAGCCAAATCTTAGAGAATGATTCATATTCTTGAAATATATAGTTACGAAATATTATATGAGAGGAACTCATATTTCTAAAATATTTAGTTACCATGAATTGGGTCAAGAATATCATTAACTACTTTAATGAATCCTTTGTAAATATGATTCATTTAGGGTCTTGTACCCGCCTTTGATCTATCCATCCATAAAAGGCATTTGAATAAGTCTAATATCTAGCTTACCATCTTTAGTACGGGATGATTCAAGAAAAGCTGCAAGACCCTACCTGAGTCATACTCACAAATGATTCATTATATTTGCAAATAACATGATCATGATCATTAACAAATAAGTTCAATAATGTGTTTGTTGTCCATACATGATTGGATTCTTGGATAGCTTAATGTTAGAACTATTATCATATAACTCACGTAGCTTGAGTATTTTTAGAAATACTCAGTAAGTGAACCCACTATTGGGGTTAGATGCAAAACACAAATAATCATGAATGTGATCTTCCATTTCAATCCTCTTAGGCGACTACTATCCTAATTGGGTAATTGGATGTGTATTTACTATTGTACACATGACCTACACGTGGGACCAATCAGTTCCCACACCTCCTAGACCCCTTTCTTGGTCGAACTAGCATTCTCTGGTGTTGTAGCTAGACACTCGATAGGAGTAGTGATCGTCGCAACATTATGATAAAAATAATGATCATTTTCTTGTCTCATGACGTACACATTTGTACCATCGTAAAAGGAGACATTCCCTGATGCATCTAACATTAAATGATACATAAGGTCCAACATTTTCGTTCATTAAATCACCTAAAAAAAAATCTTCCCATTTTCCTTCATATCATATCATTTTTCAACATTGTCTTTAAGACATGTATCGGGGTTGAATACCGTATCATTCCTATCATACATTATATTATGTCATACCATGCACATAACATGTCCGTCAACATATTATATTCATAGAAATATCTTATCATAGACATATCACAACATATCATAATGCATGTCTCATCATGTATTATATGGCCGAATGTATTACACCATAACATAAATCACATCATCAGCACATCACATGTAATGGCCCTAGATTTTTACTAACCTAAAGTCACTACCGTCATCATGGTCTATGCTCTTGTGTGGAAGAAACATTTAAAACATCATCGTGAAACATAATCTTCATTTTAAAACATTACTTCAACTTAAAACTCTGTCATGGACTTACGAGTTTGAAAACATATTTAAAACTAGATAAGAAAAATAATAAATAAAGCAAGTAAAATTTTTAATGAAAAACATCCTATACTAGCGAAAGTCTAAGAAAAGAAAATATTACTATCCTATGCACATGGCATGGTCTCTGATTGCAATGTCGTTATCAACGGTACAGGGGTGCCTTGCCTTTACCTAAAGTAGAAATAGCCATGACTCAAGTATTTTAAGAAATACTAAGTAAGTGACCCCACTGATGGAGTCAAAGAATACAAACATGTGTAACTAATGATCTAGGACCTATCATTAAAACGATCATGGGGTGTCCTCCAGTTTAGACAACATTGGATGTGTAGTACTTCCATACACACAACCCACACGTGCGAGCTGGATCCCAGGCAGTTCACACACCCTAGACTAGCCTACGACGTAGATCTTGTAGACTTGACGTGTTCCATGGTTCAATCATCGATGCTCTGTCACCATTATGTACACCATTCATAAGATTAAAAAAGGAAAATGCTATGATGATATTTATTGTGATTGGCTCTATTTTTTAAATGTTATGTAGCATGAAAATTGACGAGCTTTAATTATATTATATATTGCAGCATGATGCTTGATTTAATTTTGCTATTATATGCTTGCTATGTTGTATGAATTTTTTATGTGTACTATGAAATTGTATTGTTAGTAAATGATAGACTTAAAAAGAATTATCTTGGTATTTAGAACCATGTCACCCAGAGGATGTGGAAGAGGAAGAAGAGGAAGGGGAGGACCCCCTATTAGATGTAGAGGAAGAGGTGAGGCTAAAGAGATCTCACCTCGAGAAGGATTAGTAACTAGGAAGGATGTAGTTGCATTGCCTCAAGTTGTACCGCCACAAGCTGCACCACCTCTTGCAGCACCAGTGACTGGAATAGACCCCACTACTAGTTTGATGCGGGAGTCGTTTTAGGTCATAATGCATGCCATAATGGTCACCTAACAATCCAACACTTGCAATCTACTAGAGGAGCAAACTGGCTACGAGACTTCAAGTGGTATGATTCGCACCCATTCACTAGTACTACGAGAGATCCAACAATAGTCTAGATGTGGATTTCGTCCATGGAAATCATATTATGTCAATGGAATGTCTGGACAACCAGAAGGTACCTTGTGCATCATTTGTGCGTCATTTATGCTGCAAAACAACGCGTAAGTATGGTGGACGGACAATAAGGATAATATTAAAACAAGCGGGGGAATCATTGTTAGATAAATCCCTACCGAGTGAATGTGATCCCTGATTTTTAGTTAACCAGTTTTTTGTTAGGTAACTATTTTTACGTTAAACCCACACAATTGAGGTAAGTGGGAAGTACACGTAGAGTGGATTCGCTTTAGTTAGGTTGCCATTTACTTTTCTATTTTAGGATAATTTGTTATTTAAATATCCCAACTGGATGAGAAATCAAATCATCTAGTCTTCAGCAAATCTCTCTCCTTTTACTTTCCGTTATTTTTCGTTCGAAGAAATTTTCTTTGGCTATTTTTTTCGTCCACGTTTTCCTCCCAATTGCCAGAGTCAACAAGTGGTATCAGAGCCCGATTGAAGCCATCGGTGGTACATCATTGCGGAGGAGCCAGCTTTATCAACAGTCAAGTTGAATAGAGCGTCGACCTAACAACACACAGGTCTTAGGTTCGAGTAGAAGAAAATGCAAAGCGTGAAAATACACACATCATGGTGTCCATCTCGGGCAGGCTCACTCACTCCTCCATGCCGCCATCGTGTGCCGACATCTCCATCACCACCACAACGAGGTCGACACCGTGATGACGGGCATCGAGTTGTCGTTGAGCGAGTGATCAAGGAGACGAAAACTACCACCGTTCAGTACCCGATGCTGACAAGGTCCAACTACAACGAGTGGGTCTTGTTGATGCGTGTCAACCTACAGGCGTAAGGGTTATGGCACGCTGTCAAGCCAGAGGAAGGAGAAACGATCGAGTACCGGGAGGATCGGCTGGCGTTCGCTGCCATATTACGATCTGTGCCCCCAGAGATGCTGGTGTCTCTCTCCACCAAACGCACCGCGCAATCGGCCTGGGAGGGAATCAAATCCCGTTGGGTCGGTGTACAGCGAATGCGGGAATCCAACATCGAGCAGCTGCGAAAGGAGCTCTCGGAGATCCGCTTTAAGGACGGCGAATCCGTCGATGATTTTTCAATGCGGATCACGGGGCTCGCCAACAGCATCACCACTCTTGGTGGCAGCATCAACGAGACAGAAATCATGAAGAAGATGCTGTAGGTCGTCCCCGATTACCTCGAGCAAGTTTCGGTGACCAGAAGACTGCTTAACATCGAGCAGCAGAAGAAAAAGACCGCTTCAACTATTGACAAGGAGGGTCGTCTACTCCTCACTGAGGAGGAATGGCTTGCACGCCTAAAGCTCCGCAACGACACTGGTGAGAGCAATAGGCCCTCCAGCCGTAAAGGCGGTAAGAAGCCATGGAAATCTCGCAGACGCATGCTCGGTAAAGAGGCGGATCAAAAGAAGGAGCCGACTGATGACGGGCCAATCCAGTGCTCGTTTTGTGGGAAGAGAGGTCACCTAAGCAAGAATTGCTGGAGCAAGCTCAAGAACAAGGAAACGGCCGAGAAGGCCCATGTGGCTCAATCCGAGGAGGACGAGCTGACTCTTTTCATTGTGACTGCATCAATTCTACCTGACGTCCCTAATTCTGATTCCAAATCCACAGAGGTAATCGATGATGGCATAACTACTCCGATGAGCGTCGAACCCGAGGAAGAGCTCTAGCTATGCATAACAAAGACCGGTCTGTGCATAACAAAGGCACCGACTGGGGAGCCAATTCAACTGAAGAAGGAGCGAGTGTTGCTCAAATCGGTGAAAGAGGTGAGCAGGAAGAGCACCAGCGATGGGTCCTTGACATGGGGGCAACAAACCATATGATCGGGGTCAAGTCTGCATTCTCCGAGCTTGACTCGGGGATTCGCAGGATGGTGAAATTCGACGATGGCTCTATCACCGAGATCGAAGGGCACGACACCATCCTGTTCATCGGCAAGAGAGGCAAACACCACAAGCTGACCGACGTCTATTTCATCCCGAGGCTCAAGGCTAACATTGTGAGCCTGGGTCAACTCGATGAGGCCGGCTGCCACATTTCCATCGAGCGCGGGCTACTTAGGATCTGTAATGATCGACGACGGCTGCTCACACAAGTTCGGTGCATGGCAAACCGCCTTTAAATCCTAGAGTTGGAGATAGAGCAACCAGTCAGCCTCTCGGCCAGGACCGAAGAGGTATCTTGAAGGTGGCACGCAAGGTATGGGCACCTAAACTTTCCTCTCTAAAAAAATTACACAAGGAGGAGATGGTGCACGGTTTGTCGGCAATCAAAGGCGTGAACAAGCTATGCGACGAGTGCCTCATCGGCAAACAGAGGTGCACCCCCTTTCCGTCTCAGACATCCTACTGCACTGGTGAGCCATTGGAGCTCGTGCACGGCGATATCTGTGGGCCCATCAAGCCAGCAACCCCAGGCGGCAAGACCCTCTTCCTCCTACTGGTTGATGACAAAAGCTGCTTCGTGTGGCTAATTCTGCTGCAAGCGAAAAGTGAGGCAGCAAAGAGAATTAAGCACATTCAAGCACGAGTGAAGGTGAAATACAAGAAGAATATGCGAGTGCTGCACACACACCGAGGTTGAGAATTCACCTCAGCAAGCTTCGGTAAGAACTGCAACAAGCTCGGTATGCAGCGGCACCTAATGACGCCCTATTCCCCCCAGCAGAACGGGGTGGTGGAACGCCAAAATCAAACCATCGTCGGGATAGCAAGGTCATTACTGATGACAGCCGGGATGCCCGGGAGGTTCTGGGGAGAGGCAGTAATGACGACCGTCTACCTTCTCAATCGGTTGCCAACGCGAAGCATCAATGGGAAGATGCCACACGAGGCCTGGTACAACAAGAAGCCAGCGGTACGTCATCTCTGAGTGTTCGGCTACGTCGCATACATGAAAGACGCGTGTTCCCAACTTGCCAAGCTCGATCCCAGGGGAATGAAGGTCGTCTTCATCGGCTACGAACCCGGAAGTAAGGCGTATAGGTTCTATGATCCTGCAGAGGGGCGAGCTCACGTGTCACGCGATGTCATCTTCGACGAGAGCAACTTCTGGCTGTGGAACGACGTGATCGAGGTAGACGACCAACTTAAATCAATTCACGGTGGAGTACCTCGTCACTGAGCCGGAAGAAGGAGGAGCACAGCATCAGGAACCGTTACCACCGCCAGCTGTTGCACCCCCTGAACCAGTGGAGTTTGCAACACCACGGACTGCAGATTCGACGCTAGATGCCGATCACGATGATGGTCTGGTGGTCAGCTACAGGAGGATGGAAGACCTATTGGGAAGAGGTGAACCACCTGGACTGGCGGCGCGCCAGCTCGAAGAAGAGGTGGCCGAACAAGAGGTACCATAGGGCTCAAATTGGAGTTCAAACAAAATAAGGTAGATATATGATAGGGCTTTAAGATGAGATTGTTAGATAAATCCCTATCGAGTGAATGTGATCCCTGATTTTTAGTCAACCATTTTTTGTTAGGTAACTATTTTTACGTTAAACCCACGCAATTGAGGTAAGTGGGAAGTACAAGTAAAGTGGATGAGCGTTAGTTAAGTTGCCATTTACTTTTTCTATTTTAGGATAAATTGTTATTTAAATATCCCAACTAAATGAGAAATAAAATCATCTAGTCTTCAGCAAATCTCTCTCCTTTTACTTTCCATTATTTTTCCTTAGAAGAAATTTTCTTCGGCCAGTTTTTTCATCGACGTTTTCCTCCCAATTGCCAGAGTCAACAATCATGGCATGAGATCAATTTAAGGAGGCTTTCCTAAAGAAGTATTATCCGAAAGCGGTGTGACTTAAGAAACAATAGAAATTCACCAATCTAACTCAGGGTGGACACTCAATTGACAAATATGACAGAAAATTTATGAGATTCAAAAGGTTTGCACCATCATTGGAGGATACTGAACAAAAGATGACAAATAAATTTTTTTTGGGCCTAGACTCGTAGGTCTGCCACATGGTGGAAGCCATAAACCCAAAGATGTATGAGGAGGCACTAAGAACGGCAAAAGTCCTTGAAAAAGTCTCAAGAGGAAAGACATCGAGAACCAGTGGTCACTATCAGAAGGAAGCGATCGTATGAGCCTAGAGGGACAGACTATCAACCACCAACGCAAAGGCCTTAATACGCTGATAAACGTCCTGCCCAACATTTACACAGACACTAGGGATAAAGAGAGGGGTCAGAAAAATGAGAAACTTCGATGCAACTAATGTGGAAAACAACACTGAGGGAAATGTATGGCAGGCTCAAGGATATGCTCAGATGTGGTCGTGAACATCAAACGACCAAATACTATATTGGGAAGGGTACCAAGAGTCCAAAAAAACCACCTAGAGGTTTAGGAAGTGGCGAGCGAACTGTGCAAACCCACGTGCAAGCAAAGGAGTATGCATCCACCACTAAGGATGCTAGAACATTTGATACTATGGTGACAGGTACGCTATCTATACTAAGTCACTCACATTAACGATATTTGATTCAAGTTCTATGCATTCCTTTATATCCATGCCTTTTGTTAGTCAAGTAGGATTCACGGTAGAACCTTTATTGCATGTATTATATGTTAGTACCCTAGTGGTAGTAGATCTAGTTATTGAGAATAGGATAAAAGACAGACAAGTAATAGTAGCTGGACATATCATAAGCATAGACCTGAAAGTAATGAGTATGACAGATTTTGATGTCATATTAGGAATGTTTTGGTTAGCGAGAATTATGAAAGTATAGATTGCCACAAGAAGAAAGTGGTTTTTTCGCCACCAACTAGACCTAACTTTAAGGTTAAAGGAACCTGTACGGGTGTCACCCCAAAGCTAGTGTCGATGATGAAAGTTGAACGCTTGGTACAACAAGGAGGATGGGATATACTAACATGCACAGTGGACGTAAAAGGAAAAGAGAAAACAATGGATACGGTATCCACAGTAAACGAATTTCCAAGTGTCTTCCCAAAGGATTTACTAGGAGTTTCTCCTTCACGAGCGGTAGACTTCGGGATAGAACTCAAACCAGGAACTGGACCTATCTCTAAAGCACTATACCACATGGCTCCAACGGAATTAAAGGAACTAAAATTACAACTACAAGAACTACTATGAAAGGGTTTCATTCGACCTAGTTTATCTTGTTAGTGAGTGTCAGTGTTGTTTGTGAAAAAGAAAGACGGGTTGATGTGCCTATGTAATAACTATAGGGAGTAGAACAAGAGAACAATAAAGAACAACTACCTACTCCCTCGCATCGATGATTTATTCTACTAGCTCAGAGAAGGGACAGTATTTTCCAAGATAGACCTTCAATAAAGCTATCATCAAATTAATTTTAAGGAAGGAGATGTATTGAAAACAACTTTTGTACAAGATATGACCACTACAAGTTTGTAGTGATGTAATTTTGCCTCACTAACGCCCCAGCTGTGTTCATGAAATTAATAAACCATGTATTCAAGGAATGTCTAAACATCTTTGTTATCGTGTTCATAGACAACATTCTAATATACTTGAAAACGGAACAAGAACACCAAGAACACCTCCGAAAAGTCTTAACTATCTTAAGGTAGAACAAGTTGTACGCCAAGTTTTTCAAATGTGAATTTTAGCTATGAAAAGTCTCATTCTTAGAACACGTAGTGTCTAAAGATGGGATTTAAGTAGAATCCACTACGATAGAAGTCATCACTAAATGAGAACACCCAACTATGGTTACAGAGGTATGAAGATTCCTGGGGTTAGCAGGCTACTATCGAATATTTGTCCAACGCTTTGCTAGAATAGTGTGAATGTTTGCTGAATCCACCACACCTAAATGGTGTGAAAGTTATCTTATTTATAATCAAATAAATTACAAGGATATGGAAATAGTAATAAATGGAAATAACAATAAATGGAAAGATACCTATAGTAATAAGGCAAATGTTAGATATTTGCCTTATAATAAAATATCAAATATAATATATATGGTAAACTATAATTTATTACTAAATATCCTTAACAAATAGCCTCGACTCTTACACATTTTACAAGGAAGAGCATACCTTTTATATGCAATGACGCACGTGAGGCCAGTGCCAAGACCTAAAATAAAGACTAGTGTCAGCTCCAATGCTCATGGTTCTAGAAAGCTCAGAGGGATACGTAGTCTACAACAATGATTCCAAAAAAATGATTAGGGTGCGTGTTGATGCTACATTGTAATGTTGTTACTTATGCATCACGCCAATTGAAAGTATATGAAAAAAAACTACCCTACGTACAACCTAGAATCGGCCGTAGTAGTATTCATAATATAGATATGGTGACACTACCTGTATGGAGAAGAGACCCAAATTTACACCGACC
>NW_019268555.1:1832637-1836237 GCF_002738365.1 Cucurbita moschata | reverse complement strand
GTTATTGAGAATAGGATAAAAGACAGACAAGTAATAGTAGCTGGACATATCATAAGCATAGACCTGAAAGTAATGAGTATGACAGATTTTGATGTCATATTAGGAATGTTTTGGTTAGCGAGAATTATGAAAGTATAGATTGCCACAAGAAGAAAGTGGTTTTTTCGCCACCAACTAGACCTAACTTTAAGGTTAAAGGAACCTGTACGGGTGTCACCCCAAAGCTAGTGTCGATGATGAAAGTTGAACGCTTGGTACAACAAGGAGGATGGGATATACTAACATGCACAGTGGACGTAAAAGGAAAAGAGAAAACAATGGATACGGTATCCACAGTAAACGAATTTCCAAGTGTCTTCCCAAAGGATTTACTAGGAGTTTCTCCTTCACGAGCGGTAGACTTCGGGATAGAACTCAAACCAGGAACTGGACCTATCTCTAAAGCACTATACCACATGGCTCCAACGGAATTAAAGGAACTAAAATTACAACTACAAGAACTACTATGAAAGGGTTTCATTCGACCTAGTTTATCTTGTTAGTGAGTGTCAGTGTTGTTTGTGAAAAAGAAAGACGGGTTGATGTGCCTATGTAATAACTATAGGGAGTAGAACAAGAGAACAATAAAGAACAACTACCTACTCCCTCGCATCGATGATTTATTCTACTAGCTCAGAGAAGGGACAGTATTTTCCAAGATAGACCTTCAATAAAGCTATCATCAAATTAATTTTAAGGAAGGAGATGTATTGAAAACAACTTTTGTACAAGATATGACCACTACAAGTTTGTAGTGATGTAATTTTGCCTCACTAACGCCCCAGCTGTGTTCATGAAATTAATAAACCATGTATTCAAGGAATGTCTAAACATCTTTGTTATCGTGTTCATAGACAACATTCTAATATACTTGAAAACGGAACAAGAACACCAAGAACACCTCCGAAAAGTCTTAACTATCTTAAGGTAGAACAAGTTGTACGCCAAGTTTTTCAAATGTGAATTTTAGCTATGAAAAGTCTCATTCTTAGAACACGTAGTGTCTAAAGATGGGATTTAAGTAGAATCCACTACGATAGAAGTCATCACTAAATGAGAACACCCAACTATGGTTACAGAGGTATGAAGATTCCTGGGGTTAGCAGGCTACTATCGAATATTTGTCCAACGCTTTGCTAGAATAGTGTGAATGTTTGCTGAATCCACCACACCTAAATGGTGTGAAAGTTATCTTATTTATAATCAAATAAATTACAAGGATATGGAAATAGTAATAAATGGAAATAACAATAAATGGAAAGATACCTATAGTAATAAGGCAAATGTTAGATATTTGCCTTATAATAAAATATCAAATATAATATATATGGTAAACTATAATTTATTACTAAATATCCTTAACACCCCACCGCAAGCTAAGCGTCGGATTTAAACGAACGTGAAGCTTGAATCTGAAAAATTCAAAGAGGTTGAGAAACACTTTTCGTGAAGATGTTAACAACCTGGTTCAGAGGAGGCGTAGAGAAACACTTTCTTGGCCATCGAAAACTGCAGAGAGATCGCCGCTCAGCGGCCATGCTGCCTTGGCTTCGGTGAGAATATGTCTAACCCATGAAGAGGGATTGTCGCTTAGCGACGATGCTGACTTGGCTCTGGTGAGAATATGTCTAACCCCAAGAAGTAGAAGGGGAAACCTAGAGCAAGGGACAAAGACAATGTTGAAGCCGGAAGAGTCGCCACATTGGGCGAATGAGCCAATTTTGGCAAGAAGGGCGGCGGCAACTTGGTTGGCGAAGATGCCAGTGCGGCGCCCAGATTCCAAAGGTAAATCTCTGCAGAAGGTCGATGGGCTTATTGAGATTCTGTTTATTTTCGAAGAGGAATGCTGATGAAGATCCTAAGATTAGGGTTTTTGTGAAGGATGAAGGATGAAGGAAAAATTGGGAAGAAAATGAAAGAGGCTATGTTTGGAAAAGGTGAGGTTGTATGTACAGAGTATGGCGAAGGATGATTTGGAGGTCAAAATGGTGGAGTCGAAGAATAATCAATCGGCTCTGCATGTGACAGCCATGACGACTGCCCCTGCGGCATCAAAGACAACAGTGGTGGTGGAGAAGAACAGTAGAAGATTTCAAAAGCCATTGAAAAGAAAGGATCTAGGTTGCTAAACCAAAATGGCTCTGATACCATGTGAATGTTTGCTGAATCCACCACACCTAAATGGTGTGAAAGTTATCTTATTTATAATCAAATAAATTACAAGGATATGGAAATAGTAATAAATGGAAATAACAATAAATGGAAAGATACCTATAGTAATAAGGCAAATGTTAGATATTTGCCTTATAATAAAATATCAAATATAATATATATGGTAAACTATAATTTATTACTAAATATCCTTAACAAATAGCCTCGACTCTTACACATTTTACAAGGAAGAGCATACCTTTTATATGCAATGACGCACGTGAGGCCAGTGCCAAGACCTAAAATAAAGACTAGTGTCAGCTCCAATGCTCATGGTTCTAGAAAGCTCAGAGGGATACGTAGTCTACAACAATGATTCCAAAAAAATGATTAGGGTGCGTGTTGATGCTACATTGTAATGTTGTTACTTATGCATCACGCCAATTGAAAGTATATGAAAAAAAACTACCCTACGTACAACCTAGAATCGGCCGTAGTAGTATTCATAATATAGATATGGTGACACTACCTGTATGGAGAAGAGACCCAAATTTACACCGACCACAATAGCCTGAAATACTTCTTCACCCAAAAAGAATTGAACGTGAAACAACGAAGGTAGTTGGAATTAGTGAAGGACTACGATATAGATATCTAGTACCACCCTGGAAAGACAAACGTAGTTGGAGGTTTCCTAAATTATAAAACAGCACACTCGTCGGTCCTCATCAGTAGAGAGTTAAAAGTACAAGCGAACTTCGAGTGAGTTTGTTGTAAAAGTGTTAGTTGCTATTTTTATGTTTTAGTAATCCTGAACATGAGGTCACTAATATGGTCTTCTGCCGCATCGTTTTGACATGATATTCTGATATTCTGCTTTCCGTTAAGATTTTGTTTTTCTCATTTGTTAAGCATTATACTGGCTATAAATATAGTCATTTTTCATGTCGATGCAGGCATATCGGGTCGAGGTTCAGTTTGGGTTGACTCACGGTCGCGTTTACGGTTAGTCTGCTAATTGGATTTTTGTTTACGGACTGGGCTGCTGATTGGGTTTCTGTTTACAGACTGGGCCGGGAGTGAGTTAGGCTGCGGGCTGATTTGGTTGGGTCGAGGGAACTTGGGCCTCAAGTTTGTAGAGGCAGGCATGGGCTGCGGGTTGTGGGCTAGATTGACAGTTGGCTATTGGTCCGAGGAGGGATTTGGGCTTCGGGTTCTACAAGTAGGCTAGAGACGGGTCATAGGCTAAACTATTAGGCTACAATGGGTTTGGGTCTCAAGTATTCGATTCGCGTTTGACCCAAATCCATTCGATTCGTCTTCCTTACTCAACTCAGCGCGATTCTCCATTGTCCTTTTCTCTCTCCTCATTGCGACGGTTTTCGATGCCACCTTCTTCATCTCTCTTTC
>NW_019268555.1:1693287-1832627 GCF_002738365.1 Cucurbita moschata | reverse complement strand
GTGTTCATAGACAACATTCTAATATACTTGAAAACGGAACAAGAACACCAAGAACACCTCCGAAAAGTCTTAACTATCTTAAGGTAGAACAAGTTGTACGCCAAGTTTTTCAAATGTGAATTTTAGCTATGAAAAGTCTCATTCTTAGAACACGTAGTGTCTAAAGATGGGATTTAAGTAGAATCCACTACGATAGAAGTCATCACTAAATGAGAACACCCAACTATGGTTACAGAGGTATGAAGATTCCTGGGGTTAGCAGGCTACTATCGAATATTTGTCCAACGCTTTGCTAGAATAGTGTGAATGTTTGCTGAATCCACCACACCTAAATGGTGTGAAAGTTATCTTATTTATAATCAAATAAATTACAAGGATATGGAAATAGTAATAAATGGAAATAACAATAAATGGAAAGATACCTATAGTAATAAGGCAAATGTTAGATATTTGCCTTATAATAAAATATCAAATATAATATATATGGTAAACTATAATTTATTACTAAATATCCTTAACAAATAGCCTCGACTCTTACACATTTTACAAGGAAGAGCATACCTTTTATATGCAATGACGCACGTGAGGCCAGTGCCAAGACCTAAAATAAAGACTAGTGTCAGCTCCAATGCTCATGGTTCTAGAAAGCTCAGAGGGATACGTAGTCTACAACAATGATTCCAAAAAAATGATTAGGGTGCGTGTTGATGCTACATTGTAATGTTGTTACTTATGCATCACGCCAATTGAAAGTATATGAAAAAAAACTACCCTACGTACAACCTAGAATCGGCCGTAGTAGTATTCATAATATAGATATGGTGACACTACCTGTATGGAGAAGAGACCCAAATTTACACCGACCACAATAGCCTGAAATACTTCTTCACCCAAAAAGAATTGAACGTGAAACAACGAAGGTAGTTGGAATTAGTGAAGGACTACGATATAGATATCTAGTACCACCCTGGAAAGACAAACGTAGTTGGAGGTTTCCTAAATTATAAAACAGCACACTCGTCGGTCCTCATCAGTAGAGAGTTAAAAGTACAAGCGAACTTCGAGTGAGTTTGTTGTAAAAGTGTTAGTTGCTATTTTTATGTTTTAGTAATCCTGAACATGAGGTCACTAATATGGTCTTCTGCCGCATCGTTTTGACATGATATTCTGATATTCTGCTTTCCGTTAAGATTTTGTTTTTCTCATTTGTTAAGCATTATACTGGCTATAAATATAGTCATTTTTCATGTCGATGCAGGCATATCGGGTCGAGGTTCAGTTTGGGTTGACTCACGGTCGCGTTTACGGTTAGTCTGCTAATTGGATTTTTGTTTACGGACTGGGCTGCTGATTGGGTTTCTGTTTACAGACTGGGCCGGGAGTGAGTTAGGCTGCGGGCTGATTTGGTTGGGTCGAGGGAACTTGGGCCTCAAGTTTGTAGAGGCAGGCATGGGCTGCGGGTTGTGGGCTAGATTGACAGTTGGCTATTGGTCCGAGGAGGGATTTGGGCTTCGGGTTCTACAAGTAGGCTAGAGACGGGTCATAGGCTAAACTATTAGGCTACAATGGGTTTGGGTCTCAAGTATTCGATTCGCGTTTGACCCAAATCCATTCGATTCGTCTTCCTTACTCAACTCAGCGCGATTCTCCATTGTCCTTTTCTCTCTCCTCATTGCGACGGTTTTCGATGCCACCTTCTTCATCTCTCTTTCATCATCTTCTTCTTCTCTCTCTCACGAAGTTTCGTGGTTGTTGGACGTTTGTGGAGGTAGATCAGAAATTCTTCCAAAAGTTTGATTTTTTGAATTCCCTCTTCGAGGACGACGATGCACATTGTGAATCCTCTTTGGAGAATATACTAAGGTCGGTGAGATCTTTCATGGTTAATCTGTTTGATTAAAATGCGGGGCTGAGGGTTTCGACGTCACGGGTTTTCCTGCTGGAGCTTTTCTTCAGTTTTCTCCTCTCAAATTTTTTTTTTCGTCTTTCTTTCGTTGTAGTTGTTCTAAGCGGTTTAGGTGTTCAGAAATAAACTTAAATGGAGGAGAGAGAAGAAAAAAAAATTATGATTTTTTGTTTGTTATGGGGTGAAAAAGACCCTTAAGAAATTTGAAAGGGAAAAGGGCTTATGGGAGAGATAAAAGTGAGGGTAGTGAGAGGGAAAAGGCTTATGGGAGAGAGAAAAGTCAGGAAGTTACCGCTAAACTTAGCAACGGTAAAACAGGCCTGCTTTGGTAAAATGTGTAGAGAGAAAAAGAACAAAAGAGAAGAAAAGCAGAAAACAATTTATTGAAAGAGTGAGTGATTGTGTAATAACGTGTTTGAGAACTTCTTTGTCTCCTTGTCTCTCTCCCCTTTTGACACCCCTTTTAAAATTTTGTGAGAGTTATCTAAATGAGTTAGTTCAAAGCGAGCGTTTTTTTTTCTCAAGTTGGTATTGGAGCGGCTTTATTTTTCTACAAAGTGGTATTAGAGCGATTTCAATTTCAACAAATTGATATCAGAGCGATTTCAATTTCAACATTGGGGAGGTTGTTGACGTTCGTGTGGCGATGGTTGAAGGTTGAAGGAGGCGTTGTAAGGGGTCGGGGAACACAATTTCACGAGGGTCATGGAATTACTGGCGACTAAGTTTTTTTTTTTTTTTTTTTTTTTTTTTATAATTTAGATTCGTTACATTATTTACTCCTAATAAGAACTTTCGTCCTCAAAATTTTCAAACTCTTGTACGTCAGAGTATTATTCTCTTATTTCATCCTCCTGCACCTACCGTGTCCCCTTGATATGGTTGCTCCGACACAACACCAAAACGAACATAATGTCCTTGGTTTGGTAGCACTTTCACTTCTTGGGTTAAAATTCAATTGGTTTTCCTCGTAACTCAAATCTTCATTGAGTGGGAGGGGCTCGTAGTCTATTATGTGTATAGGGCCCGTCATGTATTTACTCTACATCTACACGTGAATTACCTCGTATACTTCTAAGAGGGAGGGAGGTAGGGCTAACTTATATGCTAAATACCAATTCTCTCGACAATTTTGATAGGTCCAATGCATCTAGGACTTACTTGCCCATACGTCTGAACCTCAAAAAGCCTCTCATGGGTGCTACCTTTAGGAATACTTGGTCCCCTACCTCAAACTCGAAGTCTCTACGTACATCGGCATAACTTTTTTTTGTCTACTTTTAGTGGTACACATTCTCTCTCAAACTTTTTGGATAGTCGCATTGGCGACTAGATCTAGCTCGGGTCCTACTAGCTTTCTCTCACCTACCTCATCCCAACATAGTGGAGACCTACAATGTTTCCCATAAAGGGTATCGAACGGTGTCATTCAAATAGTGGCTTGAAAGTGCAACTTCCATTAAAGTCTAATACGCAAGAACGTAGAATGTCCTCTAAGATTTGGTGCTCAGTTTGTCCATCTGTTTGGGGGTGGAAGGAGGTGCCAAAGTCGAGCCGAGCACGCAACGCTTTTTGAAGTCTGTGCCAAAAAGCTGACGTAAAGCGTGGATCTCGATTCGACACTATAGACACTAGAACTCCATGAAGTCTTACTATTTCTTCACATACAGTTGTGCCTAGTTATCAACTATATATGTGCCTTTTTAAGGAAAGAAGTGTGCCGACTTGGTCAACCTATCGACAAATACCCAGATCGTTGAGAATCCATCTACTGAACTTTCGTCTAGCTTGCCTAGGACTTTTTGTACGTTAGGATCCTCTCGTTGGGAGGTAATAATTTTCTGCCTAAGCGTAGGTTGCACTATGAGTCTGGCCAGCTGTGCTATGATTCCCTCATTCGCTACAGCTATGCTGGCTTGCTCAAATTCTATTTGTACCCTTACTTTCTTTGTAATGAGGGCCGACGAGTAGGCCGTCTTTCTACTCAAAGTGTCTGCGACCACGTTTGCTTTTCCAGGGTGGTACTGGATATCTACATCGTAGTCCCACGAATTCAAGTCACCTTTTTTGCCTCATATTTAACTGTTTCTAGGTGAAGAAATATTTTAAACTCTTGTTGGTAAAACTTTGAGTTTTCTCTCCATACAAGAAGTGTCGCCAAATTTTTAGTACGAATACTACAACGGCCAACTCTAGGTCGTGGGTAGGGTAATTTTTTTTGTATTCTTTTAGTTGACGGGACGAGTATGCAACAACCTTACATGTTGCATTAACACACATCCTAATCCCTTCATGGACGCGTCACTTAAATTACGTATCCTTTGGAGCTTTCAGGTACTATAAGTACCTGGACTGTTACCAATCTCTCTTTTAGGTTCTGGAAGCTTGCCTCACAAGCAACATTCCATATAAATGATACCCCTTTTCTCGTTACCTATGTCAAAGGTTAGGCTATCCTAGTGAAGTCCTGCACAAACCATCGATAGTATCCCGCAAGTCCTAAGAAACTCCGTACTGATGTTATCGTAGTTGGGCGTTCCCACTTTGTGACCGCTTCGATCTTAGTGGGATCTACGGATACTCCATCCTTTGTCACCACGTGTCCTAGGAAAAAGACTTGTTGTAACCAATATTCACACTTTGAGAACATTGCATATAACCTATTCACTCTTAGGGTGGCTAGGACTTTTCATAAGTGTTCCTTGTCTGTTTTCGAATATACTAGGATGTCACCAATGAGCACGATCACGAAAGTGTCAAGACAGTCCTTGAACCCTCGGTTCATTCACATTATTAACACAGCTGGAGCATTGGTGAGGCCAAATGGCATCACTACGAACTCATAGTGATCATACCTTGTCCCAAATGTTGTCTTTGGTACGTCTTTTTCTTTAATCATCATTTAATGGTAACCTGACCGCAGATTTATCTTAGAAAATATCGTTGCCTCTCTGAGTTGATCGAATAAGTCTTTCATTCTAAGCAGAGGGTATTTGTTCTTTATGGTTCTCTTATTTAGCTCTCTTTAATCGATGCATAGACGCATCGATCCATCTTTCTTCTTAACAAACAACACTGGCGCACTCTAGGGGGATACGCTAGGTCAAATGAACCCTTTATTCAGTAAGTCTTGTAATTACGCCTTGAGTTCCTTCAACTCTGCTGGCACCATGTGATAGGGTACTTTGGAAATAGGCCTAGTTCCTAACTCGTGTTCGATGACGAAGTCCATCGCTCATGAAGGGGGTATTCTAGGTAGATCGTCCGGAAATACATCTGGGAACTCGTTTACTATTGGCACGTTTTCTAGAGTCTTTTCTTTTCCTCTTACGTCTACGATACATGCTAATATAGTCCATCCGCATTGTTGGACTAAACTCTTTGCTTTCATCATCGAGACTACCTATGATTACTTGGTTATTTTTTACTCTATCCCTATCTACTAAGTCTACCCCCGAAGGGGTGCATACAGACATGTCATGCAATATGGGTTCTAATTCAAACCCCGTCTCTAATCCTCCTTGAGATGGACTCTCTTCAGCCTCACCTCGTCCTCTACCTCTAATAGGAGATCGTCCCTTCCTTGTCTTACTCTTTTGCGTGGTCTAGGCAGCATGGTTCTAGAAACCAAGATAGCATCTCTTAAATCTAAGGTTCACCACTATGCATATATATTATTAAAAATACATATACTAAAGTCACATCATATTGCAAACAAAATTACTCAGCATACAACAAATCACATCATACTCTATAATAAATACATGAAATATCACAACAATTTCAGTAATATCAACAGAAATATGCATGCGAGCTCGAAAATGTTTCTCTTTTCTTATCTTATGCAAGACGTACTTGACGGTGACGGGACATCGACGTTGTGACCATGGAATGTGCCAAGCCTACATCATATAGTCTACAGAATCTAAAACCTAGAGCTTTGATATCAACTGTAACGACCCTAAATTCCCACATACTTAGAGTTGCTACTAACGTCTCATGCTCATCTATAATGTGGAAATATAACTCTTACATGAACATCATTTATAACGTAAACTTTGAAAAACGCTTAAAACAACCTCTTATCTGGAAAACACAGTCATGGTCTTACGTATTTAAATACGAAATACTGAAATTTAGAGAAAATAAAAGCAATACGAAGTAATTTAAAACAATGAAATGCATAACATTCTCTTCTAATCTAAACCTAGAAATTTAAATATGAATCTACCACATGCACGTGCCACAGTCTCTGCTCGCGATGTCGCCGTCTTCCATACAAGTGCGCCTTGTCTTTACCTGAAAAATGATATGGCACACGGCCAGAGTATTTCGAAGAATACTCAGTAAGTGGCACCACTATAGGGGGTCATGCAAATGCAAACACATGCAATCATGATTTAGAGACCTATCTCTAACATCATAGGGGTGGCCTCCAGTCTCGAACAAATTGGATGTGTAGTACTTTCCTACACACGATTCAAATGTGCGATTGTGAATCTCCAAGGTGCTCACACACCCCCTGGACCCTCTGGTCAAGCTAATCTGTAGTGACGTCCAGAGGTTAGCGTAACCCCACAGTGTCATGCACCTCATGAACACCCTCATCTGTGCGCATTCGCACTCATCATCTCTAGGGGAAGTACCCCTGTGCTTATGAACTTACAACATGCATGAGGTCCCTCTAAATCCATCATAATGTATTTTCTGGCACAACCCTCTAGTCTTATCTTTTTGTTACTCTAGGTAACACATACTCGTGGATATTTATATTAATATCATTTTCATGCAATTAAGGTTGTGTCCTATGTCGATCTAACGATATTCACCACTATTAGGGTCACGGAATGCAAACACATGCAACTCATACTTAAGGACCTATCGTTAAAACCATCATAGAGGTGGCCTCTAGTTCCTACAAAATTGGATGTGCGTGCTAGCGAGAGTCTTCAGACGGTTCGCACACCCCCTGGACCTACCATAGTCGAGCTAATTGTCCGTAGCCAGACGTTCGTAGGTTAGCAAATCTCGAGTGTTATGCAAGGCATGATGATAATCATCATCTTCATATTCATAGTGTACGTGTTTTGTAAAAATAATAACATAATCAATCAAAAAAGTTTAAAAATGATAAAATGGTAAGAAAAATTTGTGGAGTTAGAAAATGTTCATACAAAATTGAAATGGATGGAATATAGGGTAAGAATCTAACTAAAAATTTTGGATCATATCTTCTCTCTCTTCCCCTATTTTCTTCATTCTTGGATTCTTTCCATCTAAAGATGAGGGAAGAGAGATAGGAGAGAAATCTAGAGATAAAACCTACTAGATCGAGTTGCCCAACAAGTCAATTCTCTGCTTTTTTGGGTGAGTTGTAGATTGAGAAGAATTTATAAACATTAATACCACACACTTAGAGACGTTCGTTCAAACTAATTCATTTAACTAGAGGGAAGTATTAGTTTTCCAACTAACTTTGGAGGAAAATAACATAGGCTACAATTCACGAGAAGGTATGAAGTCAATCCCAAGCTCTTCCTTGTAACTCTATTTTAAGTTTCATGAAGAAATCGAGAGCAATGTCATGATTGGAGCAGGTGAGAGGCATTTTAAAATGGCAGCGCTATTGGACGTGCACGTCTTGCTCTTTACAGAGGAAGAGGTTGATGATGTGGCCAGTTCAGTTGAACCCCCCATGTCAAACCGAACCGTGACCCTCCCTCAATTTTTCTTAATTTTAATCCTCTTCTAGATCAGTTGTCATGAAAACTTTATGGTTATAGAAACTTGACACCCCAAGGATTGTGTCAAAGAAAATTTGAAGCAATTGGGATACCAATTTCTCTAGAACGGAGGTCTCGTACGTCAACTATGAGGTAAGTAACCATCAGAATTATCTTAAGAAATACTTGTAGGAATTGCTTAAATTTTTATATAAACATTAAACCAAGTATAAATTAAAGATATATGAAAGAAAAATATCAAGAACCATGAGTTAAAGACCCTAAACGGATCAAATTTCTTGAGATTTAAGTAACATCAAAATAACCCACTAAATGAATTCCGTTGTCCATAAACTTTTAATTCTGAGCATACTATGGTATGTTAAGATTATATATGCAATTTAATATTCATTGCACAAAGTTGATTAGTAAACCAAATAACAGTATAAAATGACCATAATGCTCTTAAGCCAACTTACCTTCGATTCATGATCTAAATGACCTCTAAATACTATGAAACTTTGTAGTAGGCCCTATATATATATATATATATATATTAATGATTGATGACAGAATAAAATCTAAAAGGAATTGGAACATGTTCAGAGCTCAAACCAAGAATTAGATGGTAAAATGACCAAAATGCCCCCATGACCTTTTAAGGTATTTCAAGGTCTAAACCCCTCTAAGTGACTCACTACATCTTACAAAGCCTATTCATAAGGGCATAAAGATATTTTCAAGATTTGAAGTTGTAAAAAATGAGAAGCTTTGATACCATGCTAAGAATGAGAAACATAACTAGGATCGAAAGTCCAATTTTCATTAATGTTCATGACATTTAAATAAGATACAAGCAACCAACTAAATCATAGAAATAAGAGAAATCCATAATCTCATTGTTTCATTTTTTATTCACAATAACTATATTTATTTTCGAGCACGAATTTTTGTCGGTAAAATAGAAATCAAATGGGTTGAAGGGGGCTTTTCGAGAACGTATCAATAAGCTAGACCCATGCTTCGAGTTGTTTCATGCCATAAATAAATGCGAACACTCAAGAAATACGTCGGACCGGCTAAATGATGTGGAGAAGGCTAGTGACATTGATCAACAAGACTAAATGAACTAATTGGTTCTATAGGATATACTATAAATAAAAATTAGTTCATTCCCCCATCCACTTACAACGAATTTCTAAAAGGGAGGAAAATCCTAACGATTTATGGCCTCTATAAAATATATTTCATAACTAATCTTATACCCTAAATCAAATTTCTTAATATAAGTTAATTAGAACAATTTTGAAACTCATACCAAATTAGAGCCTAAGAAACGTTTAAAGGGATTACCTCAAGTAATTCTTCCCAAAACTCAAGACTCTTCTATAATTATCTAAAGAACTCATTATGACTTCATGTAATTCTATATGACTCAGGTATGTTACTAAGTTTTGTAGAGCTTAAGAATGCATGATACGACTTATGTTTCCAGAAATTACAAACCTTAGAATTTACATAATGTTGAAGACTGAGAACGAAGAAAAATACTATACAAGCTCTACAACTACCAAGGTAAGAAAAACACTAGGTACCACTCAAGAATAAGGGACCAAGGTCCTTAAACTAAGAAACTCAAGAAACTCCTAAAACCTCCCACGGTATAGCATGTTCATGACTTAGACTACGTAGCTTTGAATGTATGAAGCCTTGAGTGTAGGTATTGAGACTATGCCGCTTGGAATGTATGAAGTGCAATGATTGACTTGTTTGTAATGATTATATCAATTGACACAACTTCTCCTACCGTGCATAAAACTGCAACTCTAAATATATAATTGAGTGACCTATAGTTAACAATAAAAATTTATTAATTAAAGAGTTTAATTACTTAATTTTGGGTCATTGAATCTTATAATCTATATGTTCATAACGTCTCTTTGCTAACTCATAACACTCAATGGTTCAATTTAGTTAAAAGAAAAATTAAATTTTAGTATATTAGATACTAAATATAAAGAAAAAATAGATCTAATTTAAACTGTTCAAATAAATATTTAATATATTAAATACAAATAGAGAAAAATATATTTAGTTTAAAATGTTTATTGAATATATTAGATATACTAAATATATATAGACTTCCAATCTTGAATATATTAGATCTAATTTAAAGGGTTAACTATATTAAACATAAAACCGAAAAATATATTTATTGTATCACACTTCATTCTTGGCTGAGAATCTCCCCATTATATCCCAACCATAACTCCGCATCAGTTTTCAACATAAATGATCGCCTTTTGATCCTCCAGACAATTCAATAATAAGAAGATTGTCTTAATTGATGATTGCCACAATTGTGTCTTTGTTGGGTCTCGTGAGGCACCATTAAAGGTACGAGGATCTACCCCTTGAAATCCTGCATTAGCGCTTCTCTCAATGACTGCGTACTGTTGGTCTTCTGGGTGGGCACCACCATTTGCATCCCAACCTAGAACGATTCCCACATCATGGTAGTCATGTGGTCCATTCTAGCCATCGGTGCCACTGGGGTGGCACTACTGTGTCAGTTTGAGTTACTGATCCTTCATGAGGTGGATTCCCTCTACCTCTACCTCATCCTCTAACGGGGGGTCATCTTCTTCCCCTACGCCCTCTTCCACGTCCTCTAGGTGACATGATCTATAATCAACATGTAATTACTCTTAAGTGAGGATCTCTCTGTACAAAAAATATGTGGTACACTATATCATGATAAACACACGACTTAGTCAACAATAGCACACTTGACAATAACATTCAGTATCTTTTTTATTATCTTTACGTATGACATACTTGACGGCAACGGAGCATCAACGGTGGGACCATGGAACGTACTAAAACTACCTCGTATGCTAGTCAACAGAATCTGTAACCTAGGGTTCTGATACCAACTGCAATGACCCAATTTTTCTACTGAAATAGAGTCGCTACCATATGAATGATCTTCTTTTGCGAAAACATTCATTTAAATAATTCATAACACATGATGTCATGGACTTAAACATACATAATAAAAACAAAACAACTAAAATGAAATTTGGATAAAACAAAAAAGGATTAAAATGATGCCCTAATCTAACTTAAGGACTATAAAATAAATAAAATGCAATTTATCCTAGCCCAAGTTTCATGGGTCTGAAATTCGAGTTATGAAATAGAGTCACATACAATATGGTGGGACCTATCATTTAAAACATCATGTGTAATACTTCTTTACACATGGCCCACACGTGCGAACGTGAATCCACCCGACGGGCTCATACGCCTCCTAGGACTGCTGGTGGGCTAGCACTCGTTGATGGACTATTGCTGGACACCTAGAGGGAATAGCAATCGTCGTAGCATTATGGCGAACACGATGGGCACAATCAGTATCATGGTGTACGTGTCCATACTCACCATAATGGAGAAGTCTCTCGATGTACGTGAACACACAGCTATTGATCAGGTCTCCATACTTTCTATCATAGTATGATAGGTGGGAATTCAAACGTAGAAGTATAAAAATATATATTTATATTAAAGTATATGCATAAACTTTTAAATTGACGGCATAGTGAATAATCATGTTAGTATAGTGAATAATCATGTTAGTATATGTTATTAACTCTCGATTATCCCCTTTTCAATAAAGAACTCCCAAATCCATAGTGTCTTTCATTGTCTAAACACCAGTTTTAAGTGGTTTTAACTCCCACCATATGGTCGATTAAAACTAACTATTATCTAATTTACTTCTATTGAAATGGTCTAAACATTATTTTTTCGAGTTGTATAGTTGTCAGTAGTAAGTAGTCAACTTTTTAGTAGCCAATATAAGATTAAAGAGCTTGATGTATTGCTAAAAATAATAATGAACGCCCTCAAAGATATAAATACTACTCAATCAATTCTAGAAAAAAAAATATATAGGGATTTGAAATTCAAATTTTATCTTTTTACTCGTCGGTGGGTTTTATATCATTATATCATAATATAGAATAAATTTGTATTTATAAATCAATATATCATAATGTTGTGTAGTTGGTTTATCATGTTAGTCGAACATATTAAAATTTTCTCGTTCGAGCAATACCATAGGATAGTGGAAAAATTTTGTTTTCTTTTGCATAGGTAATTTTTTCCTATGTCATTAAATGAACCATTCCTACTACTATTTTTTAAAACATTAAAATTTATAATTATTAACTTTTTTTTCATCAACATTTAGTTGGTGTGGTGTAGAACAATATTGGCGCCTAATTTTGTATAAAATAATTTAAATATACTCATAATATTTTTAACTAGTTAAGTCTAATTATACATAAATAATTTAAATTTTAACTCAAAAAATTTAAACTAGTTAAAAGGTATAATTTAATCATATTTCTAATATTTTAAGATAGTTAAACCTAATTATATATAAATAATTTAAGACTGAAAATTTAAACTACTTAAAAGGTAGTCTAAGCCTAATTATACATGAATAATTTAAGACTCTGAAAATTTGAATTAGTTAAAAGGTAGTCCTACTCACCTTAAACTCAAAATTTAAATCAGTTAAAAGGTAGTCATACTAACCTTAAATGCTTTCGAATAGTTGAAATTTGATGGAAAGGGTCCAAGTTATGAGACCAAAGTTGGATTAGACAAAATGCTGGCTTGAAGTCCTTAGAAAATGTATTCTCCGACTGGCTTCAAACCTTTCAAGTGGGATGATAAAATAAAGTAAGGTATCTCCATTTTACACGGGAGGCTAACTTCCCACTTCTAACTTAAGGGACGTGGGACAATGTCAATTTTTCTTCTAATTTCTTCGTTATTACATGAAGTTAGTTAGATAAACTCAATCATGAACCAACTTTATTCATAAAATTTTCATTTATTTGAACCAAATCCAACCCAAACTATAGAGTTGGGTTGATCAAATTTTTCTGATTATCGAATTTTTTAACATCCCTATTGTGTATTATATTTTATATTGGTCAATTTATGCCTAATAAAAATCATTTTAACTTGACATGTATATTTATATAACCTTGGTTGGTTCGTTAAGAAATAGGTCAACCCTTCAAAGTGAAGGGAAAAAAGACATGTGAGTGGGATAATCCTATACAATTAGTTTGTATAAAACTGAATCACCAAATATTTAATCTCTATTTATAAATTCATTAATTGAGAAGATTAATATTTCACAGAGGATCATATGCAACTTGATTTTAATTCTTGGTGAGTTACGAACTCTTGTCTATGAAGGTTATCCTTTTTATTTGTATGGGTGAGAATGACTTTTGTAACCTAATCATTATGCCTGTCATTTTCAGTACTTGACCAAACGGGAGATGGGAACATAATTCCACGAGATGACTTTCACCCATTCTCATATATGGTAAGTAGATGAGTAGTTTCCTTTAGTGTTGATTTTGAGATTTGAACAATGGGGCCCACCCCTCAGAGGGTCTTAGTTTATGATTGAATCATAAACAAATGGTTGATTAGAGAATCAGTGATACTTAAGGTGAAAGATATAATTAAGGGGTATAACGAACTTTTGACCCAGCTGTAATTACGAAAAAATTGTGAATGATTGACTTGCTCATAATGATTATATCAATTGACACAACTTATTCTACCGTGCATAAAAGTGCAACTCTAAATATATAGTTAACGAATGAAAATTGATTAATTAAGACTTTACTTTAGTTAAAAGAAAATTTTGAAGGCTACCAATTAAAATTTAATCTAAGAAAATAGATCTAAAGGGTTGGAATAAATATTTAATATTTTAAATAAATACAAATAGAGAAAATATATTTAATTTAAAGTGTTTATTTAATATATTATATATATTAAATATAAAAAGACAAAAAAAAAAAACTTAATCAACCGTTCACATTAGTATTTAATACATTAACTATATTAACCCCGGTTATCCCCCGACTATAACTCCACATCATTTTTTAGTATAAACGACGCACAAGTCACCTTTTGATCATCCGGACAGTTCATTTATAACGACTCGAAATTTTCTACTTAATTTAAGGACGCGACTGTATACGTATCATAAATAAGAAATACTTCATTTAAACTTTCATGAATCATAACCTTCAGCTTAAAACACAGCCATAGACTTACGTGTTTCGAAAACACCTTTAAAAACAACACAACAAAAGGCTAAATAAATTAAATGAACGTTTAAAAAATTAAAAATATCCTATCTTAGTCTAAGTCTAAGAAAATAAATACGACTACTCTATACATGTGCTATAGTCTCGAGCTGCGATGTCGTCGTCAACCGTACAGGAATGCCTTGCCTTAATCCGAAATCAAGGTAGCACGTGGCCTGAGTATTTTAGAAATACTCAGTAAGTGACCCCATCATTTAAATCCATTTTCTGACGGTACTGTCCTAAAGGGTAATTTGGATGTGTATCATATACTCTACACATAGCCTATACGTGCGAGTATGGACTCACCAGTCAGTTCGCACACCACTGGGCTACCTTCCTTGTTAGGCGAGCATACTCTAGGAGCTCCTTAGGTCAGATACCTGTTAGAACTAGTAACCATCACGACAACATTAGGTTAACCATAATGATCATACCCCTGCCTAACCATCGCAGCATTATGATAAACATAATGATTGTTTTCCTGCTTGGTCATCGCAGCATTATGATAACCATAATGATCGTATTCCTGCCTTGTAACGTATTCGTCTGTACTATCGTGAAGGGTAAGGGGTATCCCCCAATGCATGAGCACACAATAATGCATGAAGTCCCAACATTTTTTCATTTTTATTATCATTTAATACAACCCCACAAGCGTTCCGTACATCCCATATCATTTTTCATATCATTTATCATATCTTTCATGCATATGTTGGGGTTGTATTTCATGCTAGTTCGCCATTTTGCATGTCAATCATATCATGTCATTCAAATTACATTTGTGTATCATAATCATAACATTTCATGCTTTCAGGCATAATAATTTTCATCATATACATATCATGCCATAACATATCGCATCGCAATATCATAAACATGTTAATTTATCACATATCTTACCATAACATATTTCATATCGTCTTTATATCATATCACAATATATATACATCCATCATTCACATGTAGTATCATAATCATATCATATCGTAAACACTTCATGGTCATATCGTTCCCTAATTTATCATAGCCTTAACATTCTTATACCTATCACAGTCATGTCGTTACATGAACGTACCCTGATTTTATCGTTCTATCAATCTATCATAATTCTATCTCTTTCTACCCATAACCTAAATATATTCTTTTATCAACCTCTCATATCCATAGTGCTTCGAGATGTAACCTAAACTTCACGTTTCATGAACAAATCTTACTTCTATCGATTCACAAATAATTCACACATACCAGTATACATGACACGTGCAGAACCACGGGCATGTGTCAACATCAAATATAACCATGTCAATAGTAAGGTTACTTACCTGGTTAGCTTAAGTTGTTGTCACAAATATATCCTTAATGAAAGTTCGATTCTGTCCCTTGAAATCCAAGTCAACCTATGTGAGCCCATGACATCAGTTTCAAGTTTGAACCCTATAAAATTTATAATTATTAACTATTTTTTTAATCATGGACAGCTAGTTGTTGTGGTGTAATGGTTATCACGTTAGTCTTACACACTAAAGGTCCCCAGCCCAATCCTGGGCAAAAAAAATCTTTGAAACATTAGGTCCCCAGTTCAATCCTGGGCAAAAAAAATCTTTGAAACATTATCTTTCTTCCACTCCTATCAAACTTTTGTTTCTTGAAGTGTATCTCTTGTCTTTTGTTACCTTAATCTAATCTGTTTCTTATATTTAATAATTAAATGCATGACTATATTATATCCTCCTATCAAAACTAATGAGCGCAATAGAAAACGCTAAGGTGTCAATCCTAATGCTAGAAAAGACGCTAAGGTGTCAATCCTAATGCTAGAAAAGCTCAAGTACTTAATTCAGTCTTAATTCTTAACTTTCCCTCTTCCATCAAAATGACTTACTTTCTTCTTTTAATATTTTTTTTATAAGGTTAACCTCTTTTGGTACCTAGTTTTGTAGTGAGGACCTTGGTTCGAAGTTTTGAGCTACTATCCCTTTGACACTCTCCTGAAAGACCTGTGAGGACGCACGTCTTTCGCTCAGTGAACAACTTTCTTGACCTATGTCCAAGGATTCATGCATTCCCCGTGACATACTCTTAATACTTGCATACAAGGGTTCATGTGTTCGATGCGATACAATTTGCATACCTATGTCCAAGGTTCATTGGTTCCTTGTGACATAGTTTAAGTACCTACACCCAGGTGTTCATGCTTTTCCTACGACGTTGTCATTGTCATAAGACCATATTGCACTACTCATCGGGAGGGCTTTAAAATATCTCGGGTTCTTGTTCAAGAGTTTTTTCGTTAAGTCTTGAAGTACAACTAAGGAAAAATTCTTAACAAGTACATCCTAATCCATATGAGTCATAAACATTTCTCTACATGCATAAACCTTTCATAAGTATCTTGTCACTTGGTACTCATAAAAACCTTGATTTCTTATCAAGCGTCTTGAGGGGTAATTACATACTTTTTCTCTTAGCTCATATCCTTAAGTTGTTATAATCTCCTTAAAATCTTTCATACTTACCCTTATAGGGTAAATAAGTCTCATAAATTTTCGTAGTATTTTGAGTATTTAAGGTCTTGAAAACATATTAGAATGTATAGGGATATTTTGGTCATTTATCACCGCAAATCTTGGTTTAAATCCTCAACATATTCCAATGGCCTTGTAACATAAGTCTCCTCATTCAATTAAATGTCATTTAGGGGTCACTTTGTTCATAAGCCAGCTATATAGAATTATAGGGGAATTTTAGTCATTTTACACCTACCCTTTGTTTATCCTTTTATCATAATCTAATTATCATCAAATTTCATACATAACCTTAATATATCATATTGAGTCTTCTCCTAAAATTTCATGAAAAATAGAATCTATTTAGTATGATTGTGGTTCAGGTCCATTGAAATCAACATGTGGACAACAAGATCAATAGTTTAATCGGTTACCTCTACCTCAATTTCAATTTTCTCACTTTCTTCTAGATGACTTGCTTTCTTCGGTCAACAAGATCAATAGTTTAATCGGTTACCTCAACCTCAATTTCAATTTTCTCACTTTCTTCTAGATGACTTGCTTTCATCGGTCAACAAGATCAATAGTTTAATCAGTTTCCTTCATTACATTGTCCTCCTAGTCAATTTTTTTTAAGCCTAGCTAAAGGTCCAATAATGCACGTTTTTGTCCATACGTCTTCAAGGTCTCATTTTAACATTTTTCATTCGATATACGAAAAGGCAACACAACCAAAGGGGGCTTTTTTATATTTTTTATTTTTTTAAAAATTGTGACTCCTCCCAAATCAATCTTAAATCATTCCTAAATTTAAGATATCTTAAAAATCTCAAACTCCAATCCATGTTTATAAATATTTATAAAACTTTGACCATGATCATAATATCTCATCCACAATGTGACTCCATTGTAACTTTAAAAATTTTCAATTAGTGTTAGGTAGGGAGGTTTTCTACATCTCACTACTTCCTGAGCTTAGCTCACGTTAAAGTCATTTATGTCATTCATAAATCAGTTTAGGTATACAATGTTTCAACTTGTACTATGTTAGATCTTTTTTTTTTCACACTGATACTTAAATTTCATATTTACATACATCATAATGATGAAATTTCCTTTCGACACTACCACTTTTAATATTTGTAGTAGACTATAAGATGCTGTCGTCTATTAAGTTTCCTTGGTCGTTTTCATTTGAATCTATTTAATCGTCAGTATACATTGATACATTTTTTCCCACCTCCATGGTCATAACACTGCATATTTTAACTATGTTCAAGACGTCTGACTGAAACATCTAACCTTTGTTAGAAAAATCATTTTCATGCATAAAATAGTGTTTAGTAGCTTAATAAACTCTCCCCATTCATGGTATGAACCTTACTAATCTAAACACTATAAATATATTAATTAACATTCATATTCCATGCGGAGTAAATCATACCAATTCTGTATTAAAATAAACATATAACTAAGCCAACAATAATACAATCAATGGTGTCAAATTTAATTAGGAGTTGTAGTTGATAATGACCAAGCAGTAACAACATATCAAATCAACAACATTTCCTTTTCTTATCTTATGCATGACATACCTAATGATGATCGGGGGGCATAAGATGTGGGACCATGGAACATGTCAAGCCTATCTCGTAAACTAGTCTACAGAATCTATAACCTAGAACTCTAATACCAATGGTAACAACCCTAGATTTCTACTAACCTAAAGTCTATCGTCATCATAACGTACTCTCATATGTGGAAATAAATCTTTAAAACTTTATCATAAAACACTGTCATGGACTTACGTGTTCGAAAATATATTTAAAACAACAAAATCAAATATTGAATAGAAAAAATAAATTAAAAGTAAAAACACCGTGTATGAACCTAAAGTCTAAGAAATGAAATAACATTATCCTATGCATGTGCCATGGTCTTTACTTGTGATGTCGTCGTCAGCTGTACAAGGGTGTCTTGCCTTTACTTGTAATAGAAGTAGCACACGACTTGAGTATTTTAGGAAATACCCAATAAATGACTCCACTATTAGGGTCACGGAATGCAAATGCATGCAACCCATGCTTAGGGACCTATCATTAAAACCATCGTAGGGGTGGCCTCCAGTCTGGACAAAATTGGATGTGCGTGCAAGTGTGAGTCTTCAGGCAGTTTGCACGCCCCCTAGACCCATCATAGTAAAGCTGGTTGTCCATAGCCAGACGTCCGGAGGTCAGCAAATTCCGAGTATCATGCGAGGCATGATCATGATCATCGCAAGATTATGAGAAAAATAATTATCATTTTCTTGTCTAATGGTGTACGCAATTGTACCATTGTAAAGGAGACATAACCTGATGCATTTAACATTAAATGATACATAAGGTCCCAACATTTTTGTTCATTAAATCCCATAAAAAAAAAACTCATTCCATTTTCCTTCATATCATATCATTTTTCAACATTGTCTTTAAGACATGTATCGGGGTTGAATACCGTATCATTCCTATCATACATCATATTATGTCGTACCATGCACATAACATGTCCTTCAACATATTATATCATAGAAATATCATATCATAGACATGATGTCATAGACATATCACATCATATCATAATGCATGTCTCATCATGTATTATATCGCCAAACATATTACACCATAACATAAATCACATCATCAGCACATCACATGTAATGGCCCTAGATTTTTACTAACCTAAACTCACTACCGTCATCATAGTCTATGCTCTTATGTGGAAGAAACATTTAAAACATCATCATGAAACATAATCTTTATCTTAAAACATTACTTCAACTTAAAACACTGCCATGGACTTACCAGTTTGAAAGCGAATTTAAAACTAGATAAGAACAATAATAAATAAAGCTAGAAATTTTTTTAATGAAAAACATCCTATACTAGCCAAAGTCTAAGAAAAGAAAATATTACTATCCTATGCACGTGGTATGGTCTCTGATTGCAATGTCATCGTCAACGGTACATGGGTGCCTTGCCTTTACCTAAAGTAGAAATAGCACATGACTCGAGTATTTTAAGAAATACTAAGTAAGTGACCCCACTGATGGGGTCAAAGAATGCAAACATGTGTAACTAATGATCTAAGACCTATCATTCAAACGATCATGGGGTGCCCTCCAATTTAGACAACATTGGATGTGTAGTACTTCCATACACACAACCCACATGTGCGAGCTGGATCCCAGGCAGTTCACACACCCTAGACTAGCCTACGACGTAGATCTTGTAGACTTGACGTGTTCCATGGTTCACTCATCGATGCTCTATCACCATTATGTACACCATGCATAAGATTAAAAAAGGAAAATGTTATGATGATATTATTGTGATTAGCTCTATTTTTTAAATGTTATGTAGCATGAAAATTGACGAGCTTTAATTATATTATATATTGCAGCATGATGCTTGATCTAATTTTGCTATTATATGCTTGCTATGTTGTATGAATTTTTTATGTGTACTATGATATTGTATTGTTAGTAAATGATAGACTTAAAAAGAATTATCTTGGTATTTAGAACCATGTCACCCAGAGGATGTGGAAGAGGAAGAAGAGGAAGGGGAGGACCCTTACGATGTAGAGGAAGAGGTGGGGCTAAAAAGAGCTCACCTCGAGAAGGATTAGTAATTAGGAAGGATGCAGCTGCATTGCCTCAAGTTGTACCGCCACAAGCTGCACCACCTCTAGCAGCACTAGTGACTGGAATAGACCCCACTACTAGTTTGATGCGATAGTCATTTTAGGTCATGATGCATGCCATAATGGTCACCAAACAATCCAACACTTGCAATCTACTAGAGGAGCGAACTGGCTACGAGACTTCAAGCGGTATGATTCGCACCCATTCACTAGTACTACGAGAGATCCAATAGAAGTTTAGATGTGGATTTCGTTCATGGAAATCATATTATGTCAATGGAATGTCTGGACAACCAGAAGGTACCTTGTGCGTCATTTATGCTACAAAAGAATGCGTTAGTATGGTGGACGGACAATAAGGATAATATTAATTCAAGAGGGGGAATCATGGCGTGAGATCAATTTAAGGAGGCTTTCCTAAATAAGTATTATCCCAAAGCGGTATGACTTAAGAAACAGCAGAAATTCACCAATCTGACTTAGGGTGGACACTCAATGGACAAATATGATAGAGAACTTATGAGATTAAAAAGGTTTGTGCCGTCATTGGTGGATACTGAACAAAAGATGACATATAAAGTTTTTTTTGGGCCTAGACTTTTAGGTCTGCTACATGGTGGAAGCCATAAACCCAAAGATGTATGAGGAGGTACTAAGAACGGCAAAAAATCCCTGAAAAGTCTCAAGAGGAAAGACATCGAGAACAAGTGGTCACTATCAGAAGGAAGTGATCGTATGAGCCTAGAGGGACAGACTATCGACCACCCACGCAAAGGCCTTAATATGCTGATAGACGTCCTGCCCAACATTTACACAGACACAAGGGATAAAGAGAGGGGCCAGGAACATGAGATGCTTCGATGCCACTAATGCGGAAAACAACACTGAGGTAAATGTATGGTAGGCTCAAGGATATGCTTAGATGTGGTCGTGAACATCAAATGACCAAATACTATATTAGGAAGCATACCAAGAGTCCAAAAGAACCACCTAGAGGTTAGGAAGTGGCGAGCGAACTGTGCAAACCCGCTTGCAAGCAAAGGAATATGCATCCACCAGTAGAGATGCTGGAACATTTGACACCATGGTGATAGGTACGCTATCTATACTAAGTCACTATGCATTAACGATATTTGATTCTAATTCTATGCATTCGTTTATATCCATGTCTTTTGTTAGTCAAGCAGGATTCACGGTAGAACCCTTATTGCATGTATTATATGTTAGTACTCTAGTGGGAGTACATCTAGTTACTGAGAATAGGATAAAAGACGGACAAGTAATAGTAGCTGGACATATCATAAGCATAGATCTGAAATTAGTGAGTATGACAGATTTTGATGTCATATTAGGAATGTTTTGGTTAGCTGAAAATTATGCAAGTATAGATTGCCACAAGAAGAAAGTGGTTTTTCGCCACCAAGTAGACCTAACTTTAAGTTTAAAGGAACCTGTACGGGTGTCACCCCAAAGATAGTGTCGATGATGAAAGCCAAACGCTTGGTACAACAAGGAGGATGGGATATACTAACATGCACAGTGGACATAAAAGGAAAAGAGAAAACAATGGATACGGTATCCACAGTAAACGATTTTTCAAGTGTCTTCCGAGAGGATTTACTAGGAGTTTCTCCTTCACGAGCTGTAGACTTCGAGATAGAACTCAAACCAAGAACTGGACCTATCTCTAAAGCACTATACCACATGGCTCCAACAGAATTAAAGGAACTAAAATTACAACTACAAGACCTACTATAAAAGGGTTTCATTTGACCTAGTTTATCTTGATGGTGTGTGTCGGTGTTGTTTGTGAAAAAGAAAGACGGGTCGATGCGCCTTTGTATTAACTATGGGGAGCAAAATAAGAAAACACTAAAGAACAACTACCAACTTCCTTGCATGGATGATTTATTCTACTAGCTCTGAGAGGCGACAGTATTTTCCAAGATAGACCTTCAATAAAGCTATCATCGAATTACTTTTAAGGAAGGAGATGTATCGAAAACAAGTTTGTAGTGATGTAATTGGCCTCACCAATGCCCCAACCGTGTTCATGAAATTAATAAACCATGTATTCAAGGAATGTCTAAACATGTTTGTTATCGTGTTCATTGACAACATTCTAATATACTTGAAAATGGATCAAGAACACCAAGAACACCTCCGAAAAGTCTTAACTATCTTAAGGTAGAACAAGTTGTATGCTAAGTTTTTCAAATGTGAATTTTTGCTGTGAAAAGTCCCATTCTTAGAACATGTAGTGTCTAAAGATGGGATTTAAGTGGAATCCACGGTTGGTTATAAACTTTTTTTTTTTATTTTGCTTTATAAGTTTTTTTTGGGTTAAAAAAAAAATAGTGGTTAGTATTTATTTTATTTCTGTTGCTTATTTCTCCATGAAAAAAGGCGGGAGATATTGGAAGTAGTGGAAGGAACTAGTTTTTAGGGAGTGGAATAATAGGAGTGGAAGGAATGGTGCAGTACAGTAGAATGGGTAAAAATTTTATTATATAAGGAAAATGGTGCAAGTTCTAAAGACACCCCAAAAATAATAAAATTAATTTGTGTGTCTTCGCTTCTTCTCCCCTTCTGTTACTTTTTTTTTTCTTTCAATGTGTATCAGAGCTACAAGATCAAGGCCTGTTTTCAATCATGTCTCACCTAGAGTTTGAGCGGTCAAGAAGGGAGAGAGATAAAAAAATGAGACAGGAATTGAGTAACAGGAGACAAAACACCGGTGCGATAGAAGGAGAGGCCTCACATGAAGTGAGTGTACGAACTCAAGAAAAGGAGGGATCTGTCACACTCAAATATCCGATGTTGACAAAATGCAACTATGCAACTTGGGCGATTAAGATGGAGGTATTTATGATTGCACAAGGTATTTGGGAGGCAATTGAGTCACCCGAAACAGTAGATAACTGCAAAGATAAGATGACTTTAGCAGCTATTTATCAAAGTATTGGAGAAGATACGTTGCTATAGTCGGGTGCCAAGAAAACGGCCAAGGAAGCCTGGATCATGATGAAGAATATGAATCTAGGTGCAGAAAAAGTGAAAGAAGTTAGAACGCAGACTCTTTGGCAGGAGTTTGAAGCGTTGAGGATGGGTGATTCAGAAAGTATTGATGAGTATTATGGAAAACTCACCATTATTGTCAACAAATTGAGAGGCCTCGGAAATACTGTGGATCATATCCAAGTAGTTAAGAAACTTCTATGATCCACCTCTGTAAAGTTTCTTAAAATCACTTCAACGATTGAGGAGTTCAGTGATCTCAAAATGAAATCCGTTGATGAGATTATTGGATCACTCAAGGCACATGAAGAAAGGTTGCAAGGGTTTGGAGAAAAAGATGAAACTGTTCTCCTCAAGGAGATGAAGTGACTGGCATTAAGGAGATGAAGGAGAGTCACAAACTCAAAAGAAGAAATTTGACAAAAGTAAATATAAACATTACAGGTGTCAGCAAATGGGACACTTCGAATCAGAGTGTTCCACAAAAGACGAACAACTCAACTTGATAGAGATGCAAAAGGATGAGGAGTCTTCATTGCTGATGATAGAGGCGTGTGAAACTAAAACTACATATGACAAAGAGCCTGATTTTGTGATGTTGAATGAAACTATAGTGCCGCCATCAGCCAATATTGGAGTTGAAAATTCCTGGTTCCTAGATACTGGAGCAAACAACCACATGTCAGGAGAAAGGAGGGTGTTTCGTGAGCTCGACACATCTATTATTGGAAAGGTATGCTACGGTGATAACTCCGTAATAGACATTTGTGGTCGAGGAATAGTGCTCTTTAAATGCAAAACCGATGAGCACTTGATCTTATCGCAAGTCTATTACATACCTAAACTGAAAAGCAATATTTTAAGTTTGGGACAACTGGATGATGAGAGTGGAAATAAAATTGTCATAGAGGACAGTGTGATGAAGATATATGACAGGGCTAGGAGCCTGATTATTATGGTGACTAGACAATCCAACAGATTGTATGTAGCAAAGTTGAAGCTTGCAGATCAAGTGTGTTTAATGACGAATACCAGTAACGGTGGTTGGCTCTAACATGCAAGGTATGAACACCTGAATTTTCACTCGTTAAAGAAATAAATGACAAAAGAATGGTTGAAGGGTTGCCGAAAATCACCCAGATCAATCAATTTTTTTATGGGTGTTTAATTGGAAAGCCGCATAGGACTCCTTTGTTAGATAAAACCTGAGTTTTTCCTTATTTAGATTCACACGATTACATTAATTCTCCGTCTGACCATTTGACAAACACGTCGAATGGATTAACGAAGTTTTAGACGTCGAATGGATTAACGAAGTTTTAGACTGCAATTTTGTAGGAAGTGGCACAGATTCAGTTGCCACTCTCCATCCATTCTTAGAATAGGTTATATTTAAATAGGAAATCTATTCAGAAGATTTCACAACCTGATTTTAAGCGCAGTCAAAATTTCAGTCATTCTCTCTCCTTGTTATTTTACTCGTTTTATTTTTCTTCCAACAACCTCCTGTCGACAATTTCCTCTCACCGAAAAGAAAGGATTTCCTTGGCCGATTATCAAAATACAACATCCTTTTCCTCGAACAACAACATATCGTGCGAAGGAGTCATTGGATCTTGTCCATGGAGATCTATGTGGACCTATTTCGCCAATGACTTATGGAGGTAACAAATATTTTATGCTACTAGTGGATGATTTTTCACAATTTATATGGATGTTTATGTTGAAAAACAAGAATGAAACACTGGTGGTATTTAAAAAGTTGAAGATCAATGTGGAGGTAGAGAAATGCAAGAAGATTAAGAGCTTTAGAACAGACTGTGGATGAGAGTTCATATCTACTGGTTTTAAAGACCATTGCGAGAATGAAGGCATGAAAAGACTTCTTACTGCACCATCTTCACCACAGCAAAATGGCGTAGTAGAAAGGCGTAATCGAACAGTGGTAGAGATGGCCAGATGTATGTTAAAGAGCAAAGAGATGCCTGCAAAATTTTGGGAAGAAGCTATCAAAACTGCTGTGTATATTCTGAACAGATCGCCAACAAAAGGAGTTGCAGATGGTACACCGTGTCAAGCTTCGTTTGACAAGATACCAAAGGTTCATCACTTTAAAATCTTCGGGTGTCTTGCTCATGCCAAGAATACATATTCACACCTTCCTAAATTTGCTGATAGGAGTGTGAAGACAGTTATGTTAGGATATGAAGATGGAACCAAAACTTACAGACTATTGGATCCCCAAAAGAACAGAATTATGGTGAGCAGGGATGTGGTGTTTGAAGAGGAGAAAAAGTGGTGTCGGGAAGAAATCACAAACGGTGATAATGAATAAAGAGAAACTTTCACCGTTCAAATTTAAGAAAAACAGAGTAGATAAGAGGAGAGGAATATTGAACATATCGAAGTTGATTCAGATGAAAGACAAAGGGAAAATTCATCCTCAACTTTATCAACGCCAGACAGTACCTCAAATGCATCATCGTCAAGCTCATCGACGCTGAAAAAATTTAGGTCTTTAGAAGATATTTATAGAGAAACGAAGCAGAGGAGGAAGCAGTGGACCTTTGTTTTCTTTCTTTAGAGAAGCCAACTTCATATGAGGAAGCTGTTAAGAATGAAAACTTGAGGAATGCCATGATGTCTCAAATTCTCTCCATTGAAAAGAACAGAATGTGGGAACTCACAGATTTGCCAAAGAATCATCAAGCAATCGGCATCAAATGGATTTTCAAATTAAAGAAAAATTCAAATGGAGAAATCATAAAATATAAGGCTAGACTCGTGGCAAAGGGATATGCATATTAGTTTGGTGTAGATTACAGTGAAGTATTCGCACCAGTAGTTAGGTTAGAAACAGTGAGATTAATTCTTGCCTATGCAGCCTTTAAGAACTGGGAAGTACATCATATGGATGTAAAGACAGCTTTTCTGAATGGCGAGTTAGAAGAGGAGGTGTATGTTGCTCAACCAGAAGGGTTCGTTGACAAAGAAAATCCAAACATGGTGTTAAAACTACGTAAAGCCTTGTATGGATTAAAACAGGCTGCGATAGCCTGAAATTTTAAACTTGATCAATGTTTGCAGTCACTTGGTTTTGATAGATGTCCACAGGAATATGCTCTCTACAAAAAAATTAATGGAGTTGAAGCAATGATAATCGGCACATATGTGGATGACTTAATCATAGCCGGCTCAAACAAACAAGTTATAGCTTAGTTCAAGGAAGAGATGTATCAGAAATTTGAGATTTTTATATGCAATGACGCACGTGAGGCCAGTGCCAAGACCTAAAATAAAGACTAGTGTCAGCTCCAATGCTCATGGTTTCAGAAAGCTCAGAGGGATACGTAATCTACAACGATGCATCCAAAAAAAAGATTAGGGTGCATGTTGATGCAACATTGTGAGGTTGTTACTTATGCATCACGCCAATTAAAAGAATATGAAAAAGACTACCCTACGCACAACCTAGAATTGGCTGCAGTAGTATTCGCAATATAGATATGGTGACACTACCTGTATGGAGAAGAGACCCAAATTTACACCGACCACAATAACCTATAATACTTCTTCACCCAAAAAGAACTGAACGTGCGACAACGAAGGTAGTTGGAATTAGTGAAGGACTACGATATAGATATCCAGTACCACCCTGGAAAGGCAAACGTAGTCGGAGATGCCCTAAATCATAAAATGGCACACTCGTTGGTCCTCATCACTAGAGAGTTAAAAGTGCAAGTGAACTTCGAGTGAGTTTGTTGTAAAAGTGTTAGTTGTTATGTTTTAGTAATCCTGAACATGAGGTCTCACTAATATGGTCTTCTACCGCATCGTTTTGGCATGATATTCTGATATTCTGCCTTCCACTTTTGTTAAGCATTGTACTGGCTATAAATATAGTCACTTTTCACGCCAATTCAGGCATCTTGGGTCGAAGTTCAATTTGGGTTGGCTCACTGTAGCGTTTACGGTTAGGCAGCTAATTGGGTTTCTATTTACGAACTAGGCTGCTGATTGGGTTTCTGTTTACAGACTGGGCCGTGAGTAAGTTTGGCTGCGGGTTGGTTTGGTTGGGTTGAGGGAACTTGCGCCTCAAGTTTGTAGAGGCAGGCACGGGTCGCGAGTTGCGGGCTGGATTGACAGTTGGCTACTTGTTTGAGGAGGGATTTAGTTTTTAGGTTCTACAAGTAGGCTGGAGACGGGTCACAGGCTAAACTATTAAGCTACAATGGGTTTGGGTCTCGGGTATTCGATTCGGGTTTAACTTGAATCCATTCGATTCGTCTTCCTTACCCAACTCAGCGCGATTCTTCAGTGTCCCTTTCTCTCTCCTCGTTAAGACGGTTTTCGATGCCACCTTCTTCATCTCTCTTTCGTCATCTTCTTCTTCTCTCTCTCATGAAGTTTCGTGGTTGTTGGACGTTTGGGGAGGTAGATCAGAAATTCTTCCAAAAGTCTGATTTTTCGAATTCCCTCGTCAAAGACAACGATGCACATTGTGAATCCTCTTTGGGGATATACTAAGGTCGGTGAGGTCTTTCATGGTTGATCTGTTTGGTTAAAATGCGGGGCTGAGGGTTTCGACATCACGGGTTTCCCTGCTGGAGCTATTCTTCAGTTTTCTCCTTCTCTCGAATTTTTTTCGTCTCTTCTTTGGTTGTAGTTGTTATGAGCGGTTTAGGTGTTGAGAAATAAACTTAAATGGAGTAGAGAGAAGAAAAAAAATAATTATGATTTTTTGTTTGTTATCTGGTGAAAAAGACCATTACGAAATTTGAGAGGGGAAAGTGCTGATGGGAGAGAGAAAAGTGAGGACACTAAATTTGAGAGGGAAAAGGGTTATGGGAGAGAGAAAAGTGAGGGAAGTTACCGATAAACTTAGCCTGTTAAAAACTATAAAAGGGCCTTAAAGGGCCTTATGTATGTTGAAAAAAGTGGAGAGAGAAAAAGAACAAGAGGGAGAAGAAAAGCATAAAGCAATTTAGTTATTGTGTAATAACCAGAACTTCTTTGTCTCCTTGTCTCTCTCCCTTTCAAGAGAGTTATCTAAATGAGTTAGATTCAAAGCGAAAGTTTTTTTTTTTCTCAAGTTGGTATCGGGCGGCTTTATTTTTCTACAAATTGGTATTAGAGCGATTTCAATTTCAACAAATTTGTATCAGAGCAATTCGAATTTCAATATTGGGGAGGTTGTTGACGTTCGTGTGGCGATGGTTGAAGGTTGAAGGAGGCATTGTGAGGGGTCGGGGAACACGATTTCGCTGGCACGGAATTACCGGCGACTAAGTTTTTTTTTTTTTTTTCATATAATTCAGATTCGTTACATTATTTACCCCTAAAAAGAACTTTCGTCCTCGAAATTTTTAAACTCTTGTACTAACTTGGGGTATTATTCTCTTATTTCATCCTCCTACACCCACCGTGTCCCCCTTGATATGGTTGCTCTGACACAACACTTAAACGAACGTAATGTCCCTGGTTTGGTAGCACTTTCACTTCTTTGGTTAAAATTCTATTGGTTTTCCTCGTAACTCAAATCTTCATTGAGTGGGAGGAGCTTGTAGTCTATTATGTGTATAGGGCCCACATGTTATTACTCTACATCTACACGTGAATTACCTCGTGTACTTCTGAGAGGGAGGGAGGTAGGGCTAACTTATACACTAAATACCAATTCACTCGACAATTTTGACAGGTCCAATGCATCTAGGACTTACTTGCCCTTACGTCTGAACCTCAAAAAGCCTCTCATGGGTGCTACCTTTAGGAATACTTGGTCCCCTACCTCAAACTCTAAGTCTCTACGTCTTACATCGGCATAACTTTTTTTTGTCTACTTTGAGTGGTACACATTCTCGCTCAAATTTTTTGGTTAGTCGCATTGGCAACTAGGTCTAGCTCGGGTCCTACTAACTTTCTCTCACCTACCTCATCCCAACATAGCGGGGACGTGCACCGTTTTCCATAAAGGGTCTCGAACAGTGTCATTCAAATAGTGGCTTGAAAGCGCAACTTCCCTTAAAGTCTAATACGCAAGAACGTAGAATGTCCTCTAAGATTTGGTGCTCAGTTTGTCCATCTGTTTGGGGGTGGAAGGAGGTGCCAAAGTCGAGCCGAGTACCCAACGCTTTTTGAAGTCTGCGCCAAAATGCTGACGTAAAGAGTTGATCTCGATTCGACACTATAGACACTAGAACTCCATGAAGTCTTACTATTTCTTCACATACAGTTGTGCCTAGTTATCAACTATATATGTGCCTTTTTCAAGTAAGAAGTGTGTCGACTTGGTACTGGATATCTACATCGTAGTCCCACCAATTCTAGTCACCTTCTCTGCCTCATATTTAACTCTTTCTAGGTGAAGAAATATTTTGAACTCTTGTGGTTGGTAAAACTTTGAGTTTCCTCTCCAAACAAGAAGTGTCGCTAAATTTTTAGTTCGAACACTACAATGGCCAACTCTATGTCATGGGTAGGGTCAGTTTTTTCGTATTCTTTTAGTTGACGGGACGAGTATGCAACAACCTTACATGTTGCATTAACACACATCCTAGTCCCTTCATGGACGCGTCACTATAGATTATGTACCCTACGGAGTTTTCAGGTATTGTGAGTACCTGGACTTTTACCAATCTCTCTTTTAGGTTCTGGAAGCTTGCCTCACAAGCATCATTCCATATAAATGATACCCCTTTTCTCGTTAACTGTGTCAAAGGCGAGGCTATCCTAGTGAAGTCCTGCACAAACCATCGATAGTATCCCACAAGTCCTAAGAAACTCCGTACTGATGTTATCATAGTTGGGCGTTCCCACTTTGTGACCGCTTCGACCTTAGTGGGATCTACGGATACTCTGTCCTTTGTCACCACGTGTCCTAGGAAAAAGACTTGTCGTAACCAATATTCACACTTTGAGAACATTGCGTATAACTTGTTCTCTCTTAGGGTGGTTAGGACTTTTCAGAAGTGTTCCTGGTCTGTTTTCGAGTACACTAGGATGTCATCAATGAGCACGATCACGAAAGTGTCAAGATAGTCCTTGAACCCTCGGTTCATTAACATTATTAACACAGCTGGAGCATTGGTGAAGCCAAATAACATTACTACGAACTCATAGTGATCATACCTTGTCCTAAATGTTGTCTTTGGTACGTATTTTTCTTTAATCTTTATTTAATGGTAACCTGACCGCAAATTTATCTTAGAAAATATCGTTGCCTCTCTGAGTTGATCGAATAAGTCTTCCATTCTAGGTAGAGGGTATTTGTTCTTTATGGTTCTCTTATTTAGCTCTCTTTAATCGATGCATAAACGCATTGATCCATCTTTCTTCTTAACAAACAACACTGGCGCACTTTAAGGGTATACGCTAGGTCGAATGAACCCTTTATTCAGTAAGTCTTGTAATTACGCCTTGAGTTCCTTCAACTCTGCTGGCACCATGTGATAGGGTGCTTTGGAAATAGGCCTAGTTCCTAGCTCGTGTTCGATAACGAAGTCGATCGCTCATGAAGGGGGTATTCTAGGTAGATCGTCCGGAAATACATCTGGGAACTCGTTTACTATTCGCACGTTTTCTAGAGTCTTTTCTTTTCCTCTTACGTCTACGACACATGATAATATATCCCATCCGCCTTGTTGGACTAACCTCTTTGCTTTCATCATCGAAACTACCTATGATTACTTGGTCATTTTTTACTCTATCCCTAGCTACTAAGTCTCCCCCCGAAGGGGAGCATACAGACATTTCATGCAATAAGGGTTCTAATTCAAACCCCATCTCTAATCCTTCTTGAGGTGGACTCTCTTCAGCCTCACCTCATCCTCTACCTCTAATAGGAGATCATCCCCTTCCTTGTCTTACTCTTTTGCGTGGTCTAGGCAGCATGGTTCTAGAAACCAAGATAACATCTCTTAAATCTAAGGTTCACCACTATGCATATATATTATTAAAAATACATATACTAAAGTCACATCATATTGCAACCAAAATTACTCAGCATACAACAAATCACATATACTCTACAATAAATACATGAAATATCACAACAATTTCAGTAATATCAACAGAAAAATGCATGCGATTTCGAAAATATTTCTCTCTTCTTATCTTATGCAAGATGTACCTGACGATGATGGGACATCAATGTTGTGACCATGGAATGTGCCAAGCCTATATCGTAGGCTAGTCTACAGAATCAAAAACCTAGAGCTTTGATATCAACTGTAACGACCCTAAATTTTCACATACTTAGAGTCGCTACTAACGTCTCATGCTCATCTATAATGTGGAAACATAACACTTACATGAACATCATTTATAACGTAAACTTTAAAAAATGCTTAAAACAACGTCTTATCTTGAAAACACAGTCATGGTCTTACGTATTTAAATAAGAAATACTAAAATTTAGAGAAAATAAAAGTAATACGAAGTAATTTAAAACAATGAAATGCATAACAACCTATTCTAACCTAAACCTAGAAATTTAAATATGAATCTACCACATGCACGTGCCACAGTCTCTACTTACGATGTTGCTGTCCTCCATACAAGTGCACCTTGCCTTTACCTAAAAAATGATATGGCACACGGCCAGAGTATTTCGAAGAATACTTAGTAAGTGGCCCCACTATAGGGGGGTCGTGCAAATGCAAACACATGCAATCATGATTTAGAAACCTATCTCTAACATCATTGGATGTGTAGTACTTTCCTACACAAGATTCACATGTGCGAGTGTGAATCTCCAGGGCGCTCACACACCCCCTAGACCCTCTGGTCAAGCTAATTTGTAATGACGTTCAGAGGTTAGCGTAACCCCATAGTGTCATGCGCCTCATGAACACCCTCTTCTGTGCGCATTTGCACTCATCATCATATTGTGTGCGTTCACGCTCATCATCTCTAGGGGAAGTACCCCTATGCTTATGAACTTACAACATGCATGAGGTCCCTCTAAATCCATCATAATGTCTTTTCTGACACAACCCTCTAGTCTCATCTCTTTGTTACTCTAGGTAACACGTACTCGTGGATATTTATATTAATATCATTTTCATGCTCTTAGAGTTGTGTCCTATGTCGATCTAACGATACTCACCACTACTAGGGTCACGGAATGCAAACACATGCAACTCATACTTAAGGACCTATCATTAAAACCATCATAGGGGTGGCCACTAGTTTCGACAAAATTGGATGTGCGTGCGAGCGAGAGTCTTCAGACGGTTCGAATGCCCCCTGGACCTACCACAGTCGGGCTAATTGCCCGTAGTCAGACGTTCGTAGGTTAGCAAATCCCGAGTGTTATGCGAGGCATGATGATGATCATCATATTCATATTCATAGTGTTTGCATTTTGTAAAAATAATAACATCATCAATCAAAAAAGTTTAAAAATGATAGAATGGTAAGAAAAATTTGTGGAGTTAGAAAATGTTCATACAAAATTGAAATGGATGGAATATAGGGTAAGAATCTGACTTAAAATTTTGGATCATATCTTCTTTCTCTTCCCCCTATTTTCTTCATTTTTGGATTCTTCCATCTAAAGAGGAGGGGAGAGAGATAGGAGAGAAATTTAGAGCTAGAACGTCAATTCTCTGCTTTTTTGGGTGAGCGGTAGATTGAGAAGAATTTATAAATATTAATGCCACACACTAAAGACGTTCGTTCAAACCAAATCATTTAACTAGAGAGAAGTATTAGTTTTCCAACGAACTTTGGAAGAAAATAACTTGGGCTACAATTCACCAGAAGGTATAAAGCCAATCCCAAGACCTTCCTTGTAACACCATTTTAAGTTTCAAGAAGAAATCAAGGGGAGTAATGTCATGATTGGAGCAGGTGAGAGGCGTTTTAAAACGGCAGCACTATTGGACATGCGTGTCTTCCTCTTTACAAGGGAAGAGGATGATGACATGGCCAGTTCAGTTGAACCTCCCATGTCAAACTGAACAGTAACCCTCTCTCAATTTTTCTTAATTTTAATCCTCTTCTAGACCGGTTGTCATGAAAACTTTATGGTCATAGAAACTTGACACCCCAAGGATTGTGTCAAAGAAAATTTGAAGCAATTGGGATACCAATTTCTCGAGAACGGAAGTCCCGTACGTCAACTACGAGGTAAGTAAGCACCAGAATTTTCTTAAGAAATACATGTAAGAATTGCTTGAATTTTTATATAAACATTAAACCAAGTATGAATTAAAGATATATGAAAGAAAAATATCAAGAACCATGAGTTAAGACCTTGAACGGATCAAATTTCTTGAGATTTAAGTAACATCAAAATAACCCACCAAATGAATTCAGCTGCCCATGAACTTTTAGTTCTGAGCATACTATGGTATGTTAAGATTATAAATTCAATTTGATAGTTATTGCACAAAGTTGAGTAGTAAACCAAATAACGGTATAAAATGACCATAATGCTCCTAAGGCAACTTACCTTCGGTTCATGATCTAATGACCTCTAAATGCTATGAAACTTTGTANGGCTTTTTTTTTTTTTTTTTTAATGATTGATGAAATACTAAAATCTAAAAGGAATTGGAACATTCTAAGAGGTCAAACCAAGAATTAAGTGGTAAAATGACCAAAATGCCCCCATGACCTTTTAAGGTATTTCAAGGTCTAAACCCCTCTAAGTGACTTACTACTTCTTACAAAGCCTATTCATAAGGGCATAAAGATATTTTCAAGATTTCAAGTTGTTAAAAATGAGAAGCTTTGATCCCATGCTAAGAATGAGAAACATATGTGGGATCCAAAGTCCAATTTTCATTAATGTTTGTGACGTTTAAATAGGATACAAGCAACCAACTAAATTATAGAAATAAGAGAAATCCATAATCTCATTGTGTCATTTTTTATTCACAATAACTATGTTTATTTTCTAGCACGAGTTTTTGTCGGTAAAAAAGAAATCAAATGGATTCAAGGGGGCTTTTCGAGAACGTATCAATAAGCTAGACCCATGCTTCGAGTTGTTTCATGCCATAAATAAATGCGAACACTCAAGAAATACGTCGGACCGGCTAAATGATGTGGAGAAGGCTAGTGACATTGATCAACAAGACTAAATGAACTAATTGGTTCTATAGGATATACTATAAATAAAAATTAGTTCATTCCCCCATCCACTTACAACGAATTTCTAAAAGGGAGCAAAATCCTAACGGTTTATGGCCTCTATAAAATATATTTCATAACTAATCTTATACCCTAAATCAAATTTCTTAATATAAGTTAATTAGAACAATTGTGAAACTCATACCAAATTAGAGCCTAAGAAACGTTTAAAGGGATTACCTCAAGTAATTCTTCCCAAAACTCAAGACTCTTCTATAATTATCTAAAGAACTCATTATGACTTCATGTAATTCTATATGACTCAGGTATGTTACTAAGTTTTGTAGAGCTTAAGAATGCATGATACGACTTATGTTTCCAGAAATTACAAACCTTAGAATTTACATAATGTTGAAGACTGAGAACGAAGAAAAATACTATACAAGCTCTACAACTACCAAGGTAAGAAAAACACTAGGTACCACTCAAGAATAAGGGACCAAGGTCCTTAAACTAAGAAACTCAAAAAATTCAAGAAACTCCTAAGACCTCCCACGGTATAGCAGGTTCATGACTTAGACTACGTAGCTTTGAATGTATGAAGCCTTGAGTGTAGGTATTGAGACTATGCCGCTTGGAATGTATGAAGTACAATGATTGACTTGTTTGTAATGATTATTCAATTGACACAACTTCTCCTACCGTGCATAAAAGTGCAACACTAAATATATAGTTGAGTGACCTATAGTTAACAATAAAAATTTATTAATTAAAGAGTTTAATTATTTAATTTTTGGTCATTGAATCTTATAATCTATATGTTCATAAGGTCTCTTTGCTAACTCATGTGCTCATAGATCTAATTTAAAGGTTCAAATAATGGAGTCACATACAACATGGTGGGACCTATTATTTAAAACATCATGTGTAATACTTCTCTACACATGGTTCACACGTGCGAACGTGAATCCACCAGATGGGCTCGTACACCTCCTAGGCCTACTGGTGGGCTAGCACTCGCTGATGGGCTATTGCTGGACACCCAGAGGGAATAGCAGTCGTCGTAGCATTATGGCGAACATGATGCTCACAATCAGTATCATAGTGTACATGTCCGTACTCACCATAATGGAGAAGTATCTCGATGCACGTGAACACACAGTTATTGATCAGGTCTCCATATTTTCTATCATAGTATGATAGGTGGGAATTCAAACATAGAAGTATAAAAATATATATTTATATTAAAGTATATGCATAGACTTTTAAAAATGACTTCATAGCATAGTGAATAATCATGTTAGTATATGTTATTAACTCTCCATTATCCTCTTTTCAATAAAGAACTCCCAAATCCATAATGTCTTTCATTGTCTAAACACCAGTTTTAAGTGGTTTTAACTCCCACCATATGGTCGATTAAAACTAACCATTATCTAATTTACTTCTATTGAAAGGGTCCAAACATTATTTTTCCGAGTTGCATAGTTGTCAGTAGCAAGTAGTCAACTTTTTAGTAGCCAATATTAAGATTAAAGAGCTTGATGTATTGCTAAAAATAATAATGAATGCCCTCAAAGATATAAATATTATTCAGTCAATTCTAGAAAAAAAAATATAGGGATTTGAAATTCTAATTTTATATCATAATATATAATAAATTTATATTTATAAATCAGTATATCATAATGTTGTGGTGGAGTTGGTTTATCATGTTAGTACTCGGATAGTGGAAAATTTTTGTTTTCGGGTATAATTTAATCATATTTCTAATATTTTAGGATAGTTAAGCCTAATTATACATAAATAATTTAAGATTATGAAAATTTAAACTACTTAAAAGTAGTCTAAGCCTAATTATACATAAATAATTTAAGACTTAGAACATTTGAATTAGTTAAAAGATAGTGATACTAACCTTAAACTCAAAATTTAAATTAGTTAAAAGGTAGTCATACTAACCTTAAATGCTTCCGAATAGTTGAAATTAGAAGGAAAAGGTCTGAGTTATGAGACCTAAGTCGGATTAGACAGAATGCTGGCTTGAAGTCCTCAAAAAATGTATTCTCCGACTGGCTTCAAACCTTTCAAGTGGGATGATAAAATGAAGTAAGGTATCTCCATTTTACACTGGAGGCCAACTCCCCACTTCTAACTTGAGGTGGGACAATGTCAGTTTTTTTCTTCTAATTTCTTCGTTATTACATCAAGTTAATTAGATAAACTCAATCATGAACCAACTTTATTCATAAAATTTTCATTTATTTAAACCAAATCCAACCCAAATAAGTTCACAATCCAACTCAAACTGTAGAGTTGGGTTGATCGATTTTTTCTGATCATCGAGTTTTTTGAACATCCCTATTGTGTATTATATTTTATATTGGTCAATTTATGCCTAATAAAAATCATTTTAACTTGACATGTATATTTATATAACCTTGGTTGGTATGTTAAGAAATAGGTCAACCTTTTAAAGTGAAGGGAACAAAGACATGTGAGTGGGATAATCCTATACAACTAGTTTGTATAAAATTGAATAATGAAATATTTGATCTCTATTTATAAATTCATTAATTGAGAAGATTAATATTTCACAGATGATCATATACGACTTGATTTTAATTCTTAGTGAGTTACGAACTCTTGTCTATGAGGGTTATCCTTTTATTTGTATGGGTGAGAATGACTTTTATAACCTAATCATTATGCCTGTCATTTTCAATACTTGACCACACGAGAGGTGGGAATATAATTTCAAGAGATGACTTTCACCCATTCTCATGTATGGTAAATAGATGAGTAATTTCCTTTAATGTTGATTTTGAGATTTGAACAATGGGGCCCAGCCCTCTTACGGGCTCGAGAGGGACTTAGTTTATGATTGAATCATAAACAAATGGTTCATTAGAGAATCAGTGGTACTTAAGGTGAAAGATATAATTAAGGCGTATAACGAACTTTTGACCCAGCTGTAATTAAGAAAAAATTGTGAATGATTGACTTGCTTGTAATGATTATATCAATTGACACAACTTGTTCTACGGTGCATAAAAGTGCAACTTTAAGTATATAGTTAACGAATGAAAATTGATTAATTAAGACTTTAATTTAGTTAAAAGAAAATTTTGGAGGGTACAAATTAAAATTTAATCTAAGAAAATAGATCTAATTTGAAGGGTACAAATTAAAATTTAATCTAAGAAAATAGATCTAATTTAAAGGGTTGGAATAAATATTTAATATGTTAAATAAATACAAATAGAGAAAAATGTTTTTAATTTAAAGTGTTTATTTAATATATTAAATATAAAAAGACAAAAAAAAAAAAAAAAAAAAAAAAAAAAAAAAAACTTAATCTTCACATTAATATTTAATACATTAACTATATTAAACATAAAAGCTAAAAGTAGGTTTATTGTATCACACTTCCATCATGGTTGAGAATCCCCTAGTTATCCCGCGACTATAACTTGGCATAATTTTTTTAGTATAAACAATTCACCTTTTAATCATTCGGACAGTTCATTTATAATGACTCAAAATTTTCTACTTAATTTAAGGTCGCGACTGTATACATATCGTAAATATTGAATGCGGAAATACTTTATTTAAACTTTCATGAATCATAACTTATGGTTTAAAACACAGTCATGGACTTACGTATTACGAAAACACCTTTAAAAACAACACAACAAAAGGCTAAATAAAATAAATGAACGTTTAAATTAAAAACATCATATCCTAGTCTAAGTCTAAGAAAATAAATATGACTAGTCTATGCATGTGCCATAGTCTCGAGTTGCGATGTCGTCGTCAGCCGTACAGAAATGTCTTTCCTTAATCTGAAATAAAGGTAGCACATGGCTTGAGTATTTTAAGAAATACTCAGTAAGTGACCCCACTATTGGGGTTAAATGCAAGAACATGCGAATGCAATGACAGGACCTATCATTTAAATCCATTTTCCTATGGTACTGTCCTAACAGGTAATTTGGATGTGTATCATATACTCTACACATAGCCCATACGTGCAAGTATGGACTCACCAGTCAGTTCGCACACCGTTGGGTCACCTTCCTTGTTAGGCAAGCATACTCCGGAAGCTCCTTAGGCCAGACACCCGTTAGAACTAGTAATCGTCACGACAACATTAGGTTAACCATAATGATCGTACCCCTGCCTGACCGTCGCAGCATTATGATAAACATAATGATCGTTTTCCTGCTTGGTCATCCCAGCATTATGATAACCATAATGATTGTATTCCTACCTCATAACGTATTCGTCCGTACTATTGTGAAGGTAAGGGGTATCCCCCAACGCATGAGCACACAATAATGCATGAAGTCTCAACATTTTTTCATTTTCATTATAATTTAATACAACCCCACTAGCGTTCCGTACATCCCATATCATTTTTTATATCACTTATCATATCTTTCATGCATACGCTGGGGTTGTATTTCATGCTAGTTCGTCGTTTTGCATGTCAATCATATCATATCATTCAAATTACATATGTGTATCATAATCATAACATTTCATGCTTCCAGACATAATAATTTTCATCATATACGTATCATGCCATAACATATCGCATCACAATATTCATATCATAAACATGTCAATTTATTACATATCTTACCGTAACATATTTCATATCGTCTTTATATCATATCACAATATATATACATCCATCATTCACATGTCGTATCATAATCATATCATATCGTAAACACTTCGTGGTCATATCGTTCCCTAACTTATCATAGCCTTAACATTCTTATACCTATCATAGTCATGTCGTTACATGAACGTACCCTGACATTATTGTTCTATCAATCTATCATAATCCTATCTCTTTCTACCCATAACCTAACTATATTCTTTTATCAACCTCTCATGTCCATAGTACTTCAAGATGTAACCTAACCTTCACGTTTCATGAACAAATCTTACTTCTATCGATTCACAAATAATTCACACATATCAGTATATATGACACGTGTAGAACCACGGGCATGTGTCAACATCAAATATAACCATGTCAATAGTAAGGTCACTTACCTGGTTAGCTTAAGTTGTTCTCACAAATATATTCTTATTGAAAGTTCGATTCTGTCCCTTGTAATCCAAGTCAACCTATGTGAGCCCATGACATCAGTTTCAAGTTTGTACCCTATAAAATTATTTCTTTGATTTAGATTGGTCCATTCTTAAAAGTAAATGTTAGGTACCTAATAATTATATTTTTATTAGAAATCTTATTTTCTATCATTTTGTATAAAACAATTGATAGTGTTATTTCAAGTTATTTTGTGTCTGTATTTACTTTCATTTCTATATTTAGTTTAAGTTTTTTAATAATGGAATCTTCTTTTTTTTCCTTCAAATCTTTCCTTGTCTTGGTGTTTCCTTTTGTTTGACCTAATTTACTAGAATTGTATAAATGATTAACATTTAGTTTTAGATTAACATTTAGTTTCTAACTCAAAGCTAAACCATTGTAATGATTTAATGAAGATCTAACTACACTGTTGTGATTTCTAAAAAAGAAATAGAATAAGAGAAAATGAAGATTTAATATATACCTTAATGACCATATTATCTTCATGTAAATCTCTCTACACGTGAATCTCAAGGGGGTAAAGGTCATTCTCATTTTTTCCTAAGTAAATCTAACCATGTTCTTTTTCTGTTTCTTTTGGCCAACCGTGACTTTCTGGGTAGGGAATGGGTTGAGGAGAGATAACTGAGGAAAGAGATAAGAGGTTAGTGGAGAGAAGTGGATTTTATAATTATTCTTATTTGTTAATTTTTTTTGGACTATTACATCATGAATAGGAAAATTGTCTCAATGGACGATTTTCACAATTGTACCTTTGTTAGGTCACCTAAGGCACCATTAAAGATGTGAGAATCTACCGCTTGAAATCTCGCATACCTCGCTTCTTGCATGGACTGCGTACTGTTGGTTTGTCACCATCGTTTGCATCACAGCCTAGAATGATTCGCACATCAAGGTCGTCATGGGGTCCATTCCAGTAGCCTGTGCGTCGCTAGAGGTGTACTCCCTTTACCTCTACCTCGTCTTTTAACAGGGGTCGTCTTTTTTCCATACGCCCTCTTCCACATCCTCTAGGTGACATGATCTATAGTCAACACATAATTACTCATGATAGACAAATGACTCCGACAATAGAACACTCAACAATAACATTTTTTTTCTACTGAAATAGAGTCACTACGATATGCATGACATGACCTTTTTTTGTGTGAAAAGTTCATTTAAATAATTCATAACACGATGCCATGGACTTAAACATTCGCAATAAAACCTTAAAAAAATAACGAAAAATAAACGACGTGAAATTTATATAAAACAAAAAAAGAATAAAACAATGTCCTAATCTAACTTAAGGACTACAAAATAAATAAAATTCAACTTATTGTAACACAAGTTCCATGGTCTTTAATGTGACGTGTGGGTCGTGTGTAGGAACCCCTGTACTCAATAAGTGGCCCGTCATTTCATTCGCTTGAAGGCTTTCTAGTTCGGGCTAAATTAGATGTGTAATACTTCTCTACACATGGCCCACACCTACGAATGTGGGCCCACTAGACAGGCTCGCACGCTCCCTAGGCCTACTGGTCTGGCTAGCACTCGTTAAGAGTTGTTGCTGGACACCCGTAGGGAATAGTGATTATCGTAGCATTATGCCGAACAAGATGATCACAATCAGTCTCATGAAGTACGCATCTGTACTCATCATAATGGGGCAGTATCTCGATATACGTGAACACACAATTGTGCATCAGGTCCCTATACTTTCCATCACGATATGATAAGTAGGAATTCAAACATAAAAGTATAATAATATATATTTATATTAATGTATTTGCATAAACTTTCAAAAATGACTGCATCTCGCAGTGGATTAGCCCGTCTGACTTCGGATTAGAAGGCTGTGGGTTCGACTCCCTTTGTAGTAAACATAAAACTTTACCCCTCTTTAGTTAACATAAAACTCTAGGGTCAATAACATTATATGACTCATAGTCACTTACGTGACTCATCCACACACCCCTAACTTGCAATTACGGGACCTATCATAATGTTCTAGAAGTCACTTACGTAGTTCTCAGTGTCGAACACCCGTTGGGGGTACAAGGTCACAGCATTTTTTCATTTTTATTATTGTTTAATACAATCTCGCTAACATATCATATCGTTTTTCATATTATTTCTCATATTGTTTATCATACTTTCATGCATACGTCGAGATTGTATTTTATGCTAGTCATATCATTTTCATATGCATATCTTAGTTCACGTTGTTTCATGAATGTATCCTAGTCTTACCATCATAGTCACTTACGTGACTCATCCACACACCCCTAACTTGCAATGACGGGACCTATCATAACGTTCTAGAACGGAAGCTTGAATGTGGTGTAATTAGTGCAAGTATGGATACCCACCAGTCGATTCACACACCACATGAGCGTCCTTTTCTTATTGGGCAAGCATTCTCTAGTAGCTCTCAGTGCCGGACACCCGTTAGGGGTACAAGGTCAAAACATTTTTTTCATTTTTATTATTGTTTAATACAATCCCGCGAACATATCATATCATTTTTCATATTATATCTTGTAACGGAACTAAAAAAAAAAAAAAAGAAAGGTCGTTGACAGAACCGAAAACTCCGGCGAACGCCGGAGTTTTCGCTCCCACATGACCCACAAAGGGCGCCCGAAGGCTGGGGTGCCACAAGACTCGACCCCGACCTTTAGCCACCCCAAAACGACCTGCAAAGAACGAAAACAGAGAAAAACGAAAAGGAACAGAAAAATCCGACTAAACTCTGGCGAGGTCAAACCATACGAAATTGACGTCAAAACCTTTATTTTACTCGACAAAAGTAATCCCAGAACCTCTTATACACATTAGGAGTAGAGTTAGACGAATCCTTTATGTTGAACGTCGTCGGCAAGGGAGACGGGACGTCGAATTTTTGAACTTCTCCAAATCTGGGAGTGTGAGGCCCTTACAAACCAAATCTATACCAAAAACGGGGTTATTGGGAAAAAGAGACTCGGGAACGGAGAAAGAAGGAGGGAAAAAGAACGTCGAAACGACGTTAACAAGGAGAGAGAAAGGTCACCAGAAAAACGCGCAGGCAACTGAGCGAAGAGGACGAAGTCCGACCCGAGGGCCGGATCCTACACCCCAAACCGAACCTAGTCCCCTTAGGTTAGCCCAGTACCCAATGGTTCCTGCGACCCAGCCACTTCAGCCCAAAACCCTCAAGGTCAGTCCACGTTATATACTAGGGAGTACTTCGGCTAAGGCCTACCAAGTAAGTGGCTCATCCGTCGTAGGTTATGTGTTATTTGCTGTATGTTGGCACGTGCCCATGGATTTGCACGTGTCATTAAATTGTATGCTAGTTTAATGTGCTTAACTACGAAATCATGTGAACGTGAATGTATGCTATGTATGCTACTTAGTTTGATGTGATATGTTATGCATGTGACGATATGTGGTCCTTGAATGATTAGGGTATTATTTTATGGGTTTTGTGAATGTAAACAGCATGAATTGTATGACATGAAACACGGTAAACTGTCTGGAATCATAACCCCGATAGAAATATGTATGAAATGTGAATTGAAAATGAGAATGACATGAAGCATGGAACGTGACAGGGGGGTTATGATCATTAATGATAAATGTAGAAGTAGGGGGGACCTTTTGCATTATGTGTGTTCATGCCTTTGGGGGATACCCCTATCCCATCATGAGGGTACGGACACATACATCTAATGGCAGGACAACGATCGTTATGCTTTGCATAGCGCTGCCATGACGGTTCTAGTTTTAACGGGTCCCGACATAAGGGGCTCCCAAAGTATGCCCACCGGATAAGGAAAGTGACCCAGCGGTGTGCGAACTAGCTTTGAGCCCATACTCGCACGTATGGGTTGTGTGTAGAATATATGGTACACATCCACGATTACCCATTAGGACTGCACCGTAGGGAAAACAAAATGAAACAAAACGAAACGAAACAAACCAATAGGTCCCATTGCATGTGATTGTTGCATAACCCCGATAGGGGGTCACTTACTGAGTATTCTAGAAATACTCAAGCCTCGTACTACTTTACTTTTGTAGATAAGGGCAAGACACCCATGTGACAACGACGGCGGCATCGTACACCTCGAAACCGTGGCACATGTATAGGGTAGTTGTTTTTTCTATTTCATAGTCTAGGTTGAATTCGGTTTGCATCACTAGTATAGGTTAGTATAGGTTGGGTTGTATTTGCATAATAAACCATAGGGTAGAATTAAAACATTCATTTCGGTTTTGGTTCCTTTTCCTTTATTTCAATAACGTTCGTTTCTTTTTCCCTTGTAATCATTTTCCCTTTCACGAGGTAATAAAAGGCGAGTGTAAGTCGCATTTATGAACGGGGCCCATTTAATGTATATTCCGCATTCCAAGGTATAGTAATGACCTTAGATTAAACAGGTAAAAATTATAGGGTCGTTACAGTTGGTATCAGAGCCTTAGGTTATAGATCTTGTAGACTAGCCTACAAAGTATGCTTGGCATGTTCCACGGTCCAATTACCGATGCCTCGTCGTTGCCAGGTATACCTTATGTAGAATGAGGGATGTATGATCCTTGTGGTATATTTAATGTGGTTGGCTTTAAATGATGCATGACATGATACTGTATGAAAATGTGTTGTGATGTGATATGATGTAATGCATGTCTTTACGTATGATATTTATGTTTTCTTCTATATGAATTATAAGATAGGATGTAGGGAATGTTATAAATAAATCATAAACTTAGTTAGAATCCTTTTCTTGGTTTCTAGAACCATGCCGCACAGAGGACGTAGAAGAGGTAGGAGAGGGAGAGGACGACCTCTCATTAGGAAAGGGGGAAGAGGAGAAGCCGATAGAAGCTCTTCCCAAGAGTGGTCGACTACCAGACCATATGCTTTGTACCACCTCCTGAATATGCACCTCCCCCACAAACCATACCACCTCCTAAATATGTACCTCCCCCACAAGCTGTACCCCCTCCTGAATATGCACCGCCCCCAAGCTACACCACAGGCCGGGGTTAGACCCCGCCACAAGGTTAATGTTGGAATTCCTCCAAACGACAATGCAAACCATGCTAGCCACACAACAGGCCACGTTGTTAGCTACGCAACAAGCCGCGACAATGGCCACGCAACCAGCCAACGCGGCGGCCATGCAACCGGTGGATGCTGTAGCTATACAACCGGCCAACAACCCGCATCCAGATAGGGGTGCGAGTTGGTTAAAGGATTTCAGATGGTATAACCCCGTCCTTTTGTTGGTTCAAAGGAATCAATTATGCATCAGGTGCCCATACTTTCCATCACGGTATGATAAGTAGGAATTCAAACATAAAAGTATAAAAATATATATTTATATTAATGTATTTGCATAAACTTTCAAAAATGACTACATAGCACAGTGGATTAGCGCGTCTGACTTTGGATCAAAAGGTTGTGGATTTGACTCCTTCTATAGTATCCTATCTCACACATATTATTGAACACATGATGATGTAAGAGTTATCATATCATTCACATATCATAATATATACATCGAATTTAAATTCGAACTTTTACTAAATTATTCCTTTAATTTATAAGGATTAAATTAGATTTCATGTGAACAATGTGAGATTTCATGTAAACAATGAACATTGGAATATTTGCATGAATAAAAGTCAACGTGAGCCCATGTTTTAAATTCGAACTTTTACAAAATTATTCCTTTAGTTTATAGAGTTATTTTATGTTACATTTTTCTTTTTATATTTAGTTTTAAATTCTATGAATCTTCCCTCTTTTTTCTATTAGTCTTGGTCTGTATTTTCTTTTTTCCCGGTGTTATTTTCTTTTCTCCCCGTATTTAATTTTAGTTTTTAATTCTTTTGTTTCATGTGGAGCTCTTTTCACTACATCTCCATTTTTTTATATTTAATTTTAATTTTTAATTATTTTATCCTATAGTTTTTTTCACCAGATCTTTGTCTTTATTTTATTTTCTCTCCCTATTTAGTTTTAGTTTTTATTTCTATTCATTGAATCTTCTATATAGTCTTGTTCTATCCCTCAATCTTCATTACTTCTAAATCTTATTTCTATTTTTTTAGTTGAATTCTGGTTAGCAGTTTAATTCGGTTGGATGAGAGTTCCACAACTAATTTAGGGAATGATCATCGGTTTATAATCAAAGAATACTATCTCCATTCGTATGAGGCCTTTTGGGAAAGCCTGAAGCAAAACTTATGCTCAAAGTGGACAATATCATACCATTGTGAAGAGTCGTGTTCATCTAACATGGTATCAGAGTCATTTTATTCTCTCTCTAGCATAACTGATAGTTGGTGGTGATCATCTAACATGGTATCAAAGCCATTTTATTCTCTCTCTAGCCTAACTAATAGTTCGAGTAGGGACTATTTTTTTATTCTCTCCAGCTTTGTATGTGCATTCTTTTATGATCTATTTTTTTATTCTCTCTAGTTTTTATGATCTATTTTTTTATTCTCTCTAGTATAACTGATAGTTTGAGGAGGGGTTGAAGAGTGATATTTGAGGAAGGAGTCCTAAGATATTGGTGAAAGAGGGATGGGTGAATTGTTTATTTATTTCTTTATTATTGTTTTATTATTATTTTGTGTACGTTGTTACAATTAAAGAGCCCATCCTATTGCTCAAAATAACAATGAAAGCCTTCAAATATGTAATTACTATTCAATTAATTCTAGAATTAAAAAAACGATTTAAAATTCTAATTTTATCATTCTTTTTACTCCTGGATTTTATAACATTATATGATAATATAGAATAAAATTTGCACATCATTTGGTCTTGTGGTATAGTTGGTTATCACCTTAGTCTAATATACAAAGGTCTTCGGTCAAGTCTCGATGATGCCATAGTTTGTTCGCTAGTAATATTCTTCTTTCTCATGTGGTTGATTTTATGCATAATATTTTAAATATAGGATATGAATGGATAAAAAGATAACTTCGTCTTGCCATTTTATTTTGGGTACACTGCTATGATATCTTTGTTGACTCGAAATGGAGTAGACGAGTCAAACCGTGGTAGGACGAAGGTGATTCTTCAAAAAAGACATGACTAAGGATTACATTGGGTCACCACCATATGATACCCTTGATTATAAAAAAGTTCAAAAGTGTTCTTATGAATATGAATGAATTGGTTAACCCCATTTTAAAAATACTCAAGAATAAGATTGAAAATAAATTGTCTATTTAAATATTAAATTATATTATATTCATATTGGAAAATGTTCATAAATTATGAGTATTAACGAAACGTTTGAAAGTTGAATTTTATTTTCAAACAAGATATTAATGGTTTCATCTCACTAACAATAAACTTATTTTTTATTTTATTTTTTTATTTAAAAAGTAAAAGATATATTTCAAGATTTTTTTTTTTTTGGGAAGAATATTGATAAAACCTTTCGAGGTTCTAAGGATATTTTGTTTAAACATTAAAATTTATAATTATTAACTAGTTTTTTGATCATGGACATCTTGTTGTTGTGGTGTAGTGGTTATCACGTTAGTCTTACGCACTAAAGGTCCCCAGTTCAATCCTGGGCAACAACATGCTTCTTTTCTTGCAATGAAGGAATGAATCATTGTTAGTTTTTGCACGACCTCATTAGTAACGGGAAACATTTTTGTTCATCCAAGACTCATACTCTGAGAAATTTGTGGAACGCTCACTATATAGAACTTTAAGTTCGCCATGCTTCTTTTCTTGCAATGAAGGAAGGAATCACTGTTAGTTTTTGCACGACCTCATTAGTAACGGGAAACATTTTTGTTCATCTAAGACTCATACTCTGAGAAATTTGTGGAACGCTCACTATATAGAACTTTAAGTTCGCCATACTTCTTTTCTTGCAATGAAGGAAGGAATCACTGTTAGTTTTTGCACGACCTCATTAGTAACGGGAAACATTTTTGTTCATCCAAGACTCATACTCTGAGAAATTTGTGGAATGCTCACTATATAGAACTTTAAGTTCGCCATGCTTCTTTCCTTGCAATGAAGGAAGGAATCACTGTTAGTTTTTGCACGACCTCATTAGTAACGGGAAATATTTTTGTTCATCCAAGACTCATACTCTGAGAAATTTGTGGAACATTTGTGGAATGCTCACCATATAGAACTTTAAGTTCGCGTAAGAGTTTGTCCTGTTACTCCCTTTAGAATTTATTTAGACTATTACAAACTAGTTTAAGAACCTTCTCGAAGATCTAGTTCATTAAGTTATACAAGTTGTAGGCATTAATGAGTTAAAAGACCTCACAGTCACTCATAACTACCACATTGAAACTTAAAGAAAATCTTTGAAACATTATCTTTCATCAACTCCTGTACTTCAGAGAACTTTTGTTTCTTGAGTGTATCTCTTGTCTTTTGTTACCTTAATCTGTTCCTTATATATAATAAATAAATGCACGAGGCTTCATGCATTCTCCGTGACATAGTCTTAATACTTGCATCCAAGGCTTCATGTGTTCGGTGCGATACAATTTGCATACCTATGTCCAAGGATTCACGGGTTCCTTGTGACATAGTTTAAGTACCTACACCCAGGTGTTCATGCGTTTCCTACGACGTAGTCATTGTCGTAAGACCATATTGCACTACTCATTGGGAGGTCTTTAAAATATCTCGGGTTCTCGTTCAAGAATTTTTTTTTTAAGTCTTGAAGTACAACTAAGGAAAAATTCTTAACAAGTACACCCTAATCCATATGAGTCATAAATATTTTTCTGCATGCATAAATCTTTCATAAGTATCTTGTCACTTGTACTCATAAAAACCTTGATTTCTTATAAAGTGTCTTGAGGGGTAGTTACATACATTTTCTCTTAGCTCATATCCCTTAGTTGTTATAATCTCCTTAAAATCTTTCATACTTACCTTTATATTGTAAATGAGTCTCGTAAATTTTGTAGTATTTTGAGTATTTAAGGTCTTGAAAACATCTCAAAATTCTTGTAGGGATATTTTTGTTTACCACCGCAAATCTTGGTTTAAATCCTCAACATATTCCAATGGTCTTGTAACATAAGTCTCTTCATTCAATTAACTCTTATTTAGGGGTCACTTTGCTCATAAGCCAGCTATATATAATTTCAGGGGAATTTTAGTCATTTTACACCTACCCTTGGTTTAGCCTTTTATCATAATCTAATTATCATAAAATTTCAACATAACCTTATCATATGATATTGAATCTTCTCCTAAAATTTCATGAAAAATAGAATCCATTTAGTATGATTGTGGTTTAGGCGCATTGAAATCAACATGTGGACATGAAGGTTGGAGAACTTAAATACTCACCTCAACCTCAATTTCAATTTTCTCACTTTCTTCTAAATGACTTGCTTTCTTCGATCAACAAGATCAATAATTTAATCAGTTTCCTTCATTACATTGTCCTCGAGGTCAATTTTTTTAAGTCTAGCTAAAGGTCCAAGAATGCACTTTTTTGTCCATACGTCTTCAAGGTCTCATTTTAACATTTTTTCATTCCTTATATGAAAAGGCAACACAACCAAAGGGGACTTTTTTTATATTTTTATTTTTTTAATACTGTGACTCATCCCAAATCAATCTTAAATCATTCCTAAATTTAAAATATCTTAAAAATCTCAAACTCCAATCCAGGTTTATAAATATTTATAAAACTTTGACCATGATCATAATATCTCATCCACAATGTGGCTCGATTGTAACTTTAAAAATTTTCAATTAGTGTTAGGGAGGGAGGTTTTCTATATCTCACGACTTCCTTCCTGAGCTTAGCTCACATTAGAATCATTTATGTCATTCATAAATCAATTTAGGTATACAATGTTTTAACTTTTACTTTTTTAGCTCTTTTTATTTTCTTTTTTCTTTTTTTTGTTCACACCCATACTTAAATTTTATATTTACATACTTCATAGTGACAAAATTTCCTTTCGACACTACTACTTTTAATATCTGTAGCAGACTATAAGATGCTGTCGTCTATCAAGTTTTCTTGGTCGTTTTCATTTGAATCTATTTAATCGTCAGTATACGTTGATACATTTTTTCCCATCTCTATTGTCATAACACTGCGTATTTTAACTATGTTCAAGACGTCTGACTGAAACATCTAACCTTTGTTAGACAAATCATTTTCATGCATAAAATAGTGTTTAGTAGCTTAATAAACTCTAACTCCCCATTCATAGTACAAACCTTACTAATCTAAACACTATCAATATATTAATTAACATTCATATTCCATGCGGGGTAAATCATACCAATTCTGTATTAAAATAAACATATAACTAAGTCAATGGTGTCAAAATTTAATTAGGAGTTATAGATGATAATGACCAAGCAGTAACAACATATGAAATCAACAACATTTCCTTTTCTTATCTTATGCATGACATACCTGATGATGATCGGGGGGCATAAGATGTGGGACCATGGAACATGTCAAGCCTATCTCGTAAGCTAGTCTACAGAATCTATAACCTAGAACTCTGATACCAACTAAAACAACCCTAGATTTCTACTAACCTAAAGTTGCTATCATCATCATAACGTACTCTCTTATGCGGAAAGAAATCTTTAAAACTTTATCATAAAACACTGTCATGGACTTATGTGTTAAAAAATATATTTAAAACAACATAACAAAATATTGAATAGAAAAAATAAACATTAAAAGTAAAAACATCGTGTACTAATCTAAAGTCTAAGAAATGAAATACCATTATCCTATGCATGTGCCATGGTCTTTACTTGTGATGTCATCATCAGCTGTACAGGGGTGTCTTGCCTTTACCTGTAATAGAAGTAGCACACGACTTGAGTATTTTAGGAAATACTCAATAAGTGACTCCACTATTAGGGTCACACAATGCAAACACATGTAACTCATGCTTAAGGACGGACCTATCATTAAAACCATCGTGGGGGGGCCTCCAGTTTGAACAAAATTTGATGTGCGTGCAAGTGTAAGTCTTCAGGCAGTTCGCACGCCCCCTAGACCCATCATAGTCGAGCTGGTTGTCCATAGCCAGACGTCTGGAGGTCAGCAAATCCCGAGTGTCATGCGAGGCATGATCATAATCATGATGATAATGATCATCATCATATTCATAGTATACGCGTTTATACTTATTCATTATAAATGAAAAAAATAATTACAGTCATGAATGAAAAAAGTTTTAAAATGATAGAATTTTAAAAAAAATTCGAGTGGAAAATGTTCGTACAAAATTGAATCGGGTGGAATACTGTGTAAGAACCTTCCCTTACCAAAATTTAGGATAATCTCTTCTTTCTCTCTCTTCTCTCTAATCTCTTCATTCTTGAATTCTCCCAAAGGAGGGAAGAGAACGACATGAGAGAAAAAAAATAAAATATATAATTTTTAAAATAAAAGTGAGATGTCACATCAATTTTATGCTACCAAATACCAAAGGTAAACCTATTATAATTGAGTTAGGACAAAAATGTAATTTAAACTAAATTAAGAGACAACAAAATGTAAATTTCTTTAAAAAATTTGATAAATGGAAATTCAAACGTAGAAGTATAAAAATATATATATTTATATTAAAGTATAGCCATAAACTATGACATTTTCGTGATTTAAAATGAGTGTTGTGATAAGAGTAGTTTAAGTGGTTATTCACTAAATGAGTCAATCTCAAAGCAAATCTTAGAGAATAATTCATATTCTTGAAATATATAGTTACTAAGAATGACTCATATTCCTAAAATATTTAGTTACCATGAATTGGGTCAAGAATATCATTAACTACCTTAATGAATCCTTTGTAAATAAGATTCATTTAGGGTTTTGATCTATCCATCCATAAAAGGCATTTGAATGAGTCAATATCTAGCTTACCATCTTTCGGAGGGGATGATTCAAGAAAAGCTTGCAAGACCCTACCCGAGTCATACTCACAAATGATTCATTATATTTGCAAATAACATGGTCGTGATCATTAACAAATAAATTCAATAATGTGTTTGTTGTCCATACATGATTGGATTCTTGGATAGCTTAATGTTAGAACTATTATCATATAAGGAACGTGGCTTGAGTATTTTTAGAAATACTTAGCAAGTGACCCCATTATTGGGGTATGCAAAACATATACAATCATGAATGAGACCTTCCATTTCAATCCTCTTAGGCGACTACTATCATAAGTGGGTAATTGGATGTGTATTTACTATTGTACACATGGCCTACATGTGCGACCAATCGGTTCGCACACCTCCTAGGCCCCTTTCTTGGTCAAACTAGCATTCTCTGGTGCTGTAGCTGGACACTTGGTAGGAGTAGTGATCGTCGCAACATTATGATAAAAATAATGATCATTTTCTTGTCTCATGACGTACGCATTTGTACCATTGTAAAAGGAGACATTCCCTGATGCATCTAACATTAAATGATACATAAGGTCCCAACATTTTCGTTAATTAAATCACGTAAAAAAAAAACTCCATCCATTTTCCTTCATACCATAACATTTTTTAACATTGTCTGTAAGACATGTATCGGGGTTGAATACCGTATCATTCCTATCATACATCATATTATGTCATACCATGCACATAACATGTCCTTCAACATATTATATCATAGAAATATCATATCATAGACATATCACAGCATATCATAATGCATGTCTCATCATGTATTATATGGCCAAACATATTAATGATTCTCCTGCGCCTGTAGATTCTTCTTGTTCAACCTAGAGAGATTCGAATATGAATGGGGGATCATGAATGAGCATAGCGTCACTTTCTCTTCAGTGTAAGTAGAAAGAACCCATAATTCATTCTCTTTTCCCTCATTCTGGAATGGTTCAGTCGTGGCCCTTGCGGAAAGTACAAAAGGAGAGTGTACTGAACAACTCAAAAGAAGAAGAATTGAGAATAAAGAACTAAAATGGACATGGCACAGCAAGTTGCTAGTACTTTCCTTCGGAAACCCCGTAAAGTCACGTTTTCATTCATTTGGAATCTGGGCTCTTCTATGTCATTTTTATTTACTTATTTTTCCCTCTTTTTTTATATTCTTTTTTTAGCTTTGAAAGACGAAAGAGAAAGAAGAAGAAGAATATCCGCCTTTACTGGAGAGTCAAGAAAAGAGAAGCGGTTTGTTTGTTTCAAGACTCAGGAGAAAAGCTTAAGCTTCCTTCTAGATGTGGGATTGAGTTAGTGATTCGAGGTAAACCAGCTGGATGAGAACCTTCTTGAACAGCTCAAGATCCTGAACCTCTCCCTATTCCCGGACCGGATTGAAGGAGTTAGCTCTTTCACTTTCAAGAAAAGGGATAGAATGCCAGTCTATCAGTCTTACCAGTATGCAGACAAAAGAAAGGGAGTGTAGTTGCCGGGCCGACTACAACAAGCTCGCGACTCTAATAGAAAGAAAGGAGTATCTTGCTTGATCTTGATGTCGAAACTCGGATTGGTTAATTAGAAGTTAGAGTGCTCAATTCTGTTACTTTTTTGTATCCCCCTGTTCCTCGGATACAATTCGATCCTTCTACGGCCAAATCTCAATTTGTGGAACCAACCACCGCTTTTGACACTCCTATTTATTCTAAACTAAGACTTTGAAAAGGAAAGATCTTCAACTTTAGAGCATATATTAACTCATATATCTTTTTCGGCGAATGGACTTAAGACTCAGAATGAGACCAATTAACAGAAACCAAGCCAAACCAATGTGGTAAAGTAGAGTGCAAGCAAAATGAATCTTTCTCTTACAGGAGACTGAGTTCAATAATCATCCTCCTGTTTACCTTGGGAAAGAATCAAGAAGACCATAACATAAATCACATCATCAGCACATCACATGTAATGACCCTAAATTTTTACTAACTTAAAGTCACTACCGTCATCATAGTCTATGCTTTTATGTGGAAGAAACATTTAAAACATCATCGTGAAACATAATCTTCATCTTAAAACATTAACTCAACTTAAAACACTATCATGGACTTACGAGTTTGAAAACGTATTTAAAACTAGATAAGAACAATAATAAATAAAGCAATTAAAAATTTTAATGAAAAACATCTTATACTAGCCAAAGTCTAAGAAAAGAAAATATTACTATCCTATGCACGTGGCATGGTCTTTGATTGCAATGTCGTCGTCAAAGGTACAGAGGTGCCTTGCCTTTACCTAAAGTAGAAATAACACATGACTTAGTATTTTAAGAAATACTAAGTAAGTGACCCCACTGATGGGGTCAAAGAATGCAAACATGTGTAATTAATGATCAAGGACCTATCGTTAAAACGATCATGGGGTGTCCTCCAGTTTAGACAACATTGGATGTGTAGTACTCCCCTACACACAACCCACACATGCGAGCTGGATCCCAGGCAGTTCACACACCCTAGACTAGCCTACGACGTAGATCTTGTAGACTTGACGTGTTCCATGGTTCAATCACCGATGCTCTGTCACCATTATGTACACCATGCATAAGATTAAAAAAGGAAAATGTTATGATGATATTTATTGTGATTGGCTCTATGTTTTAAATGTTACGTAGCGTGAAAATTGACGAGCTTTAATTATATTATATATTGCAGCATGATGCTTGATTTAATTTCGCTATTATATGCTTGCAATGTTGTATGAATTTTTTATGTGTACTGTGAAATTGTATTGTTAGTAAATGATAGACTTAAATAGAATTATCTTGGTTTTTAGAACCATGTCACCCAGAGGATGTGGAATAGGATGAAGAGGAAGGGGAGGGCCCCCTATTAGATGTAGAGGAAGAGGTGAGGCTAAAGAGAGCTCACCTCGAGAAGGATTAGTAACTAGGAAGGATGCAGTTGCATTGCCTCAAGTTGAACTGCCACAAGCTGCACCACCTCTAGCAGCACCAGTGACTGGAATAGACCCCACTACTAGTTTGATGGGGGAGTCGTTTTAGGTCATGATGCATGCTATAATGGTCACCCAACAATCCAACACTTACAATCTACTAGAGGAGCGAACTGGCTACGAGACTTCAAGTGGTATGATTCGCACCCATTCACTAGTACTACGAGAGATCCAACAGAAGTTTAGATGTGGATTTCGTCCATGGAAATCATATTTATGTCAATGGAATGTCTGGACAACTAGAAGGTACCTTGTGCGTCATTTATGCTGCAAAAGAACGCGTAAGTATGGTGGACGGACAATAAGGATAATATTAATTCAAAAGGGGGAATCATGGCGTGAGATCAACTTAAGGAGGCTTTCCTAAAGAAGTATTATCCAAAAGCGGTGTGACTTAAGAAACAGCAGAAATTCACCAATCAGGGACAAATACGACAGAGAAATTATGAGATTAAAAAGATTTGCGCCATCATTGGTGGATACTGAACAAAAGATGACATATAAATTTTTTTTTTGGGCCTAGACTCATAGGTCTACCACATGGTGGAAGCCATGAACCCAATGATGTATGAGGAGGCACAAAGAATGGAAAAAATCCCTGAAAAAGTCTCAAGAGGAAAGACATCGAGAACCAGCGGTCACTATCAGAAGGAAGCGATCGTATGAGCCTAGAGGGGCAGACTATCGACTACCAACGCAAAGGCCTTAATACGCTGATAGACGTCCTACCCAACATTTATATAGACACTAGGGATAAAGAGAGGGGCCAGGAACATGAGAAGCTTCGATGCCACTAATGCAGAAAACAACATTGAGGTAAATGTATGGTAGGCTCAAGGATATGCTCAGATGTGGTCGTGAACATCAAACGACTAAATACTATATTGGGAAGGGTACCAAGAGTCCAAAAGAACCACCTAGAGGTTTAGGAAGTGGCGAGCGAACTGTGCAAACCCGCTTGCAAGCAAAGGAGTATGCATCCACCAGTAGGGATGCTGGAACATTTAACACCCTTGTGAGCGGTACACTATCTATACTAAGTCACTACGCATTAACGATATTTGATTCTAGTTCTATGCATGGGTTTATATCCATGCCTTTTTTTAGTCAAGCAGGATTCACGGTAGAACCCTTATTGCATGTATTATATGTTAGTACCCTAGTGGTTATAGATCTAGTAACTGAGAATAGGATAAAAGACGGACAAGTAATACTAGCTGGACATATCATAAGCATAGACCTGAAACTAGTGAGTATGACAGATTTTGATGTCATATTAGGAATGTTTTGGTTAGCCGAGAATTATGTAAGTATAGATTGCCACAAGAAGAAAGTGGTTTTTTTGCCACCAACTAGACTTAACTTTAAGTTTAAAGGAACCTATGGGTGTCACCTCAAAGATAGTGTCGATGATGAAAGCCAAACACTTGGTACAACAAGGAGGATGGGATATACTAACATGCACAGTGGACGTAAAAGGAAAAGAGAAAACATGGGATACAGTATCTACAGTAAACGAATTTCCAAGTGTCTTCCGAGAGGATTTACAAGGAGTTTCTCCTTCACGAGCTGTAGACTTCGGGATAAAACTCAAACTAGGAACTGGACCTATCTCTAAAGCACTATACTACATGGCTCCAACGGAATTAAAGGAACTAAAATTACAACTACAAGACCTACTATAAAAGGGTTTCATTCGACCTAGTTTATCTTGTTGCTGTGTGCCGGTGTTGTTTGTGAAAAAGAAAGACGGGTCAATGCGCCTATGTATTAACTATGGGGAGGAAAACAAGAGAACAATAAAGAACAACTAGCCACTCCCTTGCATCGAGGATTTATTCTACTAGCTCTGAGAGGCGACAGTATTTTCCAAGATAGACCTTCAATAAAGCTATCATCAGATTAATTTTAAGGAAGGAGATGTATCAAAAATAACCTTTGAACAAGATATGGCCACTACAAGTTTATAGTGATGTAATTTGGCCTCATTAACACCCCAGCCGTGTTCATGAAATTAATAAACCATGTATTGAAGGAATGTCTAAACAAGTTTGTTATCGTGTTCATAGATGACATTCTAATATACTTGAAAACGGATCAAGAACACCTCCGAAAAGTCTTAACTATCTTAAGGTAGAACAAGTTGTTCGCCAAGTTTTTCAAATGTGAATTTTGGCTATGTAAAGTCTCATTCTTAGAACACGTAATGTCTAAAGATGGAATTTAAGTGGAATCCACTACAATAGAAGTCATCACTAAATGGGAACACCCAACTACGGTTACAGAGGTATGAAGCTTCCTGGGGTTAGCAGGCTACTATCGAAGATTTGTCCAAGACTTCGCTAGAATAGCCTCGCCTCTTACACATTTTACAAGGAAGGGCATACCTTTTATATGCAATGACGCACGTGAGGCTAGTGCCAAGACCTAAAATAAAGACTATTGTCAGCTCCAATGCTCATGGTTCCAGAAAGCTCAGAGGGATATGTAATCTACAACGATGCATCCAAAAAAAAGATTAGGGTGTGTGTTGATGCAACATTGTAAGGTTGTTAATTATGCATCACGCCAATTGAAAGAATATAAAAAAAAAACTACCCTACGCACAACCTAGAATCGGCCGCAGTAGTATTCGCAATATAGATATGGCGACACTACCTGTATGGAGAAGAGACACAAATTTACATCGACCATAATAGCCTGAAATACTTCTTCACCCAAAAAGAATTGAACGTGAGACAACGAAGCTAGTTGGAATTAGGGAAGGAAGCTATTTTTATGTTTTAGTAATCCTAAACATGAGGTCACTAATATGGTCTTCTGCCTCATCGTTTTGGCATGATATTCTGATATTCTGCTTTCCGTTAGGATTTTGTTTTTCTCTTTTGTTAAGCATTGTACTGGCTATAAATATAGTCATTTTTTACGTCGATGCAGGCATCTCGGGTCGAGGTTCGGTTTGGGTTGGCTCACGGTCACGTTTATGGTTAGGCTGCTAATTAGGTTTCTGTTTACAGACTGGGCTGCTGACTGAGATTCTGTTTACAGACTGGGCCGCGACTGAGTTAGGCTGCAGGTTGGTTTGGTTGGGTCGAGGGAACTTGGGCCTCAAGTTTGTAGAGGTAGGCACGAGCTGCGGGTTGCGGGTTGCGGGCTGCGGGCTGGATTGACAGTTGGCTACTGGTCTGAGGAGGAATTTGGGCTTCGGCTTCTACAAGTAGGCTGGAGACGAGTCACAAGTTAAACTATTAGGCTACAATAGATTTGGGTCTTGTGTATTCGATTTGCGTTTGACCCAAATCCATTCGATTCGTCTTCCTTACCCAACTCAGCGCGATTCTCAAGTGTCCTTTTCTCTCTCCTCGTTGCGACGATTTTCGATGCCACCTTCTTCATCTCTCTTCATCTTCTTCTTCTCTCTCTTACGAAGTTTCATGGTTGTTGGACATTTGTGGAGGTAGATAAAAAATTCTTCCAAAAGTTCGATTTTTTAAATTCCCTCTTCGAGGACGACGATGCACATTGTGAATCCTCTTTGGGGAATATACTACGGTCGGTGAGGTCTTTCATGGTTGATCTGTTTGGTTAAAACGCGGGGCTGAGGGTTTCAACGTCACGGGTTTCCCTACTGGAGCTTTTCTTTAGTTTTCTCCTTCTCTCAAATGTTTTTCGTCTCTTCATTGGTTGTAGTTGTTCTGAGCGATTTAGGTGTTGAGAAATAAAATTAAATGGAGGAAAGAGAAGAAAAAAAATAATTATGATTTCTTGTTTGTTATTTGGTGAAAAAGAGCATTATTAAATTTGAGAGGCAAAAGGGCTCGGGCCCAAGAGAAAGGTGAGGGCACTGAGAGGGAAAAGGCTTATGGGAGAGAGAAAAGTGAGGGGAGTTACATCTAAACTCAGCCTTAGAAAAATTATAAAAGGGCCTTATATGGTTGAAAAATGTGCAGAGATAAAAAGAGATAAAAATAACAAGATAGAGAAGAAAAGCAGAAAACAATTGATTGATTGTGTAATAACCTTTTGAGAACTTCCTTGTTTCCTTGTCTCTCTCCTCTTTCGACACCCCTTTTAAACTTTCATGAGAGTTATCTAAATGAGTTATATTCAAAGAGAGCGTTTTTTTCTCAAGTTGGTATCGGAGCGGCTTTATTTTTCTACAAATTGGTATCAGAGCGATTTCAATTTCAACAAATTGGTATCAAAGCGATTTCAATTTCAACATTGGGGAGGTTGTTGATGTTCGTGTGGCGATGGTTGAAGGTTGAAGGAGGCGTTGTGAGGGGTCGGGGAACACGATTTCGCGCGGGTCACGGACTTACCAACGACTAAGTTTTTTTTTTATATAATTCTGATTCGTTACATTATTTACCCCTAAAAAGAACTTTCGTCCTCGAAAATTTTAAACTCTTGTACTAACTCGGGGTATTATTCTCTTATTTTATCCTCCTGCACCCACCATCTCCCCCTTGATATGGTTGCTCCAACACAACACCAAAACGAACGTAATGTCCGTGGTTTTGTAGCACTTTCACTTCTTAGGTTAAAATTCTATTGGTTTTCCTCGTAACTCAAATCTTCATTGAGTAGGAGGGGCTCGTAGTCTATTATGTGTATAGGGCCCATCATGTATTTACTCTACATCTACACGTGAATTACCTCGTGTACTTCTGAGAGGGAGGGAGGTAGGGCTAACTTATATACTAAATACCAATTCACTCGAATTTTGACAAGTCCAATGCATCTAGGACTTACTTGCCCTTACGTTTGAACCTCAAAAAGCCTCTCATGGGTGCTACCTTTAGGAATACTTGGTCCCCTACCTCAAACTCTAAGTCTGTTCGTCTTACATCGGCATAACTTTTTTTTTGTCTACTTTGAGCTGTACACATTCTCGCTCAAATTTTTTGGATAGTCGAATTGGTGACTAGGTCTAGCTTGGGTCCTACTAGCTTTCTCTCATCTACCTCATCCCGATATAGCGAGGACCTGCACCGTTTTTCATAAAGGGTCTCGAACGATGTCATTCAAATAGTGGCTTGAAAGAGCAATTTCTCTTAAAGTCTAATACGCAAGAACATAGAATGTCCTCTAAGATTTGGTGCCAAGTTTGTCCATCTGTTTAGGGGTGGAAGGAGGTGCCAATGTCGAGCCGAGTACCTAACGCTTTTTGAAGTCTATGCCAAAACGCTGACGTTAAGCTTGGATCTCGATTCGACACTATAGACACTAGAACTCCATGAAGTCTTACTATTTCTTCACATACAATTGTGCCTAGTTATCAGCTATATATGTGCCTTTTCTAGGTAAAAAGTATGCCGACTTGGTCAACCTATCGACAATTACCCATATCGTTTTATAGCCTTTAAGCGTTCGGGTAATCCTACTATGAAGTCCATTGCTATTTTTTCCCACTTCCACTCCGATATACTTAAGGGCTGTAACATCCCCACTGTCTTTCGTCTAGGAGCTTTCACTTGTTGAAAAGCTAAGCTCTTGCTCACAAACTTGGTCACGTCCCTCTTCATGCTCTTCCACCAGAAATGTTGTTTTAAATCTTGGTACATCTTAGTACCTCCTGGTTGCATGGCAAATGGAAAGGTGTGAGCTTCCGTCAGTATCTCTTTCCTTAACTTCTCTATTGCCAGGACATATAGGCGTCCCTGATACAATAGTCCTTCATTTGAGGACTTTAAGAATCCGTCTACTGGACTTTCGTCTAGCTGGCCTAAAACTTTTTGTACGTTAGGATCCTCTCGTTGGGAGGTAATAATTCTCTGCCTAAGCGTAGGTTGCACTATGAGTCTGGCCAGCTGTGCTACGATTCCCTTGTTCGCTACAGCTATGATGGCTTGCTCAAATTCTATTTGTACCCTTACTTTCCTTGTAATAAGGGTCGACGAGTAGGCCGTCTTTCTACTCAAAGTGTCTGCGACAACATTTGCTTTTCTAGGGTGGTACTGGATATCTACATCGTAGTCCCACCAATTCTAGTCACCTTCTCTGCCTCATATTTAACTCTTTCTAGGTGAAAAAATATTTTAAACTCTTGTGGTTGGTAAAACTTTTAGTTTTCTCTCCATACAAAAGGTGTCGCCAAATTTATAGTGTGAACACTACAACGGCCAACTCTAGGTCATGGGTAGGGTAATTTTTTCGTATTCTTTTAGTTGATGGGACGAGTATGCAACAACCTTACATGTTGCATTAACACACATCCTAGTCCCTTCATGGACGCGTCACTATAGATTACATACCCTTCGGAGCTTTCAGGTACTGTGAGTACCTGGACTGTTACCAATCTCTCTTTTAGGTTCTGGAAGCTTGCCTCACAAGCATCATTCCATATAAATGATACCCCTTTTTCGTTAACTGTGTCAAAGGCTAGACTGTCCTAGTGAAGTCCTGTACAAACTATCGATAGTAGCCCGCAAGTCCTAAGAAACTCCGTACTGATGTTATCGTAGTTGGGCGTTCCCACTTTGTGACCACTTTGACCTTAGTGGGATCTACGGATACTCCATCCTTTGTCACCACGTGTCCTAGGAAAAAGACTTGTCGTAACCAATATTCACACTTTGAGAACATTGCGTATAACTTGTTCTCTCTTAGGGTGGCTAGGACTTTTCAGAAGTGTTCTAGGTCTGTTTTCGAGCACACTAGGATGTCATCAATGAGCATGATCACGAAAGTGTCAAGATAGTCCTTGAACCCTCGATTCATTAACATTATTAACACAACTGGAGCATTGGTGAGACCAAATGACATCCCTACGAACTCATAGTGATCGTACCTTGTCCTAAATGCTGTCTTTGGTACGTCTTTTTCTTTAATCTTTATTTAATGGTAACTTGACTGCAGATTTATCTTAGAAAATATCGTTGCCACTCTTAGTTGATCGAATAAGTCTTCCATTCTAGGCAAAGGGTATTTGTTCTTATGGTTCTCTTATTTAGCTCTCTTTAATTGATGCATAGACGCATCGATCCATCTTTCTTCTTAACAAACAACACTAACGCACTCTAGGGGGATACGCTAGGTCGAATGAACCCTTTATTCAATAAGTCTTGTAATTACGCCTTGAGTTCCTTCAACTCTACTGGCACCATGTGATAGGGTACTTTGGAAATAGGCCTAGTTTCTAGCTCGTGTTCGATGACGAAGTCGACCGCTCATGAAGGGGGTATTCCAGGTAGATCGTCCGGAAATACATCTGGGAACTCGTTTACTATTGGCACATTTTCTAGAGTCTTTTCTTTTCCTCTTACGTCTACGACACATGCTAATATAGTCCATCCGCCTTGTTGGACTAACCTCTTTGCTTTCATCATCGAGACTACCTATGATTACTTAGTCATTCTTTACTCTATCCCTATCTACTAAGTCTACCCCGAAGGGGTGGATACAGACATTTCATGCAGTAATGGTTCTAACTCAATCCCCGTCTCTAATCCTTCTTCAGGTGAACTCTCTTCAGCCTCACCTCGTCCTCTACCTCTAATAGGAGATCGTCCCCTTCCTTGTCTACAAAATCTAAAACCTAGAGCTTTGATATCAACTGTAACGACCCTAAATTTTCACATACTTAGAGTCGCTACTAACGTCTCATGCTCATCTATAATGTGGAAATATAACTCTTACATGAACATCATTTATAACGTAAACTTTGAAAATCGCTTAAAACAACCTCTTATTTGAAAAACATGGTCTTACATATTTAAATATGAAATACTGAAATTTAGAGAAAATAAAAGCAATACAAAGTAATTTTAAACAATGAAATGCATAACAACCTATTCTAACCTAAACCTAGAAATTTAAATATGAATCTACCACATGCACGTGTCACAGTCTCTACTCGCAATGCCGCCATCCTCCATACAAGTGCGCCTTGCCTTTACTTGAAAAATGATATGGCACACGGACAGAGTATTTCGAAGAATACTCAGTAACTGGCCCCACTATAGGGGGTCATGCAAATGCAAACACATGCAATCATGATTTAGAGACCTATCTCTAACATCATAGGGGTGGCCTTAAGTCTCGGACAAATTGGATGTGTAGTACTTTCCTACACACGATTCACATGTGCGATTGTGAATATCCAAGGCGCTCATACACCCCCTGGACGCTCTGGTGAAGCTAATCTGTAGTGACGTCCAGAGGTTAGCGTAACCCCACAGTGTCATGCGCCTCATGAACACCCTCATATGTGCGCATTCGCACTCATCATCATATTTTGTGCATTCACGCTCATCATCATATTGTGTGCGTTCGTGCTCATCATCTCTAGGGGAAGTACCCCTATGCTTATGAACTTACAACATGCATGAGGTCTCTCTAAATCCATCATAATGTCTTTTCTAACACAACCCTCTAGTCTCATCTCTTTGTTACTCTAGGTAACACATACTCGTGGATATTTATATTAATATCATTTTCATGCTCTTAGGGTTGTGTCCTATGTCGATCTAACGATACTCACCACTATTAGGGTCATGGAATGCAAATACATGCAACTCATACTTAAGGACCTATCGTTAAAACCATTATAGGGGTGACCTCTAGTTCTGACAAAATTGGATGTGCGTGCTTGCAAGAGTCTTCAGATGGTTCGCACGCCCCCTGGACCTATCATAGTCGGGCTAATTGTCCATAGCCAGACGTTTGTAGGTTAGCAAATCCCGAGTGTTATGCAAGGCTTGATGATGATGATAATCTTCATATTCATAGTGTACAAACTAGTTATACAAACTAGAATTTATTTAGACTATTACAAACTAGTTTAAGAACCTCCTCGAAGATCTAGTTCATTAAGTTATACAAGTTGTAGGCATTAATGAGTTAAAAGACCTCACAGTCACTCATAACTACCACATTGAAACTTAAAGAAAATCTTTGAAACATTATCTTTCATCAACTCCTGTACTTCAGAGAACTTTTGTTTCTTGAAGTGTATCTCTTGTCTTTTGTTACCTTAATCTGTTCCTTATATTTAATAAATAAATGCACGAGGCTTCATGCATTCCCCATGACATAGTCTTAATACTTGCATCCAAGGCTTCATGTGTTCGGTGCGATACAATTTGCATACCTATGTCCAAGGATTCACGGGTTCCTTGTGACATAGTTTAAGTACCTACACCCAGGTGTTCATGCGTTTCCTACGACGTAGTCATTGTCGTAAGACCATATTGCACTACTCATCGGGAGGTCTTTAAAATATCTCGGGTTCTCGTTCAAGAGTTTTTTGTTAAGTCTTGAAGTACAACTAAGGAAAAATTCTTAACAAGTACACCCTAATCCATATGAGTCATAAATATTTTTCTACATGCATAAATCTTTCATAAGTATCTTGTCACTTGGTACTCATAAAAACCTTGATTTCTTATCAAGTGTCTTGAGGGGTAGTTACATACTTTTTCTCTTAGCTCATATCCCTAAGTTGTTATAATCTCCTTAAAATCTTTCATACTTACCTTTATATTGTAAATGAGTCTCATAAATTTTCGTAGTATTTTGAGTATTCAAGGTCTTGAAAACATTTTAGAATTCTTATTTTGGTTTACCACCGCAAATCTTAGTTTAAATCCTCAACATATTCCAATGGCCTTGTTACATAAGTCTCCTCATTCAATTAAATGTCATTTAAGAGTCACTTTGCTCATAAGCCAGCTATACATAATTATAGGGGAATTTTAGTCATTTTACACCTACCCTTGGTTTAGCCTTTTATCATAACCTAATTATCATAAAATTTCATACATAACCTTATCATATGATATTGAGTCTTCTCCTAAAATTTCATGAAAAATAGAAGCCATTTAGTATGATTGTGGTTCAGGCGCATTGAAATCAACATTCATGTGGACATTAAGGTTGGATGACTTAAATACTTACCTCAACCTCAATTTCAATTTTCTCACTTTCTTCTAAATGACTTGCTTTCTTCGATCAACAAGATCAATAGTTTAATCAGTTTCTTTCATTACATTGTCCTACAAGTCAATTTTTTTAAAGTCTAGTTAAAGGTCCAATAATGCACTTTTTTGTCCATACGTCTTCAAGGTCTCATTTTAACATTTTTTCATTCGTTATATGAAAAGGCAACACAACCAAAGGGGGCTTTTTTTATATTTTTTTATTTTTTTAATATTGTGACTCCTCCAAATCAATCTTAAATCATTCCTAAATTTAACATATCTTAAAAATCTCAAACTTCGGTTTATAAATATTTAATAAAACTTTGACCATGATCATAATATCTCATCCACAATGTGGCTCCATTGTAACTTTAAAATTTTTTAATTAGTGTTAGAGAGGGAGGTTTTCTACATCTCACGACTTCCTTCCTGAGCTTAGCTCACATTAAAGTCATTTATGTCATTCATAAATCAGTTTAGATATACAATGTTTCAACTTTTACTGTGTTAGCTTTTTTTTTTTTTTTTTTTTTTTTTTTTTTTTTTTTTTTTTTTTTTTTTTTTTTTTTTTTTTTTTTGTTCACACTTATACTTAAATTTTATATTTCCTTTCGACACTACCACTTTTAATATCTGTAGCAGACTATAAGATGCTGTCGTCTATCAAGTCTTCTTGGTCGTTTTCATTTGAATCTATTTAATTGTTAGTATACATTGATACATTTTTCCCATCTCTATGGTCATAATATTGCGTATTGTAACTATTTTCAAGACGTCTGACTGAAACATCTAACCTTTGTTAGAAAAATCATTTTCATGCATAAAATAGTGTTTAGTTGCTTAATAAACTCTAGCTCCCCATTCATGGTACAAACCTTACTAATCTAAAAACTATCAATATATTAATCAACATTCATATTCCATGCTGGGTAAATCATACCAATTCTGTATTAAAATAAACATATAACTAAGTCAACAATAATACAGCCAATGGTGACAAAATTTAATTAGGAGTTATAATTGATAATGATCAAGCAGTAACAACATATGAACATTTCCTTTTCTTATCTTATGCATGACATACATGATGATGATCGGGAGCATAAGATGTGGGACCATGGAACATGTCAAGCCTATCTCGTAGGCTAGTCTCCAGAATCTATAACCTAAAACTCTGATACCAATTGTAACAACCCTAGATTTCTACTAACCTAAAGTTGCTATCGTCATCATAACGTACTCTCTTATGCGGAAATAAATCTTTAAAACTTTATCATAAAACACTGTCATGAACTTACGTGTTCGAAAATATATTTAAAACAACATAACCAAATATTAAATAGAAAAAATAAACATGGTCTAAGAAATGAAATACCATTATCCTATGCATGTGTCATGGTCTTTACTTATGTTGTCATCGTCAACTGTACAAAGGTGTCTTGCCTTTACCTGTAATAGAAGTAGCACACGACTTGAGTATTTTAGGAAATACTCAATAAATGACTTCACTATTAGAGTCACGGAATGCAAACACATGCAACTCATGCTTAAGGACCTATCATTAATACCATCGTAGGGGTGGCCTCCAGTCTGAACAAAATTGGATGTGCGTGCAAGTGTGAGTCTTCAGGCGGTTCGCATGCCCCCTAGACCCATCATAGTCTAGCTCGTTGTCCATAGCCAAACGTCCAAAGATCAGCAAAACCTGAGTGTCATGCGAGGCATGATCATGATCATGATCATCATCATATTCATAGTATACGCGTTTATACTCATTATAAATGAAAAAAAATAATTACATCATGAAAAAATTTAAAAGTGATAGAACTGTAAAAAAAAAAAAAAAAATTCAAGTTGAAAATGTTCATACAAAATTGAAACTAATGGAATATAGTGTAAGAACCTTCTCTTACCAAAATTTAGATCATCTCTTCCTTCTCTTTCTTCCATCTAATTTCTTCATTCTTGAATTCTTCCATCTCAAGAAGAGGGAAGAGAGACTGGAGAGAAAAAAATAAAATATATAATTTTTAAAATAAAAGTAAGATGTCACCTCAATTTTATGCTACCAAATACCAAATGTAAACATAATAATTGAGTTAGGACAAAAATGTAATTTAAACTAAATTAAGGGACAACAAAATATAATTTGTTTAAAAAATTTGATAAATGGGAATTCAAACGTAGAAGTATAAAAATATATATATTTATATTAAAGTATAGGCATAAACTATGACATTTTCGTGATTTAAAATGAGTGTTGTCATAGAGTAATTTAAGTGTTTATTTATTAAATGAGCCAATCTTGCCAAATCTTAGAGAATGATTCATATTCTTGAAATATATAGTTACGAAATATTATATGAGAATGACTCATATTCCTAAAATATTTAGTTATCATGAATTGGGTCAAGAATATCATTAACTACCTTAATGAATCCTTTGTAAATATGATTCATTTAGGGTCTTGTACGGACTTTTGATCTATCCATCTATAAAAGGCATTTGAATGAGTCAATATCTAGCTTATCATCTTTTGTAGGGAATGATTCAAGACCCTACCTGAGTCATACTCACAAAAGATTCATTATATTTGTAAATAACATGATTATAAATTCAATAATGTTTTTGTTGTTCATACATGATTGGATTTAGGATAGCTTAATAGTTCATGATAGCTTAATGTTTGAACTATTATCATATAACGCAGGCGATACAATTTTCTTGAAAATGACTAACTTTTTCCAAATACTCTTATCATCCACACACTACCATAAACTATGTGTTCGACTGGACGACTAAGACACAACTCCTTCACTAAGTGGAAACACATAACCAAAAGTACTTCTCCTATCGTCTATATCTCTTGCATAATCATGTCAGTATATGCTATTAACTCTCGATTATCTCTTTTCGATAAAGAACTGTCTTTCAATTATCTCAACATCCATTTTAAGTAATTTTGTCTCCCAATTATCTATGTTGGATTAAAACATGAATAATTATCTAATTTGCTTCTATTGTATAGTATTTTTAGAAATATTTTTTAGCCAAGAAATAATCACAGGCATATCTCTCTTTACTATTTATGATTTAAAAATGGTCAAAATTTTCAATTATTCTAAAAGTTATGCAGTTACAAAAAGATAATTTGATCCCAAATTATATACCTAAATAAATGAAAAGCTTAGATTAATATAATATATATTTTGATCCTATCGAGAAATAAATGAAATAAATTTTACATTTGTGTATTAGAAATGTTCATAGATTGGGTTTGATTCGAGATATTTTTTAGATCCAACCCAACCATAAATTTTTTTAGTTAGATTGGTTCAGGTTGTTCGACTCATTTATCCACACTTTTGTTATTAATAAAAATAAAACGTTAGTTCGTAAAATATTTATTTATTTATTTTCAATCATTTAATTAAGGGCAATTCAATTTCAATATATATAGTAAAACATTACCTTTCAAATTATTTTTAAGAGTTATTGGAGAAGAAAAAATAAAAATAATAATTATGTGTATATAACTATATCACATGAAAATATGTATTTTAAAAATTAACAATAAATTCAAGTGTAACGACCCTAGTTTTCTATTAACCGAAAGTCCTACCGTCATCATAACATATTTTCTTATGCAAAAATAAATGCTTAAACTTCCTCATAAAACACTGCCATAGACTAACTTGTTCGAAAATATCTTTAAAACAACCTAACGAAATACTGAATAAAATAAATAAACAATAAAAGAAAGAACACCCTATTCTAACCTAAACTCTAAGAAATTACATACAACTATCCTATGCATGTATCATGGTCTTGACTTGCGATGTCGTCGTCAGCCGTACATGGGTGTCTTGCCTTTACTTGAAGTAGAAGTAGCACGTGGCTTGAGTATTTTTAGAAATACTCAGTAAGTGACCACACTATTGGGGTTAAATGCAATCATGAATGAGACCTTCCATTTCAATCCCTTTAGGCGACTACTATCCTAAGTGGGTAATTGGATGTGTATTTACTATTGTACACATGGCCTACACATGTGAGTATGACCCACCAATACGTTCGCACACCTCCTAGGCCCCTTTCTTGGTCGAACTAGCATTCTCTGGTGCTGTAGTTGGACACTCGGTAGGAGTAGTGATCGTCGCAACATTATGATAAAAATATTAATCATTTTCTTGCCTCATAACGTATGCGTTTGTACTATCGTAAAAGGAGAGATTCCCTGATGCATCTAACATAAAATGATGCATATGGTCCCAACATTTTCATTCATTAAATCACGTAAAAAAAACCTCCTTCCATTTTCCTTCATATCATATCATTTTTCAACATAGTCTTTAAGACATGTATCGGGGTTGAATACCATATCATTACTATCATACATCATATAACGTCATATTATGCACATAACATGTCCTTCAACATATTATATCATAGAAATATCATATCATAGACATATCAGATCATATCATAATGTGTGTCTCATAATGTATTATATCGCCGAACGTATTACACCATAATATAAATCATATCAACAGCACATCAGATGTAATGACCCTAGATTTTTACTAACCTAAAGTCACTACCGTCATCATAGCCTATGCTCATATGTGGAATAAACATTTAAAACATCATCGTGAAACATAATCTTCATCTTAAAACATTACTTCAACTTAAAACACTGTCATGGACTTACAAGTTTGAAAACGCATTTAAAACTAGATAAGGACAATAATAAATAAAGCAAGCAAATATTTTAATGAAAAACATCCTATACTAGCGTAAGTCTAAGAAAAGAAAATATTACTATCCTATGCACGTGGCATGGTCTCTGATTGCAATGTCGTTATCAACGGTACAAGGGTACCTTACCTTTACCTAAAGTAGAAATAGCACATGACTTGAGTATTTTAAGAAATACTAAGTAAGTAACCCCACTTATGAGGTCAAAGAATGCAAACATGTGTAACTCATGAATTAGAGACCTATCATTAAAATGATCATGGGGTGTCCTCCAGTTTAGACAACATTGGATGTGTTGTACTTTCCTACACACAACCCACACGTGCGAGCGTGGATCTCCAGGTGGTTTACACCCCCTAGACTAGCCTACAGCGTAGATCTTGTAGACTTGACATGTTCCATGGTCCAATCATCGATTCTCTATCACCATCTGGTACACCATGCATAAGATAAAAAAAAAAAAGAAAATGTTATGATGATATTTATTGGGATTGGCTCTATATTTTAAATGTTATGTAGCATGAAAATTGACGAGCTTTAATTATAATATATATTGCAACATGATGCTTGATTTAATTTCGCTATTATATGCTTGCTATGTTGTATGAATTTTTTATGTGTACTATGATATTGTATTGTTAGTAAACAATACGCTAAAATATAATTATCTTGGTTTTAGAATCATGTCACCTAGAGAATGTGTAAGAGGAAGAAGAGGAAGGGGACGGCCCCCTATTGGAGGTAGAGGAAGATGTGAGGCTAAAGAGAGCTCACCTCGAGAAGGATTAGTAACTAGGAAGGATGCAGCTGCATTGTCTCAAGTTGTACCGCCACAAGCTGCACCACCTCTAGCAGCACAAACGACTGGAATAGACCCCACCACTAGTTTGATGGGGGAGTTGTTTTAGGTCATGATGCATGCCATAATGGTCACCCAACAAGCATACACTTGCAATCTACTATTGGAGTGAACTGGCTACAAGACTTCAAGTGATATGATCTGCACCAATTCACTAGTACTACGAGAGATCCAACAAAAGTTTAGATGTAGATTTCGTCCATGGAAATCATATTTATGTCAATAGAATGTTTGGACAACCAGAAGGTACGTTGTGTGTCATTTATGCTACAAAAGAACTTGTAAGTATGGTAGACAGACAATAAGGATAATATTAACCCAGATGGGGAATCATGGCATGAGATCAATTCAAGGAGGCTTTTCTATAGAAGTATTATCCCAAAGCAGTGTGACTTAAGAAACCGTAGAAATTCACCAATTTGACTCAGGGTGGACACTTAATGGACAGATATGACAGAGAATTTATGAGATTAAAAAGATTTACGCCGTCATTGGTGGATACTGAACAAAAGATGACCGATAAATTTCTTTTAGGCCTAGACTCATAGGTCTGTCGCATGGTGGAATCCATAAACCCAAAGATTTATGAGAAGGCAATCAGAACAACCAAAATCTCTAGAAAAGTCTCAAGAGGAAAGAGATCGAGAACCAGCAGTCGCTGTCAGAAGGAAGCGATCGTATGAGCCTAGAGGGAAAGACTATCGACCACCAACGTGAAGGCCTCAATATGCTGATAGATGTCCTACCCAACATGTACATAGACACCCAGGGATAAAGAGAGGGGCTAGGAACATGAGAAGTTTCGACGCCACTAATGCGAAAAACAACATTGAGGCAAATGTATGGCAAGCTCAAGGATATGTTTAGATGTGGTCATGAACATCAAACGACCAAATACTATACTGGGAAGGGTACTAAGAGTCCAATAGAACCATCTAGAGATCTAGGAAGTGGCGAGCGAACTGTGCAAACCCGCTTGCAAGCAAAGGAGCATGCATCCACCAGTAGGGATGCTAGAACATTTGACACCGTGGTGACAGGTACGCATTAACATTATTTGATTCTAATTCTACGCATTCCTTTATATCCATGCCTTTTGTTAGTCAAACAGGATTCACGGTAGAACCCTTATTGCATGTATTATATGTTAGTACCCCAGTGGGAGTAGATCTAGTTACTGAGAATAGGATAAAAGACGGACAAGTAATAGTGGCTGGACAAATCATAAGCGTAGACCTGAGAGTAATGAGTATGACCAATTTTGATGTCATATTAGGAATGTTTTGGTTAGCCGAGAACTATGCAAGTATAGATTTCCACAAGAAGAAAGTGGTTTTTTCGCCACCAACTAGACCCAACTTTGAATTGAAAGGAACCTGCACGAGAGTCACCCCAAAGATAGTATCGATAATGAAAGCCAAACGCTTGGTACAACAAGGATGATGGGCTATACTAATATGCGCAGTGGACGTAAAAGGAAAAGAGAAAACAATGGATACGACATCCATAGTAAACGAATTCTCAAGTGTCTTCCCAGAGGATTTACCAGGAGTTTCTCCTTCACAAGCTGTAGACTTCGGATAAAACTCAAACTAGGAACTAGACCTATCTCTAAAGCACTATACCGCATGGCTCCAACGGAATTAAAGGAACTAAATTTACAACTACAAGATCTACTATAAAAGGGTTTAATTCGACCTAATTTATCTTGTTGGTGTGTGCTGGTGTTGTTTGTGAAAAAGAAAGACGGGTTGATGAGCCTATGTATTAACTATAGGGAGTAAAACAAGAGAACAATAAAGAACAACTACCCACTCCCTCGCATTGAGAATTTATTCTACTAGCTCCGTGAGGCGACAGTATTTTTCAAGATAGACCTTCAATCAAGCTATCATCAGATTAAGATTAAGGAAGGAGATGTATCAGAAACAACATTTGAACAAGATATGGCCACTACGAGTTTGTAGTGATGTAATTTGGCCTCACCAATGCCCCAATCGTGTTCATGAAATTAATAAACCATGTATTCATGGAATGTCTAAACATGTTTGTTATGGTGTTCATAAACAACATTCTAATATACTTGAAAACGGATCAAGAACACCAGGAACACCTCCGAAAAGTCTTAACTATCTTAAGGTAGAACAAGTTGTACGCCAAGTTTTCCAAATGTGAATTTTGGCTACGAAAAGTCTCAATCTTAGAAGACGTAGTGTCTAAAGATGGGATTTAAGTGGGGTTAGTAGGCTACTATCGCAAATTTGTCCAAGACTTCGCTAGAATAGTCTCGCCTCTTACACATTTTACAAGGAAAGACATACCTTTTATATGCAATGATGCATGTGAGGCCAGCTTCCAAGACCTAAAATAAAGACTAGTGTAAGCTCCAATGCTCATGTGATCATAAAGCTCAGAGGGATACGTAATCTACAACGATGCATCTAAAAAAAGATTAGGGTACGTGTTGATGCAACATTGTAAGGTTGTTGTTTATGCATCACGCCCATTGAAAGAATATGAGAAAAACTACCCTACGCACAACCTAGAATCGGCCGCTGTAGTATTCGCAATATAGATATGGTGACACTACCTGTATGGAGAAAAGACCCAAATTTACACCGACCACAATAGCCTAAAATACTTCTTCACTAAAAAAGAATTGAACGTGAGACAACGAAGTTGGTTGGAATTAGTGAAGGACTACGATATAGATATTCAGTACCACTCTGGAAAGGCAAACGTAGTCAGAGATGCCCTAAGTTATAAAATGGCACACTCCTCCGTCCTCATCACTAGAGAGTTAAAAGTACCCGCCATGTTCGTTTGTTGTAAAAGTTTTAGTTGGTAATTTTAGGTTTTAGTAATCATGAATATCAGGTCATTACTATGGTCTTCTGCCCCATCTTTGGCATGATATTATGATTTCGGTTAGGATTTTGTTTTTCTCTTCTATTAATCATTGTAAACCTTATAAATATAGTGTTTTTTTCACCTAATAAAGGATGAATTTCATTCCTTCTGCAAACTTATCTTCTAATATTGCATTGCATTTATCATTTGGCATGAGAGCCTTGTCTCTTCCAGCTGCACACAAAGATGACTACTGAAAGCAGCTTTGTTCAACCAGTAATTCAAAATTTGTTATGATCGTAGAGCTTTGTTCAACCAGTAATTCAAAATTTGTTGGTCACTACGATCATTAGAGCATGTTAATGGAGAAATTTCTTCGCTTTAAAAAATATTGGCAAGTAGTTGAGTCTGAAATTTCTGGAGTAGCAGATAGATGATGTTGATTACTTAGATGAACAGAAAGAGGTAGCAAATCTGAAATTGAAAGACTTAGAAGCTAAGAACTACCTTTTTCAGGGATCAATAGCTTCCTTCAAAAATATTCCTTCAAAAGAATTTGAGATTCAATCAAAAAAAAATTTCCAAGGAAATATAAATGTGAAACCAGCACAATTGCAGAGTCACAACTATAGACTCTTGGGCAACGACTTTGAGATCCTTCAAAAGTATTCCTTTTAGAAAATGAAAAAACTTCTTATCATAACTACACCATAAAAAATCATTTATCTATATTCCATCCATTATCTCTTCAGAAAATGTTCTCTCATTTCTTATATTTTTTCTTTTACTTTTTATAATACCCTCTTAACTTCCTTCTTTCATTTTTGGTCTTTAAATACCAAACAAAAACATAAAAGTATTGAGTTGGAAAAGAATAATATTGAAAATAAATAGTCTATTTGAGTGTTGAATTTTATTATATTCAGGTTGAGAAATGTTTGTAAAGGAGAGAGTTGGAGACAAAATTGGAGAGGAAAGTGATCAAAGAGTATTTATTTTCAATTTAAAAAAAAAAAATTAAGAATATTTTCGAAGTTTTTTATTTAAAAAAAAAATTAAGAGTATTAACATAACTTTTAAAAGTTCAATTGTATTTTTTAAACTACCTATTACACGTTTATCTAACTAACAAATTTTTTTTAATTTTTTTTTGTAATGAATATTGATGAAACCCTTCTAAGGATGTTTTTTAGAACATTAAAATGTATAATTATTAACTATTTTTTCATTATCAACATTTAGTTGTTGCGGTGCAGTGGTTATCACTTTAGTTTTACACACTAAAGTCCCCAATTTGATCTTGGGTAGTAACATTTTTTTGGAACAAAATGTCAAATTTTTTATCACTCTAAAAGTTTTTGATATAATTATGAAATAAAATAAAATAAATTTATGTTTCTCGAGAATTAAAAATAATTATAAAATTAAATAAAAATAAAATAAATTAATGTGTATATAATTGGATCCTACCCAAACACAAGAAATTCATCTTTTTTTTTTTTTTAAACAGCACTATATTATGTATTATATTTTTATTGGTCAGTTTATGCCTAATAAAAATCGTTTTAACTTGAGATATAGATTTATATAATATTGGTTAGTAAGTTATGAAATATAGCAACCTTTCAAGGCTGAGGAAATCAAAATTGCTCTTATGCAAATTCACCCGTCAAACGCTTTCGAATCAAATAGACGTGGTTTTATTCTTTGGTAAGAATCGACCGTTGGAATACATGTCTAAAGTGTAATGACCCTAGATTTCTATTAACCTAAAGTCACTACCATCATTATAACATATTCTCTTATGCGAGAATAACATTTAAAACTTCATCATAAAACACTTCCATTGACTTATATGTTTGAAATTTAAAACAACGTAATAAAATTAAATAAAACATTAAAATTAAAAATACTTTATACTCATCTAAAGTCTAAGAAATGAAATACCATTGTCCTGTGCATGTGTCATGGTCTTTACCTGCTATGCCCTCATCAATCATACAAGGGTGTCTTGCATTTACCTGAAATAGAAGTAGCACACGACTTGGGGTATTTTAAGAAATACTTCGTAAGTGACTCTACTATTGGGGTCAAGGAATGCAAACACATGCTACTATGATTGGGGACCTATTGTTAAAATCATCATGGAGGTGGCCTCCAGTCTGGACAGAATTGGATGTGTAGTACTTCCCTACACATGATCCACACGAGCGAGTATTAGTCCACAGGTAGTTTGCACCCCGTGCAACCATCAGAGTTGGGCTATTGTCCATAGTCGGACGTCTGGAGGTTAGGACACCCCCCTGAGTATCATGCAAGGCATGATCGTTATCATCGTCAACATAGTGTACGCGTCGGTGAACACACAATATGCATGAGGTTCCTATGATTTTCATCTTTAAATCATTCTTATGACACAACCCTATACATTATTCACACATCACCATAGGCAACATGCATGCATTGGCCTTCATACGTTCATCATCATTAACATCAATTAGTGTTGTATCTTAGAAAAGTCATCATCATAATGCATCATGGTATTTAATACATGCACATCATCTTAATATGGAATATCATCATATTAAGTCATGTCATCATCATGTTATCATGCATCATGTCATCGTCATGTCATCATCTCATATCATCATATACATCATCATCATATCATCATATAACAACATCACACTATTATATAACAACATCATCATATAGCATCGTGACATTATCATACAACATCATTATATCATCACATAACATAAAGCATAAATGACACGTGCAAATGCCACTAGGCACGTGTCATCATAAATAAGGCAAGTCCTCCAACCGAGCCAATAGTAAGGCAACTTGGTTGGTCTTAGCCAAAGTTCTATCAATCTCCAAATTTGCTTGCTTTTGTCCTTCGAATTCATTCTTGAGGGACTGTGATAGGGGAACCTGTATGTTAGTAGTGTTACGGATAGTTAGTATTGAATTATAGTTGACCATATATCATATTTGATATTTTATTATAGTCAAATATCTTGTATCCATTTGTCAATTCATTAGTAGCTTGACAGGAGAGCTCCGGCTGCCCCTTTCCTTTCTTTATTACCAGATGCTCTTGTGAGTGAGTTATTCTTTCACTCTTTCACTCTTTCACTCGGTCTCGCTGCTGATCTCATTCACCTCGGTAAAGCAGCATCTTTCTTTCCTCTCCTAGGTCATCATACGAACCCCCCATTTTTCCGAAGCACTATCTGTCCCTTTCTACTTCTAAATTAGTTTAGGTCTAACGAGATCAACAAAATTCTTAACGAACAAGTTTCATAACATGTGTTATCTAGTCCTATTTTCTTTTTCAAATCCAACCTTATTCTACTGTCTGTATCTCTCCCAGAAACCCCTCGATCTCCAAGCCCCTTGTAAATAGGTGTTTGTTGGGCAAGTTTGGATGCCCCTACTGCCAACAAGTTTCTGGTCGGGATCGTGGAACTCTCGCTCGAGAAGTAAGTAAGCTGGTCCTTGTTTGGTCAGAAGGATAATGGTTCTTATTAGGTCAAGGGCAGCAGCCGACCCTGGGGTTACCCGCGATTGGTAATGGCATAACCTGAGGAGGGGTAGGATAAAGAAGGTTACGCGCTGGTTAGCGTAGCACATCTGTTTCGGGTATAGAGGCGAGGAGGGGTGCTAACCCGGCCACCCAACCGAGCAGGTCAGGGGTGGCCATAGGTTGATTTTTCCATATCCTTTTAATTTATTTGATTCTCAAAATGATTATAAACATAGAACTTTCAGACCATTTAGATGTGGTGATTTTAACCAATATTCTCATAGTCTAAGAGCCTTTCAGTTTACGAACCCCGAACCTTTATTTTCAATGGCTTTTAAATTCTCTACCATCTTCTTCTCCACCACCACTATTGGCTTTGATGCTGTAGTGGTAGTCTCCATGGCTGCCGTAGGCGGAGTCGATTGATTACTCTTCGACTCCACCCTTTTGACCTCCAAATCATCCTTTGCAGGTCCACCCTTCGCCATACTCTGTACATACAACATCACCTTCTCCAACACAACCGGTTTCACCCTAGCCAACATAGCCTCTTTCATTTTCTTCCCAATCGGTCCTTCATCCTTTACAGAAACCCTAACCTCAGGATCCTCATAAGCTTTCTCATAAAAAAATATACGAAATCTCAACAAAAGTACTGACCTTCAGCAGAGATTTACCTTTGGGATCCGGGAGCCGTGCTGGCCTCTTCGTCAACCAAGTCGTAGCCAGCCTCCACACCAAAATTGGCTCCTTCACTCATTGGGACAACTCTTTGGGCTTCAATATCGTCTTCGTCCCTTCCTCTCTGTCTATTGGAACTTCACCACCTGCTATGGCGCCGACTACTTCTCAACCAGCTCTGTCTACTACTCTTTTGGAGTCACAAGGGAAAACTCCAATTGCAAAATTATTGTTGGGTTTATGTCCTAAAACTCATAGATTGTAAACAAAAACATATTCTATTTTCAATAAAGTTATTGTTGTTGTTTATTCAGTAAAGAGTGTTATTGAATAAAGTGAACTTTACGATCATTAATCTAAATCCGATAAACTAAGAACACTCTGGCTATAGTATGATTACTTGAACTATATGTAGAGACATAAGAGTGAATCAAGTTCAAGTATATAGTCAAAATGATCTATAGTATAAGGATAAGGTTGAGTACCTTATTCTAGGGACACTATGGATGTGGCCCACTTTTGTATATGATATAAACAATATGATCACTAAATTGTACATGTGGAGACATGTGAGTGGGGGCGTCCTATGCAATGAGTATTGCATAAGATCGGACCATGAAGAAAACCACTCTCACTTTATAATGTCGTTCACTGTTGAGACTGATTTTCTTTTCATTCGATGACCTAGGTAACTCGATCTTAATCCTGAGCTAACCATGAACTCTTGTTTATTCGAAATTATCCTTAGATTTGCATGGGTGAGAGTGGCTCAAGTTTGCCGACTCAATAGGCCTCCCATTTCAGGGGAAAGACTGGGTGAATAGCTGGGGACGTGGGGTGCAAGATGGAATTCGTTCCTACCAACTTTTAGGGATAGAAGAGAGGTAGTTCCCTTAAGCACTGACTCCAGGTCTTGAACAAGGGGCCCCACCCTCTCATTGGCCTGAGAGGGATTCGGTTTACTGGTTGGACCACAAACCAATTGTTCATAAGAGGATCAGTGGGACATAAGGAACAAGAAGTAACTTCAGGGGTAAAACGGTAAATTGACCCAATTCTAGTTACTAACAACCTGTGAAGGATCGACTTACTAATCTTGGTTATATCAAATGGAAAGAAATATATCTATAGTGAGGGGAGTGCAACTACTAGGCTATAGTGGAGTGTCCTAGTAGTTAATGAATGTTGGTTAACAAGGTTAATGAGTTTAACTAGTTAATCTTGGATCGCTGGAGCCCATGATCTATAAGTCCATTATGTCTCTCTGCTAGCTCATATCGAACTAAACCATAGAACAGTGTGACGAGTGAGTTCAAAGTGTTCGAATTCAAATTAGGGAATATGCGCTACATATATACGATATAATTTAACCGCATTTTTGTTTTATTTACCAACTAAACAAAAAGAGAGAATCTAAGATATTTAAATAAGATTTAAATATTTTAATCAAATATGTGTCAGAATTGATTGGAATTGGCATTTGAATTAATATTAAATATTAATTAATTATTTAATATTACTTTAACTTGAAATTAATTATTCAAATTAATTGTTGAATTAAAATGGAGAAAGTCAAAATGTTGACTTCATTTAATGGAAAAAGTGGAATTTTGAGGTGTCAAAATTTGGTTTAACCAAATTTGCATGCTTGCCAAATAAACCCCACAAATTTCAGTCGAATTTTGAGTGTCAAAATTTGGTGAACTCAAACTTGCATGCTTGCGACATAATATCAAACATTTGAGTGGAATTTTGCCTGTCAAAAATTGGTGATCTCAAATTTGCATGAACATGCAAACATAACTCTATAAATAGAGTGATTATGGTACATGGAAGATCTTCCTTGTTGAAAAACCTTGAGAAAAATCTCTCACAAACACTCTCTTCATATATACAAAATCCCTCCCAAGTTTAGTCACTCACCGGATTCCACAATCCCGTTCTAAGACCGAAGGATAGTGAAGACAGTGGTGGTGGTTTGAAACCGGTTCGTAAGGAAAAAGGAATTTGAACTACAAAAAGTTAGTATTCAGACTCGTTCAATTTTCTCTAATCTTACTCTCTATCGATCACCTGTTGGTGTCTTCTTTATTGACTTTATCTTTGACCCGTCAATTTCTATTTTTCCAATTTCTTCCTGCCTATTTCCATACTCTCTTTCGATTCATACCCATTCTATTTTAAACGGTAATTTCTATATCTTGTAATGTTAGATTTGTAGGAATTCTTATGGAGATTTTCTATTCTCTCTCTTCTTTGTTCAATTTGTTACTTGACCAAGGCCCTTCCAATAGCCCTCTCTCTATATTCTCCTTCTTCCTCTCGGTTTCCTCCTCCTACTTTGTGGGGTAGACATATTCTCGTTGGAGCCAAGTCAACATTGCCGCTACAGTTTTCAATCGTCAAGAAAATACTATGCCGCCCAACTAGACGTCTCCTCCAAACCAAGTTGCTGACAAATTCACAAAAAGTGTTTCTCGACCTCTCTTTGAATTTTAAATATCCAAGCTTCACGTTCGTTCAAATCTGGCGCTCAGCTTGTGGGGGGTGTTAAGGATATTTAGTACTGAATTATATTTTACAATATATATCATATTTGATCTTTTATTATTGTCGAATATCTAGATATTTGTCTTCCATTACGGCTTACCATAGGTATCATATTTGTCTTCCATTATGGCTTACCGTAGGTATCATATTTTCCTTTCTATTATAGGCAAACATCTTATATCCATTATTGCTCTTCTATTTATTACTCTTTCCATATCCTTGTAATTTATTTGATTCTATAAATGATTATAAATAGAGAACTTTCACACCATTTAGGTGTGGTGGTTTTAGCAAATATCCTCAACTGGTACGATCCGATCTAACATGTCGATAGGTCTGCTAAAGCATGGACTTAACTTGTGCTTCGTCTGAACCTTATTATGTTGTTCATCGAGGCTACCTTCAAGCATACTTTGTTGCCTACTTTCAACACTAGCCCTCTACGTATTACATCAATGGAACATTTTTTATTTCTTATTTTTCTGTCTACATCAAGCTGCATGCATCCACATCCTAACCTTTTGCACGACCTCATTAGTGGCTTGGACATACTACTCTTCATTTAAAATGGTTCACTATACCACATGCTATGACATTTTGTGTCGAAAGGAAACATTTTTGTTCATCCAAGACTCATACTTTGAGAAATTTGTGTAATGCTCAGTATATATAACCTTAAGTTTGCTTAAGGGTTTATCCTGTTACTCCCTTTAGAATTTATTTAGACTATTACAAACTAGTTTAAGAACCTCCTTGAAGATCTAGTTCATTAAATTGTAGAAGTTGTATGCATTAATGAGTTAAAAGACCTCACAGTCACTCATAACTATCACATTGAAACTTAAAGGAAAGCTTTGAAACATTATCTTTCTTGACTCCTATACTTGAGAGAACTTTTGTTTCTTGAGGTGTACCTCTTGTCTTTTGTTACCTTTATATGTTCCTTATATTCAGTAAATAACTGCATGCTTGGATTATATCCTCTTATCAAAACTAATGTAAAATGTTAAACGTGTCAATCCTAATGCTAGAAAACCTTAAATACATAATTCAGTCTTAATTCCCAACTTTCCCACCTCCCTTAAAATGACTTACTTTCTCCTTTTTGTTAGGATTTATGCCCTAAGGTCTAGTAATTAATTTTTTAGTTTATAACAATAATTTTTGTTATTTTATTTGCAATTTAATTGTTATCCATTGTATGCAAATTCAAGGTTATTAATGTAATCTTGAACAATATGTGGTTAACATACAAGAGGATCGTGTTCAAGTAATAGCCTAAAGGCTATATAGTATATGGATAAGGATGGGTGCCTTATCCTGGTAACACTATTGATACAACCTACTTTGTAACCGTTACAAATGATTTGATCCAAATCGTTCGTGTGGAGACATGTAAGTTGGGGTATCATATACAATGAATTTGTATAAGAATGGAACAAGAAATATTTAATCACTCTTTATAAATCCGTTAATTGAGAAGATAAATATTTCACATGATGATCATATGCGACTCGATCTTAATCCTGAGTGAGTTATGAACTTCTGTCTGTGAGGGCTTGTCCTTTAATTTACATGGGTGAGAATGACTCTTTTAGCCGATTCAATATGCCTACCATTTTGGAGACTTGACCAAATAGGGAGTTGGGAACATAATATAATGAGATGAAATTCACTCCTTTCCATATAAGGAATGTAGATGAGTTGTTTTTTTTAAGTACTGATTTTGAGACTTAAACAATGGAGCCCCACCCTCTCATTGGCCCGAGATGGACTTGGTTTATGATTGGATCATAAACAAATTTTTCATTAGAGAATCAGTAGTATGTAAGGTGAAAGATGTAATTACAGGGGTAAAATAGATTTTTGACCCAACTGTAATTATGAACAACTCGTGAAGGATCGACTTGCTTGTAATGATTATATCAATCAACATAACTTGTCCTGCGGTGCACAAGAGTGCAACTCTAGGTCTATAGTGGAGTGACCTATAGTCAATGAAGGGAAATTGATTAATTAAAGAGTTTAATTAATTAGTTTTATATCATTGGAGCTTATAATATGTAGGTCCATAAGGTCCCCCCTTGTTAGCTCATAGTAATGCTCAAAGTGTAACGACCCTAAATTTCCACATACTCAGAGTCGCTACCAACGTCTCATGCTCATCTATAATGTGGAAATATAACTCTTACATGAACATCATTTATAACGTAAACTTGAAAAAATGCTTAAAACTACTTCTTCTCTCGAAAATACAACCCTGGTCTTACATGTTTAAATATGAAATACTGACATTTAGAATTTAGAGAAAATAAAAGCAATACGAAGTAATTTAAAACAATGAAATGCATAACAAACTATTCTAACCTAAACCTTGAAATTTAAATATATATCTACCCTATTCATATGCCACAATCTTTGCTTGCGATGCCGCCGTCCTCCATACAAGTGCGCCTTGCCTTTACCTGAAAAATAATGTGGCACACGACCTTAGTATTTCGAAGAATACTCAGTAAGTGGCCCCACTATAGGAGGTCATGCAAATGTAAACACATGCAATCATGATTTAGGGACCTATCTCTAACATCATAGGGGTGGCCTTCAGTCTCGAAAAATTGGATGTGAAGTACTTCCCTACACACGATTCACACGTGCGAGTGTGAATCCACAAGGCGCTCACACACCCCCTAAACCCTCTGGTCAAGCTAATGTCATATGCCTCAGGAACACCCTCATCTGTGCACATTCGCACTCATCATAATATTGTGCGCGTCCACACTCATCATCTCTAGGGGAAGTAGCCCTATGCTTATAAACATACAACATGCATGAGGTCCCTCTAAATTTATCATAATATCTCTTCTGACACAACCCTCTAATCGCATCTCTATGTTACTCTAGGTAACACATACTCGTGGATATTTATATTAATATCATTTTCATGCTCTTAGGGTTGTGTCCTATGTCGATCTAACTACATGATGAAATATGGCACTCATCATCATATAACATACTCAATATGGAAAACATCATCATATTAAGGTAAACGTCACACAATCATCATGCTCATCATATTGTCATAAAGTGCATAAAGCATATCAAGTACGTCATTCATCAAAATATATATACTACGCACATCATAAAGCATCATAACTCATACATTATCATATCTCGTACATCATCATAACTCATACATCATCATACACTAGTATATGACATCATATGATACAACTCATACATCATTATATACTAGTATATGGCATCATACGATACAACTCATACATCATCATAACTTATACATCATCATATACTAACATACGACATCGTACAACACAGTTCATACATCATCATAACTCATATAATTTTTTAGCCTATCCTTTAGTAAGGCCACTTACTTGGTTGGTCTTGGCTCAAGTACTCCCTAATTAGGTAAACATAAGCTCTCGTTCTTTGAGAGCTGCTTTCTACGGTGTCAAAGTTTGTTTTCTATCATACTGTTCACCACCTTCCATTAGTATTTCCCAATTAAATTACTAATAATTCAATAAATGTGAAATACGGCTCTAAAACGACCTCGATTACCTTAACTGGGGCCGAAAATGGATCTAAGATGGTCGAAATAGTGGAAACTGGTCTAAAACAGCAGTGGAGCCACCGAAGCGTCGTCGAAGCGTCCAAACTACTTAAGCCGAAGGGTTGCTTTCATAGCAACTGGACACGTGGCAGCACAAAAGCAGCCCATGTCGATGCAGGCGTCTCGAGTCAAGGTTCGGTTTGGGTTGGCTCGCGGTCGCGTTTACGGCTAGGCTGCTGACTGGGTTTCTGTTTATAGATTGGGCCGCGAGTGAGTTAGGCTGCGGGCTGGTTTGGTTGGGTCGAGGGAACTTGGGCCTCAGGTTTGTAGAGGCAAGCACGGGTCGCGAGTTGCAGGTTGGATTGACATTTGGCTATTGGTCCAAGGAGGGATTTGAGCTTTAGGTTCTACAAGTAGGCTAGAGACGGGTCACAAGCTAAACTATTAGGCTACAATGGGTTTGGGTCTCGGGTATTCGATTCGCGTTTGACCTGAATCCATTCGATTCGTCTTCCTTACCCAACTCAGTGCGATTCTCCGGCGTCCTTTTCTCTCTCCTCGCTGTGACGGTTTCCGATGCCATCTTCATCATCTCTCTGTCATCATCTTCTTCTTCTCTCTCTCACAAAGTTTCATTGTTGTTGGACGTTTGTGGAGGTAGATTAGAAATTCTACCAAAAGTTCGATTTTTTGAATTCCCTCTCCGAGGACGATGATGCACATTGTGAATCCTCTTTGGGTAATATACTAAGGTCGGTGAGGTCTTTCATGGTTGATCTGTTCGATTAAAACGCGAGGCTGAGAGTTTCGACGTCACGGGTTTCCCAGCTAGAGTTTTTCTTTAGTTTTCTCCTCCTCTCAAATTTCTTTTCGTCTCTTCTTTGGTTGTAGTTCTTCTGAACGGTTTGGGGAGGTTGTTGACGTTCATGTGGCGATGATTGAAGGTTGAGGGAGGCATTGTGAGGGGTTGGGGAACACGATTCCGCACGGGTCGTGGAATTACCGGCGACTAAGTTTTTTTTTTTTTTTTAATTTCGATTTGTTACATTATCTACCCCTAAAAAGAACTTTCGTCCTCGAAATTTTCAAACTCTTGTACTAACTCGCGGTATTATTCTCTTATTTCATCCTCCTACACCCACCGTGTCCCCTAGGTATGGTGGCTCCGACACAACACCAAAACGAACATAATGTCCATGGCTAGGTAGCACTTTCACTTCTTGGGTTAAAATTCTATTGGTTTTTCTCGTAACTCAAATCTTCATTAAGTTGGAGGGGCTCGTAGTCTATTATGTGTATAGGGCCCGTCATGTATTTACTCTACATCTACACGTGACTTACCTCGTGTACTTATGAGAGGGAGGGAGGTAGGGCTAACTTATACTCTACATACCAATTTGCTCGACAATTTTGACAGGTCCAATGCATCTAGTACTTACTTGCCCTTTCGTTTGAACCTCAAGAAGCCTCTCATGGGTGCTACCTTTAGGAATACTTGGTCCCCTACCCCAAACTCTAAGTTTCTACGTCTTACGTCGACATAACTTTTTTTTTTGTCTACTTTGAGCGGTACACATTCTCGCTCAAATTTTTTGGATAGTCTCATTGGCGACTAGGACTAGCTCGGGTCCTACTAGCTTTCTCTCACCTACCTCATCCCGACATAGCAGGGACCTGCACCATTTCCCATAAAGGGTCTCGAACGGTGTCATTTAAATAGTGGCTTGAAAGCGCAACTTCCCTTAACGTCTAATATGCAAGAACGTAGAATGTCCTCTAAGATTTGGCGCTCAGTTTGAACATTTGTTTGGGGGTGGAAGGAGGTGCCAAAGTCAAGCCAAGTACCCAACACTTTTTGAAGTCTGAGCCAAAACGCTGACGTAAAGCGTGGATCTTGATTCGACACTATAGACTCTAGAACTCCATGAAGTCTTACTATTTCATCACATACAGTTGTGCCTAGTTATCAACTATATATTTGCCTTTCCCAGGTAAGAAGTGTGCCCACTTGGTCAACTTATCGATAATTACCCAGATCATCGTATAGTTTTTAAGCATTTTGGGTAATCCTACTATGAAGTCCATTGCTATGTTTTCCCACTTTCACTCTCGTATACTTAAGGGCTATAACATCCTCGCTGTCTTTTGTCTCGGAGCTTTCACTGGTTGAAAAGCTAAGCACTTGCTCATAACTTGGTAACGTCCCTCTTCATGCTCTTCCACCAGCAATGTTGTTTTCAATCTTTGTACATCTTAGTACTTCCTGGGTGCATGGCAAATGGCAAGTTGTGAGCTTACGTCAGTATCTCTTTCCTTAACTCCTCTATTGCCAGGACACATAAGCGTCCCTGAAACAATAGTCCTTCATCTGAGGACTTTGAGAATCCATTACTGGAATTTTGTCTAGCTGGCCTATGACTTTCTGTACGTTAGGATCCTCTCGATGGGAGGTAATAATTCTCTGACTAAGCATTGGTTGCACTGTGAGTCTGGCCAGCTATGCTATGATTCCCTCGGTCGCTATAGCTATGCTGGCTTGCTCAAATTCTCTTTGTACCCTTATTTCCCTTGTAATGAGGGTCGACGAGTAGGCCATCTTTCTACTTAAAGCGTCTGCGACCACGTTTGCTTTTCTAGGGTGGAACTAGATATCTACATCGTAGTCCTTCACCAATTCTAGTCACCTTCTCTGCCTCATATTTAACTCTTTCTAGGTGAAGAAATATTTAAACTCTTCAGGTTGGTAAAACTTTGAATTTTCTCAACTTACAAGAAGTGTCGCCAAATTTTTAGTACGAACACTACAGCGGCCAATTCTAGGTCGTGGGTAGGGTAATTCTTTTCATATTCTTTTAGTTGATGGGACGAGTATGCAACAACCTTACATGTTGCATTAACACACATCCTAGTCCCTTCATGGACGCGTCACTATAGATTATGTACCCTACGGAGTTTTCAGGTATTGTGAGTACCTGGACTTTTACCAATCTCTCTTTTAGGTTCTGGAAGCTTGCCTCACAAGCATCATTCCATATAAATGATACCCCTTTTCTCGTTAACTGTGTCAAAGGCGAGACTATCCTAGCGAAGTCCTGCACAAACCATTGATAGTATCCTGCTAGTCCTAAGAAACTCCATACTGATGTTATCGTAGTTTGGCGTTCCCACTTTGTGACTGCTTCGACCATCGTGGGATCTATGGATCTCTATCCTTTGTCACCACTTGTCCTAGGAAAAAGACTTATCGTAACCAATATTCACACTTTGAGAACTTCGCGTATAACTTGTTCTCTCTTAGGGTGGCTAGGATTTTTCAGAAGTGTTCCTAGTGTTCCAAGTCTGTTTTTTAGTACACTAGGATGTCATCAATGAGCACGATCACGAAAGTGTCTAGAGAGTCCTTGAACCCTCGGTTTATTAACATTATTAACACAGTTGGAACATTGGTGAGGCCAAATGACATCACTATGAACTCATAGTGATCGTACCTTGTCCTAAATGCTATCTTTGGTTTGTCTTTTTCTTTAATCTTTATTTAATGGTAACCTGACCGCAGATTTATCTTAGAAAATATCGTTGCCTCTCTGAGTTGATCGAATAAGTCTTCCATTCTAGGCAGAGGGTATTTGTTATTTATGGTTCTCTTATTTAGCTCTCTGTAATCGATGCATCGACGCATCGATTCATCTTTCTTCTTAACAAACAACCCTTGTGCACTCTAAGGGGATACGCTAGGTCGAATGAACCCTTTTTCAGTAAGTCTTGTAAATATGCCTTGAGTTCCTTCAACTCTGTTAGCACCATGTGATAGGGTGCTTTGGAAATAGGCCCAGTTCCTAGCTCGTGTTCGATGACGAAGTCGACCACTCAAGAAGGGGGTATTCAAGGTAGATCATTCAGAAATACATTTGGGAGCTCGTTTACTATTGACACATTTTCTAGGGTCTTTTCTTTTCCTCTTACGTCTACGACACATGCTAATATAGCCCATCCGTCTTGTTGGACTAACCTATTTGCTTTCATCATCAAGACTACTTAGGGGGTAATCCCGGTACTCGTGCCTTTAAATTTAAAGGTAGGTCCCACCAGTGGCAAATATGTTACTTCCTTTTTACAATAGTCTATACTAGCATAGTTTTCGGCTAGCTAATTCATGCCTATTATGACGTCTAAGTCCATCATGTTTACTACCATCAGGTCAACGCTTAGAGTTTGGTTCCCTATGATTACTTGGTCATTCTTTACTCTATCCCTAGCTACTAAGTCTACCCCCAAAGGGGTGCTTACAGACATTTCATGCAATAAGGGTTCTAATTCAAACCCCATCTATGATCCTTCTTGAGGTGAACTCTCTTCAGCCTCACCTCGTCCTCTACCTCTAATAGGACATCGTCCCCTTCCTTGTCCTACTCTGTCGCGTGGTCTAGGCAGCATGGTTCAAGAAACCAAGATAGCATTTCTTAAGTCTAAGGTTCATCACTATGCATATATATTATTAAAAATTCATATACTAAAGTCACATCATATTGCAAACAAAATCACTCAACATACAACAAATCACATCATACTCTATAAAAAATACATGAAATATCACAACAATTTCTGTAATATCACTAGAAAAATGCATGCGAGATCGAAAATGTTTCTCTTTTCTTATCTTATGCAAGACGTACCTAATGGTGACGGGACATCGACGTTGGGACCATGGAATGTGTCAAGCCTACATCGTAGGCTAGTCTACAGAATCTAAAACCTAGAGCTTTGATATCAACTGTAACGACCCTAAATTTCCACATACTTAGAGTCGCTATTAACGTCTCATGTTCATCTATAATGTGGAAATATAACTCTTACATGAACATCATTTATAGCGTAAACTTTGAAAAACGCTTAAAACAACTTCTTATCTGGAAAACACAGTCATGGTCTTCCATCTAAAGAGGAGGGAAGAGAGATAGGAGAGAAATCTAGAGCTAAAACGTCGTAGATCAAGTTGCCCAACAAGTCAATTCTCTGCTTTTTTGGGTGAGCTGTAGATGGAGAAGAATTTATAAACATTGATGCCACACACTTAAAGACGTTCGTTCAAACAAATTCATTTAACTAGAGGGAAGTATTAGTTTTCCAACGAACTTTGGAGGCAAATAACTTAGGCTACAATTCACGAGAAGGTATGAAGTCAAATCTCAAGCTCTTCCATGTAACACCATTTTTAAGTTTCATGAAGAAATCAAGGGGAGCAATGGCATGATTGGAGCTGGCGAGATTGATGCCACACACTTAAAGACGTTCGTTCAAACCAACTCATTTAACTAGAGGTAAGTATTAGTTTTTCGACGAACTTTAGAGGAAAATAACTTAGGCTACAATCCACGATAAGGTATGAAGTCAATCCCAAGCTCTTCCTTGTAACACCATCTTTAAGTTTCATGAAGGAATCAAGGGGAGCAATGTCATGATTGGAGCAGGTGAGAGGCGTTTTAAAACGGTGGCGCTATTGGACATGCGCGTCTTCTTCTTAACAGAGGAAGAGGATGATGACGTGGCCAATTTAGTTGAACCCGCCACGTCAAACTGAACCGTGACCCTCCCTCAATTTTTCTTAATTTTAATCCTCTTCTAAACCAGTTGTCATGAAAACTTTATGGTTATAGAAACTAGACACCCCAAGGATTATGTCAAAGAAAATTTGAAGCAATTAGGATACCAATTTCTCGAGAACGGAGGTCTCATAGTCAACTACGAGGTAAGTAACCATCTTAGACTTTTCTTAAGAAATACTTGTAGGAATTTCTTGAATTTTTATATAAACATTAAATCAAGTATGAATTAAAGATATATGAAAGAAAATATCAAGAACCATGAGTTAAGACCCTAAACCGATCAAATTTCTTGAGATTTAAATAACATCAAAATAACCCACTAAATGAATTCCGGCCCAACTTTTAATTCTGAGAATACTATGGTATGTTAAGATTATATATGCAATTTGATAGTCATTGCACAAAGTTGAGTAGTTAAACCAAATAACGGTATAAAATGACCATAATGCCCTTAAGGCAACTTACCTTCAGTTCATGATTAAATGACCTCTAAATGCTATGAAACTTTGTAGTTTTTATTTTATTTTTTATTTTATTATGATTGATGACATACTAAAGTCTAAAAGGTAGTTGAACATTTTCAGAGGTCAAACCAAGAATTAAGTGGTAAAATGACCAAAATGCCCCCATGAACTTTTAAGGTATTTCAAGGTCTAAACCCCTCTAAATGACTTACTGCTTACCAAGCCTATTCATAAGGGCATAAAGATATTTTCAAGATTTCAAGTTGTTGTTAAAAATGAGAAGCTTTGATACCATGCTAAGAATGAGAAACATAACTTGAATGGAAAGTCTAATTTTCATTAATGTTCATGTTTAAATAGGATACAAGCAACCAACTAAATCGTTGAAATAAAAGAAATCCATAATCTCATTGTTTCATTTTTTATTCGAAATAACTATATTTATTTTCAATCCCGAGTTTTTGTCAGTAAAAAAGAAATCAAATGGATTCAAGGGGGCTTTTCAAAACATCAATAAGTAGACCCATGCTTCGAGTTGTTTCATGCCATATATAAATGCGAACACTCAAGAAATCTGTCCGACAACTAAATGATGATGAGAAGGAGGAAAAATACTATAAATAAAAGCGAACACTAAACGATCCACAAGACTAAATGAACTAATTGGTTCTCTAGGATATACTATAAATAAAAATCAGTACATTCCCCCACCACTAACAACCAATTTCTAAGAGGGAGGAAAAATCCTAACGGATTATTGCTCTACAAACCTTAGAAATTACAAACCTTAGAATTTACATAATGTTGAAAATTGAGAATAAAAAAATACTATACAAGCTCTTTGTATGTATTTACTCTATTGCCTTTTAATTTTGCTTAAATGTATTCCAAATTTCGAGTGGATCCCTATTTTCAAATCTTTCTTTATCTCCGTGTTTCCTTGTTTGACATTATTAACATTTAGTTTCTAACTCAAAGCTAAACCACTATAATGATTTAATGAAGATCTAACTTAGGGTGATTTCTAAAAAAAGAAATACGATAAGAGAAAATGAATTTACTATATACCTTAATGACCATATCTATCTTCACGCAAATCTGTCTACAGGTGAATTTCAACTGGGTAAAGGTCATTCTCATTTTTTCCTAAGTAAATCTAACAACTGTTGTTTTTCTGTTTCTTTTTTACAACGGTGACTTCCTGGGTAAGGGATGGGTTGAGGAGAGATAACTGATGAAAAAGATAACTGAGGAAAGAGACAAGAGGTTAGTGGAGAGAAGTGGGTGAGGGTTGTTTCTTTCTTTTTTGTTTATTTATTATTATTATTTTTTTAGTAATCTTATTTTATAATTATTTTTATTTATTTATTTGTTTATGATTTTTTTTGGACTATTACATCATTAATAGGAATTGTCTCAATGGACGATTTTCACAATTGTACCTTTGTTGAGTCACCTAAGGCACCATTAAATGTGTGAGAATCTACAGCTTGAAATCTCGCATACCTCGCTTCTCGCATGGACTGCATACTGCTGGTCTGTTGAGTGGTCACCATCGTTTGCATCACATCCTAGAATGATTCGCACATCAGGGTCGTCATGGGGTCCATTCCAGTAGCCAGTGCGTCGCTTGAGGTGGACTCCCTCTACCTCTACCCCGTCCTTTAACAGGGGTCGTCTTTTTTCTGTACGTCCTCTTCCACATCCTCTAGGTGACATGATCTATAGTCAACACATAATTACTCATGATAGACAAATGACCCGTCAATAATAGAACACTCAACAATAACATTTTTTTTTCTACTGAAATAGAGTCGCTATGGTATGCATGACATGACCTTTTTTGTATGAAAAATTCATTTAATTAATTCATAACACGATGCCATGGACCTAAACATTCACAATAAAACCTTAAAAAAATAACGAAAAATAAACAACGTGAAATTTATATAAAACAAAAAAAGAATAAACCAATATCCTAATCTAACTTAAGGACTACAAAATAAATAAAATGCAACTTATTGTAACACATGTTCCATGGTCTTTAATGTGACGTGTGGGCCGTGTGTAGGAACCCCTGTACTCAATAAGTGGCCCGACTATTGGCATTATGAAATGAAGTCACATGAAATGTAGTCATCAACTGTACAAGAGTTCATTTCATTCTCTTGAAGGCTTTCTATTTCGAGCTAAATTAGATGTGTAATACTTCTCTACACATGGCCCACACCTACGAACGTGGGCCCACTAGACAGGCTCGCACGCTCCCTAGACCTACTGGTCTAGCTAGCACTCGCTGAGAGTTGTTGCTAGACACCCGTAGGGAATAGCGATTGTCGTAGCATTATGGCGAACAAGATGATCACAATCAGTCTCATGAAGTATGCGTCCGTGATGATATGAACCATGACTAAGGAATTTCTATACCTCAAGGTCCAATTACAAGGACGAGAGCCAAGAAGCTACAACAAACCTTATACAGTTATATTCAAGCTATGGTGAGCTCATCAAAGAAAATTTTAGAAGACGCTGGAGACCTCCCTTATATGTTATGCAAAGTTGAGCTTCAAGAAAGAGATGAATTAAATGCACTTTAAATTGCATTTAATGAACTCCGCTGAATTTATGAAACTAGTCCAAGGATGACTAATAAGCACATTTTATTAATTGCATTATTTAATTATAGTTTAACTATTCATATTTAAGCTACTTTTAAATATAGGAGTTAAGGTTATATTGTTACTCACATGGTTACTATATTTCACCATTAACTAGCCATTTTAATATGGAATGGCATTTACTAGCCCATTTAATTTGAGAGATCGCATAGGTTAAGGTTGTTGTAAAGGCTATGTAAAACCTTCTTTTCTTTGGTTAGACATTAGATTTTGGAATTAAGAATAGAATTTCTATTTTAGCTTTGTTGAGAGCTAAATTTTCTTTGCAAATTCTTGTGTTTAGAACTTGCATGCTAGAGTCATTCAAGTGGTATTGATCAAACGTCTTGTGGAGTTATTCGAATCACGAGTTTAGAAACGAGTTTTCTTTACTCTTGATCTTGATCACCAAGGTAATCCGTTCCATACTTTCCCTTGGGTTGATTTCCATATCAGTGCTCATCATAATGGGACAATATCTCGATACACATGAACACATAATTATGCATCAGGTCCCCATACTTTCCATCACGGTATGATAAGTAGGAATTCAAACATAAAAGTATAAAAATATATATTTATATTAATTTATTTGCATACACTTTGAAAAATGACTACATAGCGCACTGGATTAGTGCGTCTAACTTCAGATTAGAAGGTCGTGGGTTTGACTCCCTCCGTAGTCAACATAAAACTTTATGGTCAACAACATTATATGACTCATAGTTGACCTATCATAACGACTTGAGCCTCTTTTTCTTATAGGGCGAGCATTCTCTAGTAGCTCTTAGGTGCCTAACACCCGTTAGGGGTAAAAGGTCACAACATTTTTTTCATTTTTATTATTGTTTACTACAATCCCGCTAGCGAACATATCATATCGTTTTTTATATCATTTCTCATATCGTTTATCATACTCTCATGCATACATCGAGATTGTATTTTATGCTAGTCATATCATTTTCATATGCATATCTTAGTTCACGTTGTTTCATGAATGTATCCTAGTCTTACCGTTATAGGAACGCATCCTAACCATATCGTTTTATTTACAATCTGAGTCATATCATTCCATTACGTTTATCGCATCCTTCTCGTATCCTATCTCACACATATCATTGAACACATGATGATGTAAGAGTTATCATATCATTCACGTATCATAACATATACATAACATATAAATAGTCATATCAATTCATAAACAATTCACACATATCAAGTTTGTGACACATGTAAAACCACATGGCACGTGTCAACATCAAATATAATCATGCCGATAGTAAGGCCACTTACCTGATTAGCTTAAGTTGTTGTCACTAATTTAAAGTTTGATTCTATCCTCTGAAATCCAAGTCAACCTATGTAAACCCATGACATCAGTTTTAAATTCGAACTTTTACAAAATTATTCCTTTAATTTATAATGATTATGTTAGATTTCATGTGAACATTAGAATATTTGCATGAATAAAAGTCCGGGAGTATTTTATATTATATTATATTTATATATATATATATGAAAGTTACTGATATATAAAAGAAATTAATAGAGTTATTTTATGTTACATTATTATGTACTTTCTTGTCCTCTGTATCTTTTTTGCTAGATGGTTTAGTTCTTTTCACCCTATCTCCATTTTTTCTTTTTATATTTAGTTTTAAATTCTATTTATTGAACCTTCCCTCTTTTTTCTTTTTGTCTTGTCAGTATTTTCTTTTCTCCCCGTGTTATTTTCTTTTCTCCCAATATTTAATTTTAGTTTTTAATTCTTTTGTTTCATGTGGAGCTCTTTTCACTTAAATCAACATTTTTTTTTTATATTTAGTTTTAATTTTTAATTTTTTTATATTATAATTTTTTTTCACCAAATCTTTGTCTTTATTTTCTTTTCTCTCCCTATTTAGTTTTAGTTTTTAATTCTATTCATTGAATCATAAGAATGTTCGATTAATCCACCACACTTGGATCTGAAAAATTCAAAGAGAGGTTGAGAAATACTTTTCATGAAGATGTCAACAACTTAGTTTGGAGGAGGCGTAGAGAAACACTTTCTTGGCCATCGAAAATTGTTGAGGGATCGCCGCTCAGTGGCAATGCTGCCTTGGCTTTGGTGAGAATATGTCTAACTCATGAAGAGGGATCGTCGCTCAGCGACGATGCCGCCTTGGCTCTAGTGAGAATATGTCTAACCCCAAAAAGTAGAAGGGGAAACCTAGAGCAAGGGACAAAGACAATGTTGAAGTCGGAAGAGTCGCCACAGTGGTCGAAGAGGCCAGTGCGGCGCCCAAATTCCAAAGGTAAATCTCTGCAGAAGGTTGATAAGTTTAGGTTAGGGTTTTTGTGAAAGATGAAGGGAAGATTGAGAAGAAAATGAGAGAGACTATGTTGGTTGAGGGAAAATCGATTGTGTTGGAAAATGTGAGATTGTATGTACAAAGTATGGTGAAGGGTGATTTGGAGGTCAAAAGGGTGGAGCCGAAGAGTAATCAATCAGACTTGCATGTGGTAGCTATGGCGACTACCCCTGCGGCGTCAAAGCCAACAGTGGTGGTGGAGAAGAACAGTAGAAGATTTTAGAAGCAGTTGAAAAGAAAGAATCGAGGTTGTTAAACCGAGAGGGCTCTGATACCATAAGAATGTTTGATTAATCCACCACACCTAAATGATGTGAAAGTTGTCTTATTTATAATCAAATAAATTACAAGAATATGAAAAGAATAATAAATAGAAAGATACTTAAGATAGATATTTGCCTTATAATAAAATATCAAATAATTTATAATCAAATAAATTACAAGAACATGAAAAGAATAATAAATAGAAAGATACTTAAGATAGATATTTGCCTTATAATAAAATATCAAATAGGATATATATATGGTAAAATATAATTTAGTATTAAATATCCTTAACAAATCTTGTCTCTGTATTTAGTTTTAGTTTTTAGTTCTATCCACTAAATCTTCTTTTACTTCTAAATCTTATTTCTTTTTTTAGTTTAATTCTGTTAATTCTGTTTAGCAGTTTAATTCAGTTGGATGAGAGTCCCATAGTTAATTTAGGGAATGATTATCGGTTTATAATCAAATAATACTATCTCCATTCGTATGAGGCGTTTTGGGAAAGCCGGAAGTAAAGCTTATGCTCAGAGTGGACAATATCATACCATTGTCGAGAATCATGTTCATCTAATATGGTATAGAACCATTTTGTTCTCTCTCTAGCATAACTGATAGTTGGTGGTGATCATCTAACATGGTATCAAAGCCATTTTATTCTCTCTCTAGCATAAATGATAGTTGGAGTAGGGGCTATTTTTCTATTCTCTCCCTAGCTTTGTATGTTCAATCTTTTTTTATCTATTTTTTATTCTCTCGCTAGCATAACTGATAGTTAGAGTAGGGGTTGAAGAGTGATATTTGAGGAAGGGGTCCTACGATATCCGTGAACGGAGGGATGGGTTAATTATTTATTTATTTCTTTATTAATGTTATAATTATTATTTTTTTTTTGTACGTTGTTAAAAGAGCTTGACCTATTGCTCAAAATAACAATGGAAGCCTTCAAATATATAAATACTATTCAATTAATTCTAGAATTAAAAAAAGATTTAAAATTCTAATGTTATCATTCTTTCTACTCGTAGATTTTATAACATTATATCATAATATAGAACAAAATTTGCACATCATTTGGTCTTGTGGTATAGTTGGTTATCACCTTAGTCTAACATAGAAAGGTATTCGATTCAAGTCTCGCCATTTTATTTTGGGTACACTGCAAAAGCCTATGATATCTTTGTTGACTCGAAATGGAGTAGACGAGTCAAACCGTGGTAGGACGAAGGTGGCTCTTCAAAAAAGACATGACCACGGGTTACATTGGGACACCACCATATGATACCCTTGATTATCTTTTTAAAAAAGTTCAAAAGTATTCTTATGTATATGAACGAATTTGTTAACCCCATTTTAAAAATACTCCAGAATAAGATTGAAAATAAATTGTCTATTATTGAATTATATTATATTCATAGTGGGAAATGTTCATAAATGAGAGAGTTCTAGACAAAATTGAAAAGAAAAGTGATTTAATAGTATTTTTGAATTTTTTTTTTCTTTTTAAAATTATGAGTATTAACGTTTGAAAGTTGAATTGTATTTTCAAACAAGATATTAACGGTTTCATCTCACTATCAATAAACTTTTTTTTTTATTTATTTATTTGAAAAGTAAAAGAAATATTTCAAGATTTTTTTTTTTTTTGTGAAGAATATTGATGAAACCTTTCGAGGTTCTAAGGATATTTTGTTTAAACATTAAAATTTATAATTATTAACTATTTTTTTTATCATGGGCATCATGGACATCTTGTTGTTGTGGTGTAATGGTTATCACTTTAGTCTTACACACTAAAGATCCACGGTTCAATCTTGGGCAACAACATGCTTCTTTGCTTGCAATGTCGTCGTCAATTGTACAAAATCTTTGTTTGTCAGTTTTGAAAGAAGGAATCACTGTTACTCCCTTTAGAATTTATTTAGACTATTACAAACCAGTTTAAGAACTTCTCAAAGATCTAGTTCATTAAATTATACAAGTTGTGAGCATTAATGAGTTAAAGGACCTCGCAGTCACTCATAACTACTACATTGAAACTTAAAGAAAATCTTTGAAATATTATCTTTCTTCAACTCCTAGAGAGAACTTTTGTCTCTTGAAATGTATCTCTTGTCTTTTGTTACCTTAATTTGTTCCTTATATTTAATAAATAAATGCATGACTATATTATATCCTCCTATCAAAACTAATGAGCTCGAGAACTTTTGTCTCTTGAAATGTATCTCTTGTCTTTTGTTACCTTAATTTGTTCCTTATATTTAATAAATAAATGCATGACTATATTATATCCTCCTATCAAAACTAATGAGCTCGATAGAAAATGCTAAGGTGACAATCCTAATGTTAGAAAAGCTCGAATACTTAATTCAGTCTTAATTCCTAACTTTCGCTCTTCCATCAAAATGACTTACTTTCTTAATGAGCTCGATAGAAAATGCTAAGGTGACAATCCTAATGTTAAAAAAGCTCGAATACTTAATTCAGTCTTAATTCCTAACTTTCCCTCTTCCATCAAAATGACTTACTTTCTTCTTTTAACATTTTTTTTTATAAAATTAACCTCTTTTGGAACCTAGTTTTGTAGCGAGGACCTTGGTCCAGAGTTTTGAGTTACTATCCCTTTGACACTCTCCTGAAAGACCTGTGAGGTCTTATGTTCAGTGAACAACTTTCTTGACCTATGCACGAGGCTTCATGCATTCCCCGGTCAAGAAGATCAATAGTTTAATCAGTTTCCTTCATTACATTGTCCTCCTAGTCAATTTTTTTTAAGCCTAGCTATAATACACTTTTTTGTCCATACGTCTTCAATGTTTCATTTTAACATTTTTCATATAAGGCAACACAACTAGAGGGGGCTTTTATATATTTTTTATTTTTTTAATTTTGTGACTCCTCCCAAATCAATCTTAAATCATTTCTAAATTTAAGATATCTTAAGAATCTCAAACTCCAATCCATGTTTATAAATATTTATAAAACTTTGACCATGATCATAATATCTCATCTACAATGTGGCTCGATTGGAACTTTAAAAATTTTCAATTAGTGTTAGGTAGGGAGGTTTTCTACATCTTACTACTTCCTAAGCTTAGCTCACATTAAAGTCATTTATGTCATTCATAAATCAGTTTAGGTATACAATGTTTCAACTTGTACTGTGTTAGCTTTTTTTTTTTTTTCAAACTCCAATCCATGTTTATAAATATTTATAAAACTTTGACCATGATCATAATATCTCATCTACAATGTGGCTTGATTGGAACTTTAAAAATTTTCAATTAGTGTTAGGTACGGAGGTTTTCTACATCTCACTACTTCCTAAGCTTAGCTCACGTTAAAGTCATTTATGTCATTCATAAATCAGTTTAGGTATACCACTTTTAATATCTGTAGCAGACTATAAGATGCTGTCGTCTATCAAGTTTTCTTGGTCATTTTCATTTGAATCTATTTAATCGTCAGTATACGTTCATACATTTTTTTCCATCTCTATGGTCATAACACTGCTTATTTTAACTATGTTCAAGATGTCTGACTGAAACATCTAACCTTTGTTAGAAAAATAAATTTCATACATAAATTACTAAACTCTAGCTCCCCATTCATGATACAAACCTTACTGATCTAACACTATCAATATATTAATTAACATTCATATTCCATGCTGGGTAAATCATACCAATTCTGTATTAAAATAAACATATAACTAAGTCAACAATAATATAGTTAATGGTGTCAAAACTTAATTTGGAGTTATAGTTGATAATGACCAAGCATTAACAACATATGAAATCAACAACATTTCCTTTTTTTATCTTATACATGACATACCTGATGATGATTGGGGGGCATAAGATATGGGACCATGGAACATGTCAAGCCTATCTATCTGGTAGGCTAGTCTATAAAATCTATAACCTAGAACTTTGATACCAACTGTAACAACCCTAGATTTCTACTAACCTAAAGTCGTTATCGTCATCATAACTTATGTGGAAATAAATCTTTAAAACTTTATCATAAAACACTATCATGGACTTATGTGTTCGAAAATATATTTAAAACAACATAACAAAATATTGAATAGAAAAAATAAACATTAAAAGTAAAAACACCGTGTACTAACCTAAAGTCTAAGAAATGAAATACCATTATCCTATGCATATGTCAGGTCTTTACTTGTGATGTCGTTGTCAGCTGTATAGGGGTGTCTTGCCTTTACTTGTAATAGAAGTAGCACACGACTTGAGTATTTTAGGAAATACTCAATAAGTGACTCCACTATTAGGGTCACGGGATGCAAACATATGCAACTTATGCTTAGGGACCTATCATTAAAACCATTGTAGGGGTGGCCTCCAGTTTGGACAAAATTGGATGTGCATGCAAGTGTGAGTCTTCAGGCGGTTCACACGCCCCCTAGACCCATCATAGTCGAGCTGGTTGTCCATAGCTAGACGTCCGGAGGTGAGCAAATCTCGAGTGTCTTACGAGGCATGATCATGATCATCGCAACAATATTATAAAAATAATGATCATTTTCTTGTCTCATGACGTACGCATTTGTACCATCATAAAAGTAGACGTTCCCTGATGCATCTAACATTAAATGATACATAAGGTCCCAACATTTTCGTTCATTAAATCCCGTAAAAAAAAAACTCCTTCCATTTTCCCTCATATCATATCATTTTTCAACATTGTCTTTAAGACATGTATCGGGGTTGAATACCGTATCATTCCTATCATACATCATATTATGTCGTACCATGCACATATCATGTCCTTCAACATATTATATCATAGAAATATCATATCATAGACATGATGTCATAGACATATCACATCATATCATAATGCATGTCTCATCATGTATTATATCGCCGAACGTATTACACCATAACATAAATCACATCATCAGTACATCACATGTAATGGCCCTAGTTTTTTACTAACCTAAAGTCACTACCGTCATCATAGTCTATGCTCTTATGTGGAAGAAACATTTAAAACATCATCGTGAAACATAATCTTTATCTTAAAACATTACTTCAACTTAAAACACTATCATGGACTTATGAGTTTGAAAACATATTTAAAACTAGATAAGAACAATAATAAATAAAGCAAGTAAAAATTTTAATGAAAAACATCCTATACTAGCCAAAGTTTAAGAAAAGAAAATATTACTATCCTATGCAGGTGGCATGGTCTCTAATTGCAATGTCGTTGTCAACGGTACAGGGGTGCCTTGCCTTTACCTAAAGTAGAAATAGAACATGACTCGAGTATTTTAAGAAATACTAAGTAAGTGACCCCACTGATGGGGTCAAAGAATGCAAACATGTGTAACTAATAATCTAGGACCTATCGTTAAAACGATCATGGGGTGTCCTCCAATTTAGACAACATTGGATGTGTAGTACTTCCTTACACACAACCCACACGTGCGAGCAGGATCCCAGGCAGTTCACACACCCTAGACTAGCCTACGACGTAGATCTTGTAGACTTGACGTGTTCCATGGTTCAATCATCGATGCTCTGTCACCATTATGTACACCATGCATAAGATTAAAAAAGGAAAATGTTATGATGATATTTATTGTGATTGGCTCTATGTTTTAAATATTATGTAGCATGAAAATTGACGAGCTTTAATTATATTATATATTGCAGCATGATGCTTGATTTAATTTCGCTATTATATGCTTGCAATGTTGTATGAATTTTTTATATGTATTGTGAAATTGTATTGTCAGTAAATGATAGACTTAAATAGAATTATCTTGGTTTTTAGAACCATGTCACCCAGAGGATGTGGAAGAGGAAGAAGAGGGAGGGGAGGACCCCCTATTAGATGTAGATGAAGAGGTGAGGCTAAAGAGAGCTCACCTCGAGAAGGATTAGTAACTAGGAAGGATGCAGTTGCATTGCCTCAAGTTGTACCGCCATAAGCTGCACCACCTCTAGCAGCACCTGTGACTGGAATAGACCCCACTACTAGTTTGATGCGGGAGTCGTTTTAGGTCATGATGCATGCTATAATGGTCACTCAACAATCCAACACTTGCAATCTACTAGAGGAGCGAACTGGCTATGAGACTTCAAGTGGTATGATTCGCACCCATTCACTAGTACTACGAGATACCCAACAGAAGTTTAGATGTGGATTTCGTCCATGGAAATCATATTTATGTCAATGGAATGTCTGGACAACAAGAAGGTACCTTGTGCGTCATTTATGCTGCAAAAGAACACATAAGTATGGTGGACGGACAATAAGGATAATATTAATCCTAGAGGGGGAATCATGGCGTGAGATCAATTTAAGGAGGCTTTCCTAAAAAAGTATTATCCAAAAACGGTGTGACTTAAGAAACAGCAGAAATTCACCAATCTGACTCAGGGTGGACACTCAATGGACAAATATGACAGAGAAATTATGAGATTAAGAAGGTTTGCACCGTCGTTGGTGGATACTGAACAAAAGATGACATAAATTTTTTTTTTTTTGGGCCTAGACTAGTAGGTCTGCCACATGGTGGAAGCCATGAACCCAAAGATGTATGAGGAGGCACAAAGAATGGCAAAAGTCCCTGAAAAAGTCTCAAGAGGAAAGACATCGAGAACCAGCGGTCACTATCCGAAGGAAGCGATCGCATGAGCCTAGAGGGAAATATTATCGACCACCAACGCAAAGGCCTTAATACGCTGATAGACGTCCTACCCAACATTTACACAGACACCAGGGATAAAAAGAGGGGCCAGGAACATGAGAAGCTTCGATGCCACTAATGCGGAAAACAACACTGAGGTAAATGTATGGTAGACTTAAGGATATGCTCAGATGTGGTCGTGAACATCAAACGACCAAATACTATATTGGGAAGGTACCAAGAGTCCAAAAGAACAACCTAGAGGTTTAGGAAGTGCCGAGCGAACTGTGCAAACCCGCTTGCAAGCAAAGGAGTATGGATCCACCAGTAGGGATGCTGGAACATTTAACACCATGGTGACAGGTACGCTATCTATACTAAGTCACTACGCATTAACGATATTTGATTCTAGTTCTTTGCATGGGTTTATATCCATGCCTTTTGTTAGTCAAGCAGGATTCACAGTAGAACCCTTATTGCATGTATTATATGTTAGTACCCTAGTGGGAGTAGATCTAGTCACTGAGAAATAGGACAAAAGACGGACAAGTAATAGTAGCTGGACGTATCATAAGCATAGACCTAAAAGTAGTGAGTATGACAGATTTTGATGTCATATTAGGAATTTTTTGGTTAGCCGTGAATTATGCAAGTATAGTTTGCCACAAGAAGAAAGTGGTTTTTTCTCCAACAACTAGACCTAACTTTAAGTTTAAAGGAAACTATATAGGTGTCACCTCAAAGATAGTGTCGATGATGAAAGCGAAACGCTTGGTACAACAAGGAGGATGGGATATACTAACATGCAGAGTGGACGTAAAAGGAAAAGAGAAAACAATGGATACAGTATCCACAGTAAATGAATTTCCAAGTGTCTTCCCAGAGGATTTACTAGGAGTTTCTCCTTCACGAGCTGTAGACTTCGGGATAAAACTCAAACCAGGAACTAGACCTATCTCTAAAGCACTATACCACATGGCTCCAATGGAATTAAAGGAACTAAAATTACAAATACAAGACCTACTATAAAATGGTTTCATTCGACCTAGTTTATCTTGTTGGTGTGTGCCGGTGTTGTTTATGAAAAAGAAAGACGGGTCGATGCGCCTATGTATTAACTATGTGGAGGAAAACAAGAGAATAATAAAGAACAACTACCCACTCCCTTGCATCGAGGATTTATTCTACTAGCTCTGAGAGGCGACAGTATTTTCCAAGATAAACCTTCAATAAAACTATCATCAGATTAATTTTTAGGAAGGAGATGTATGGAAAACAACCTTTGACCAAGATATGGCCACTACAAGTTTGTTGTGATGTAATTTAGCCTCACTAACACCCCAGCCGTGTTCATGAAATTAATAAACCATGTATTGAAGGAATGTCTAAACATGTTTGTTATCGTGTTCATAGACAACATTCTAATATACTTGAAAACGGATCAAGAACACCAAGAACACCTCCGAAAAGTCTTAACTATCTTAAGGTAGAACAAGTTGTTCGCCATGTTTTTCAAATGTGAATTTTGGCTATGAAAAGTCTCATTCTTAGAACACATAGTGTCTAAAGATGGGATTTAAGTGGAATCCACTACGATAGAAGTCATCACTAAATGGGAATGTTAAATAAAAGGTATATTCCTTATTCAGTTAGGTTGTTTTGACGTCTCAAAACTTCTGAATCCACGCCAATGGAAGAGCATAATTCTAGCTGCCATTTTTGGCGGCGAAGTCTTCCCCCACTTTTCTATTTTTTGTAATTAATTTTTCTATTTTTGTAATTAGATTTGTTATTTAAAGAATTCAACTGTAGAGAAATAAAACATCTAGTAACATCGAGCAGCGAAAGAAAAATAATTTGCTTCAGCTGTCAACAAGGAGGGCCGTCTACTCCTCACGGAGAAAAATATTGCTTCAACTGTCGACAAGGAGGGCCGTCTACTCCTCATGGAGGAGGAATGGCTTGGCCGCCATATTACGATCTGTGCCCCTAGAGATGCTGGCATCTCTCTCCATCAAGCATACCGCGCAATCACCGTCGATGATTTTTCAATGCAGATCACAAGGCTCGCCAGCAAAGTCATCACTCTCGGTGGCAGCATCAGCGAGACAGCAATCGAGATATTGCTTGACATGAACGACTTAATAGTGGAAGAGGTGACCGGAAGACTACGTAACGTCGAGCAGCAGAAAAAAATATTTTGCTTCAGCTGTCGACAAGGAGGGCCATGTACTCCTCATGGAGGAGGAATGGCTTGCACGCCTAAAGCTCCACGACAACACCGGCGAGAGCAACGGGCCCTTCTCCAGCCGCAAATGCGATAAGAAGCCAGGTAGTCCCACGGGCTTCAGCTGTCGACAAGGAGGACCGTCTACTCCTCACGGAGGAGGACTGGCTTGCACGCCTAACGCTCTGCGACAACACCGGCGAGAGCAACAGGCCCTCCTCCAGCCGCAAATGCGGTAAGAAGCCATTGAAGTCCCACTGGCGCATGCCCGGGAAAGATGAGGATCAAAAGAAGGAGTCGACCAAGGGTAGGCCGATCCAGTGCTCGAACTGTGGGAAGAGAGGTCACCTGAGCAAGAATTGCTGGAGCAAGCTCAGGAATAAGGAGAAGGCCAAAAAGGCCCATGTGGCTCAATCCAAGGAGGACGAGCCACATCTCTTCATGGTAAGTGCATGCGTCCCCAATTTTGATTTCAAATCCACGGAGGTGGAGGTAATCGACAACGACGTCGAACTCGAGAAAGAGCTCTAGCTGGGCGTAACAAAGGCGGCACCAGCAGGGGAGCCAATTCAATTGGAGGAGGAGCGAGTGTTCGCTCAGATCGGCGAGAGGGATGAGCAACACGAGAACCGACGATAGATCCTCGACACAGGGGCAACAAACCATATGACCGGGGCTAGATCTGCGTTCTCTAAGCTCAACTCAGGGATTCGCGGGATGATGAAATTCGGCGACGGCTCCGTCATCGAGATCGAAGGGCGCGGCACCATCCTATTCGTCAACAAGGGAGGCGACACCGCAAGCTGACCGACGTCTACTTCATCCCGAGGCTCAAGGCTAACCTTGTGAGCTTGGGTCAACTCGATGAGACAAGCTACTTCATTTCTATCGAGCGCGGACTACTCAAAATCTATGATAATCAACGACGGCTGCTCACGCAAGTTCAGCACACGACAAACCGTCTTTACATCCTAGAGTTAGAGATAGAGCAACCAGTCAGCCTCTCGGCCAAGACCGAAGAGGTATCTTGAAGGTGGCACGCAAGGTACGGGCACTTAAACTTTCTTGCTCTAGAAAAACTACAGAAGGAGGAGTTGGTGCACGGTTTGTATGCAATCAAAGGCGTGAACAAGTTGTGCGACGGGTGCCTCATCGCCAAACAGAGGCGCACACCCTTTCCATCTCGAACATCCTACCGCGTCAATGAGCCGTTGGAGCTTGTACACGGTGATATCTGCGGGCCCATCAAGCCGGTGACCCAGGCGGTAAGAGTCTCTTCCTCCTATTAGTCGATGACAAAAGCCGCTTCATGTGGCTAACCCTGCTGCAAGCAAAAAGTGAGGCGATAGAGGCGGTTAAGCGCATGAAAGCGCGAGTAGAGGCCGAATTTGAGAAGAAGATGCAAGTGCTACGCATAGACCAAGGCGAAGAATTCACCTTGGCAAGTTTCAGTAAGTACTGCGATGAGATCGGCATACAACGGCACCTAACGGCACCCTACTCCCCCCAACAGAATGGAGTGGTGGAGTGCCAAAATCAGACCATCGCCGTGACAGCGAGGTCTTTGCTGGTGATAGCCGAGATGCCTAGGAGATTCTAGGGAGAGGTAGTAATGACGGCCGTCTATCTCCTCAATCGGTCACCAACCCGAAGCCTCGATAGGAAGACGCCATATGAGGCCTGGTACAACATCCATCACCGAGAACACGACGTGGAGTCTGAAGTATATGCCATCGGGATACCGAGCCATAGGGCTCAAATGGGTCTTCAAACTGAAGCACAATGAAAAAGGAGAAGTTGTGAAGCACAAGGCCCGTCTGGTGGCGAAGGGCTACGTCCAGAAGCAAGGAGTGGACTTCGAAGAGGTATTTGCGCCAGTGGCAAGGTTAGAATCCGTCCGTCTCTTGCTGGCAATTGTGGCACATTACTCTTGAGAGGTTCACCATATGGACGTGAAGTCTGCTTTCCTTAACGGAGAGCTGAAGGAGATCGTCTACGTCCGACAACCACCTGGCTTCCTGAACAACGACAACCCCGATAAGGTACTGCACCTGCACAAGGCACACTACGGGCATCGAAAAGCCCCACAAGCCTAGAACGCGAAGCTCGACAATACCCTACTGTCAGTGAAATTCAAGCGCTATGCCTCTGAGCATGGCATGTACACGCACAGCCATGGCAAGCAGCGATTGATCGTGGGAGTGTACGTCGACGACCTCATACTCACTGGAGGTGACGTGGAAGTCCTTGAAAGGTTCAAGAAGGAGATGTCAAAGAACTTCGAGATGAGCGATCTCGGCGTACTCAGCTACTACCTCGGCATCGAAGTGCAACAGAACTCTACCGGCATCTCCATCTGCCAAAGTGCATATGCGAAGAAGCAGCTAGACACAACTGGGCTTGTGGACAGTAATCCTACAAGAATGCCAATGGAGGCCCGACTCCAACTAAGGAAGGTTGGCACTACGACGATAGTCGACTCCACCAAATACCGCAGCATTGTAGGGAGTCTACGCTATCTGGTAAACTCTTGTCCTGATCTTACTTATTCTGTTGGATATGTGAGCAGGTTTATGGAAGCACCTAGGGAGGAGCATCTAGTGGTTGTTAAGCGCATCCTGCACTATGTAGCCGGAACCAGAGGCTGGGGTGTAAGATACTACGTAGGGAGAGGAAGGAAGAAACTCAAGCTGGTCGGCTACAGTGATATTGACATGGCCGGTGACGTTGATAATCGTAAGAGCACCAGCAGAATGATCTACTTCCTCTCAGGCGGTGCGATCTGCTGGCAATCAACAAAACAGAAGGTAATTGCTTTGTCTTCCTGCAAAGCAGAATACATCGCCACTTCGATGGCAGCAACACAAGGGGTCTGGCTTGCGCGACTAATGGAAGAACTCATTGGAGAGAAAGCGATCCACCAATGCTATACGTAAACAACAAAGCTACGATCTTCCTGATAAAAAATCTAGTTTTGCACGACCGGAGCAAGCGCACAGAAATCAGATTCCACTACATTCGAGAATGTCCAGATCGAGGGCTCATCAAGATTGATTTCATTCGAACAGAGGAACAACTTGGAGACATTTTCACCAAGTCCCTGGCGCGGGTAAAATTTGAAGAACTACGCTCAAAGATTAGAGTTCAAATAATAAGGTAGATATATCACCGCTTTTAGGAGGAGATTGTTAAATAAAAGCTATATTCCTTATTCAGTTAGGTTGTTTTGACGTCTAAAAACTTCTGAATTCACGCCAATGGAAGAGCATAATTCTAGCTGCCATTTTTGGCCAAACTTGGGCGAAGTCTTCGCCCACTTTTCTATTTTTTGTAATTAGTTTTTCTATTTTAGTAATTAGATTTGTTATTTAAAGAATTCAACTGAAGAGAAATAAAACATCGAGTCTTCAGCAAATCTCTCTCTCTCTCCTTTTACTTCCGCTATTTTTTCTTTCAAAGAAACCTTCGGCCAGTTTTTTCGTCGACATTTTCCTCCGAATTGCCAGAGGCAACAGGGAACACCCAACTACAGTTATAGAGGTATGAGGCTTCCTGGGGTTAGCAGGCTACTATCGAAGATTTGTCCAAGACTTCGCTAGAATAGCCTTGCCTCTTACACATTTTACAAGGAAGGGCATACCTTTATATGCAATGACGCACGTGAGGCTAGTGCCAAGACCTAAAATAAAGATTAGTGTCATCTCCAATGCTCATGGTTCCCGAAAGCTCAGAGGGATATGTAATCTACAACGATGCATAAAAAAAAAAGATTAGGGTGTGTGTTGATGCAACATTGTAAGGTTGTTGCTTATGCATCACACCAATTGAAAGAATATGAAAAAAAAACTACCCTACGCACAACCTAGAATCGGCCGCAGTAGTATTCGCAATATAGATATGGTGATACTACCTGTATGGAGAAGTGACCCAAATTTACACCGACCACAATAGCCTGAAATACTTCTTCACCCAAAATGAATTGAACGTGAGACAACGAAGGTAGTTGGAATTAGTGAAGAACTACGATATAGATATCCAGTACCACCCTAGAAAGGCAAACATAGTCGGAGATGCCCTAAATCATAAAACGACACACTCGTCGGTCCTCATCACTAGAGAGTTAAAAGTACAAGCGAACTTCGAGTGAGTTTGTTGTAAAAGTGTTAGTTGCTATTTTTATGTTTTAGTAATCGTGAACATGAGGTCACTAATATGGTCTTCTGTCGCATCGTTTTGGCATGATATTTTGATATTCTGCTTTCCGTTAGGATTTTGTTTTTCTCTTTGTTAAGCATTGTATTGGCTATAAATATAGTCATTTTTCACGTCGATGCAGGCATCTCGGGTCGAGGTTCAATTTGGGTTGGCTCATGGTCGCGTTTACGCTTAGACTGCTAATTAGGTTTTTGTTTACGGACTGGGCTGATGATTGGGTTTCTGTTTACAGACTGGGCCGGGAGTGAGTTAGGCTGCGGGCTGGTTTGGTTGGGTCGAGGGAACTTGGGCCTCAAGTTTGTAGAGGCAAGCACGAGCTGTGGGTTGCAGGCTGGATTGACAATTGGCTACTGGTCTGAGGAGTGATTTGGGCTTCGGGTTCTACAAGTAGGCTGGAGACGGGTCACAGGCTAAATTATTAGGCTACAATGGATTTGGGTCTCGGGTATTCGATTCGCGTTTGACCCAAATCCATTCGATTTGTCTTCCTTACCCAACTCAGCGCAATTCTCCAGCGTCCTTTTCTCTCTCCTCGTTGCGACGGTTTCCGATGCCACCTTCTTCATCTCTCTTTCATCATCTTCTTCTTCTCTCTCTCACGAAGTTTCATGGTTGTTGGATGTTTGTGGAGGTAGATCAGAAATTTTTCCAAAAGTTTGATTTTTAGAATTTCCTCTTCGAGGACGACGATGCACATTGTGAATCCTCTTTGGGGAATATACTAAGGTCGGTGAGGTCTTTCATGGTTGATCTATTTGGTTAAAACGCGGGGCTAAGGGTTTCGACGTCATGGGTTTCCCTGCTGGAACTTTTCTTCAGTTTTCTCCTTCTCTCAAATTTTTTTTTCATCTCTTCTTTGGTTGTAGTTGTTCTGAGCGGTTTAGGTGTTTGAGAAATAAACTTAAATGGAGGAGAGAGAAGGAAAAAAATAATTATGATTTTTTGTTTTTTATTTGGTGAAAAAGACCATTACTAAATTTGAGAGGGAAAAGGGTCTATGCAGGAGAGAAAAGTGAGGGCACTGAGAGGGGAAAGGCTTATGGTAGAGAGAAAAGTGAGGGAAGTTACGGCTAAACTCACCCTTATAAAAACTATAAAAGGGCCTTATGTATGGTTGTAAAATGTGCGGAGAGAAAAAGAAAGAAGAAAGCAGAAAACAATTGATTGTCTGAGTGATTGTGTAATAACGTTTTGAGAACTTCCTTGTCTCCTTGTCTCTCAACTCTTTCGACACCCCTTTTAAAGTTTCATGAGAGTTATCTAAATGAGTTAGATTCAAAGCGAGCGTTTTTTCTCAAGTTGGTATCAGAGCGGCTTTATTTTTCTACAAATTGGTATTAGAGAGATTTCAATTTCAACAAATTGGTATCAGAGTGATTTCAATTTCAACATCGGGGAGGTTGTTGATTTTGGTGTGGCGATGGTTGAAGGTTGAAGGAGGTGTTGTGAGGAGTCGGGGAACACGATTTCGCGTGGGTCACGGAATTACCGGCGACTAAGTTTTTTTTTTTTTTTATAATTCTTATTCGTTACATTATTTACCCCTCAAAAGAACTTTCGTCCTCGAAATTTTTAAACTCTTGTACTAACTCAGGGTATTATTCTCCTATTTCATCCTCCTTCACCCACCGTATCCCCCTTGATATGGTTGCTCCGACACAACACCAAAACGAACGTAATGTCCCTGGTTTTGTAGCACTTTCACTTCTTGGGTTAAAATTCTATTGGTTTTCCTCGTAACTCATATCTTCATTGAGTGGGAGGGGCTCGTAGTCTATTATGTGTATAGGGCCCGTCATGTATTTACTCTACATCTACACGTGAATTACCTCGTGTCCTTCTGAGAGGGAGGGAGGTATGGCTAACTTATACACTAAATACCAATTTGCTCGACCATTTTGACAGGTCCAATGCATCTAGGACTTACTTGCCCTTACATATGAACCTCAAAAAGCCTCTCATGGGTGCTACCTTTAGGAATACTTGGTCTCCTACCTCAAACTCTAAGTCTCTACGTCTTACATCGGCATAACTTTTTTTTGTCTACATTGAGCGGTACACATTCTCGCTCAAATTTTTTGGATAGTCAAATTAGTGACTAGGTCTAGCTCGGGTCCAACTAGCTTTCTCTCACCTACCTCATCCCAACATAGCGGGGACCTGCACCGTTTCCCATAAAGGGTCTCGAACAGTGTAATTCAAATAGTGGCTTGAAAGAGCAACTTCCCTTAAAGTCTAATACGCAAGAACGTAGAATGTCCTCTAAGATTTGGTGCTCAGTTTGTCCATTTGTTTGAGGGTGGAAGGAGGTGCCAAAGTCGAATCGAGTACCCAACGCTTTTTGAAGTCTGTGCTAAAACACTGACATTAAGCGTGGATCTCGATTCGACACTATAAACACTAGAACTCCATGAAGTCTTACTATTTCTTCACATACAGTTGTGCCTAGTTATTAACTATATATGTGCCTTTTCCAGGTAAGAAGTATGCCGACTTGGTCAACCTATCGACAATTACCAAGATCATTGTATAGCCTTTAAGTGTTTTGGGGAATCCTACTATGAAGTTCATTGCTATGTTTTCCCACTTCCACTCCGGTATACTTAAGGGCTGTAACATCCCCGCTGTCTTTCGTCTAGGAGCTTTCACATGTTGAAAAACTAAGCACTTGCTCTTCCACCAGAAATGTTATTTTAAATCTTGGTACATCTTAGTACCTCCTGGTTGCATGGCAAATGGCAAGGTGGGAGCTTCCGTCAGTATCTCTTTCCTTAACTTTTCTATTGCTAGGACACATAGGCATCCCTGATACAATAGTCCTTCATCTGAGGACTTTGAGAATCCGTCTACTTGACTTTCGTCTAGCTGGCCTAGGACTTTCTGTACGTTAGGATCCTTTTGTTGGGAGGTAATAATTCTCTGCCTAAGCGTAGGTTGCACTATGAGTCTGGCCAACTGTGCTATGATTCCCTCGCTCGCTACAGCTATGCTGGCTTGCTCAAATTCTATTTGTACCCTTACTTTCCTTGTAATGAGGGCCGACGAGTAGGCTATCTTTCTACTCAAAGCATCTGTGACCACGTTTGCTTTTCCAAGGTGGTACTAGATATCTACATCGTAGTCTCACCAATTCTAGTCACCTTCTCTGCCTCAGATTTAACTATTTCAAGGTAAAGAAATATTTTAAACTCTTGTAGTTGGTAAAACTTTGAGTTTTCTCTCCATACAAGAAGTGTCACCAAATTTTTAGTGCGAACAATACAACGGCCAACTCTTGGTCATGGGTAGGGTAATTTTTTTTCGTATTCTAGTAGTTGACGGGACGAGTATGTAACAACCTTACATGTTGCATTAACACACATCCTAGTCCCTTCATGGACATGTCACTATAGATTACGTACCCTTCGGAGCTTTCAGGTACTGTGAGTACTTAGACTGTTACCCATCTCTCTTTTAGGTTCTAGAAGTTTGCCTCACAAGCATCATTCCATATAAATGATACCCCTTTTCTCATTAACTGTGTCAAAGGTGAGGCTATCCTAGTGAAGTCCTGCACAAACCATCGATAGTATCCCGCAAGTCCTAAGAAACTCCTTACTGATGTTATCGTAGTTGGGCGTTCCCACTTTGTGACTACTTCGACCTTAGTGGGATCTACGGATACTCCGTCCTTTTTCACCACGTGTCCTAGGAAAAATACTTGTCGTAACCAATATTTACACTTTGAGAACATCACGTATAACTGGTTCTCTCTTAGGGTGGCATATATTCACACTTTTCAGAAGTGTTCCTGGTCTATTTTCGAGTACACTAGGATGTCATCAATGAGCACGATCACGAAAGTGTCAAGACAGTCCTTGAACCCTCGGTTCATTAACATTATTAACACAGCTGGAGCATTGGTGAGACCAAATGACATCCCTACGAACTCATAGTGATCGTACCTTGTCCTAAATGCGGTCTTTGGTACGTCTTTTTCTTTAATCTTTATTTAATGGTAACCTGATTGAAGATTTATCTTAGAAAATATCGTTGCCTCTCTGAGTGGATCGAATAAGTCTTCCATTCTAGAAAGAGGGTATTTGTTCTTTATGGTTCTCTTATTTAGCTCTCTTTAATCGATGCATAGACGCATTGATCCATCTTTCTTCTTAACAAACAACATTGGCGCACTCTAGGGGGATACGCTAGGTCGAATGAACCCTTTATTTCGTAAGTCTTGTAATTACGCCTTGAGTTCCTTCAACTCTGCTGGCACCATGTGATAGGGTACTTTGGAAATAGGCCTAGTTCCTAGTTCATGTTCGATGACGAAGTTGACTGCTCATGAAGGGGGTATTCCAAGTAGATCGTTCGAAAATACATCTGAGAACTTGTTTACTATTGACACGTTTTCTAGAGTCTTTTCTTTTCCTCTTACGTCTACGACACAGGCTAATATATCCCATCCGCCTCCTTGTTGGACTAACCTCTTTGCTTTCATCATTGAGACTACCTATGATTACTTGGTCATTCTTTACTCTATCCCTAGTTACTAAGTCTACCCCTAAAGGGGTGCATACAGACATTTCATGCAATAAGGGTTCTCATTCAATCCCCGTCTCTAATCTTTCTTGAGGTGCACTCTCTTCAGCCGCACCTCGTCCTCTACCTCTAATAGGAGATCGTCCCCTTCTTTGTCTTACTCTTTTGCGTGATCTAGGAAGCATGGTTCTAGAAACCAAGATTGCATCTCTTAAATCGAAGGTTCACCACTATGCATATATATTATTAAAAATACATATACTAATATGTATAGCGTACAACAAATCACATCATACTCTATAATAAATATATGAAATATCACAACAATTTCAGTAATATCAACAGAAAAATGCATGCAAGTTCGAAAATGTTTCTCTTTTCTTATCTTATGCAAGACGTACCTGATGGTGACGGGACATCGACGTTGTAACCATGGAATGTGCCAAGCCTACATCGTAGGCTAGTTTACAGAATCTAAAACCTAGAGCTTTGATATCAACTATAATGATCCCAAATTTCCACATACTTAGAGTCGCTACTAACGTCTCATGCTCATCTATAATGTGGAAATATAACTCTTACATGAACATCATTTATAACGTAAACTTTGAAAAATGCTTAAAACAACGTCTTATCTGGAAAACACAGTCATGGTCTTACGTATTTAAATACGAAATACTGAAATTTAGAGAAAATAAAAGCAATACGAAGTAATTTAAAATAATGAAATGCATAACAACCTATTCTAACCTAAATATGAATCTACCACATACACGTGCCATAGTCTCTGCTCGCGATGCCGCTGTCCTCCATACAAGTGCGCCTTGCCTTTACTTGAAAAATGATATGGCACACGACCAGAGTATTTCGAAGAATACTCAGTAAGTGGCCCCACTATAGGGGGTCATGCAAATGCAAACACATGCAATCATGATTTAGAGACCTATCTCTAACATCATAGGGGTGGCCTCCAGTCTCGAACAAATTGGATGTGTAGTACTTTCCCTCAAACGATTCACATGTGCGATTGTGAATATCCAAGGCGCTCACACACCCCCTGGACCCTCTGGTCAAGCTAATTTGTACTGACGTCCAGAGGTTAGCGTAACCCTACAGTGTCATGCGCCTCATGAACACCCTCATATGTGCACATTCGCACTCATCATCATATTGTGTGCGTTCGCGCTCATCATCATATTGTGTGCGTTCGCGCTCATCATCATATTGTGTGCGTTCTTGCTCATCATTTCTAGGGGAAGTACCCCTATGCTTATGAACTTACAACATGCATGAGGTCTCTCTAAATCCATCATAATGTCTTTTCTAACATAATCCTCTAGTCTCATCTCACACATACTCATGGATATTTATATTAATATCATTTTCATGCTCTTAGGGTTGTGTCCTATGTCGATATAACGATACTCACCACTATTAGGGTCACGGAATGCAAACACATGCAACTCATACTTAAGGACCTATCGTTAAAACCATCATAGGAGTGACCTCTAGTTCCGACAAAATTGGATGTGCATGCTTGCGAGAGCCTTCAGACGGTTCGCACGCCCACTGGACCTACCATAATCGGGCTAATTGTCCATAACCAGACGTTCGTAGGTTAGCAAATCCCGAGTGTTATGCGAGGCATGGTGATGATCATCATCTTCATGTTCATAGTGTACGCATTTTGTAAAAATAATAACATCATCAATAAAAAAAAAGTTTAAAAATGATAGAATGGAAAGAAAAATTTGTGGTGTTAGAAAATGTTCGTACAAAATTGAAATGGATGGAATATAGGGTAAGAGTCTGACCGAAAATTTTGGATCATATCTTCTCTCTCTTCCCCTGTTTTCTTTATTCTTGGATTCTTCCATCTAAAGAGGAGGGAAGAGAGATAGGAGAGAAATCTAGAGATAAAACGTCCTAGATAGAGTTGCCCAACAAGTCAATCCTTTGTTTTTTTGGGTGAGCTATAGATTGTGACATTACCGCTCCATAAAATATATTTCATAACTAATCTTGTATCCTAAATCAAATTTCTTAATACAAGTTAATTAGAACAATTTTGAAACTCAGACCAAGTTAGAGCCTAAGAAACGTTTAAAGGGTTTACCTCAAGTAATTCTTCCCAAAACTCAAGACTCTTTTATAATTATCTAAAGAACTCATTATGTCTTCATGAAATTCTAAATGACTCAGGTATGTTACTAAGTTCTGTAGAGCTTAAGAAGGCATGATACGACTTATGTTTCCAGAAATTACAAACCTTAGAATTTACATAATGTTGAAGACCGAGAACCAAGAAAAATACTATACAAGCTCTAGAACAACCAAGGTAAAAAAAAACACTAGGTACCACTCAAGAATAAGGGACCAAGGTCCTTAAACTAAGAAACTCAAGAAACTCCTAAGACCTCCTACGGTATAGCATGTTCATGACTTAGACTACGTAGCTTTGAACGTATGAAGCCTTGAGTGTAGGTATTGAGACTATGCCGCTTGGAATGTATGAAGTGCAATGATTGACTTGTTTGTAATGATTATATCAATTGACACAACTTCTCCTACCGTGCATAAAAGTTCAACTCTAAATATATAGTTGAGTGACTTATAGTTAACAATAAAAATTTATTAATTAAAGAGTTTAATTATTTAATTTTGGGTCATTGAATCTTATAATCTATAGATTCATAAGGTCTCTTTGCTAACTCATGTGCTCATAACACTAAAAGGTTCAATTTAATTAAAAGAAAAATTAAATTTTAGTATATTAGATATATGAAATATAAAGAAGAAAATAGATCTAATTTAAAGGGTTCAAATAAATAATATTAAATATAAATAGAGAAAAATATATTTAGTTTAAAGTGTTTATTGAATATATTAGAAATACTAAATATAAATAGACAAAAAAATAATAATAATCTTCCGTGTTCACATTAATATTTAATGTATTAACTATATTAAACGTAGAAGCAAAAAATATATTTATTGTATCACACTTCCATTCTTAGGTGAGAATCTCCCGATTATACCCCAACCATAACTGATTATACTCCAACCATAACTCCGCATCAGTTTTCAACATAAATGATGCACATGTTACCTTTTGATCATCCAGACAGTTCATTAATAAGAAGAATGTCTTAATTGATGATTGCCACAATTGTGTCTTTGTTGGGTCTCGTGAGGCATCATTAAAGGTACAAAGATCTACCCCTTGAAATCCTGCATTAGCGCTTCTCGCAATGACTGCGTACTGTTGGTCTTCTGGGTGGGCACCACCATTTGCATCCCAACCTAGAATGATTCCCACATCATGGTAGTCATGGGGTCCATTCTAGCCGTCGGTGCCACTGGGAGTGGCACTGCTGTGCCGGTTTGAGTTATTGATCCTTCACGAAGTAGACTTCCTCTACCTTTACCCCATCCTCTAATAGGGGGTCATCTTCTTCCCCTACGCCCTCTTCCACGTCCTCTAGGTGACATGATCTATAATCAACACGTAATTACTCTTAAGTGACGATCTCTAGATACAAAAAATATGGCGTACACTATATCATGATAAACACACGACTCAATCAACAATAGCACACTTGACAATAACATTCAATATCTTTTTTATTATTTTAAGTATGACATACTTGACGGCGACGGAGCACCAGCGGTGGGACCATGGAACGTACTAAAACTACCTCGTATGCTAGTCAACAAAATCTGTAACCTAGGGCTCTGATACCAACTGCAGTGACCCTATTTTTCTACTGAAATAGAGTCGCTACGATATGAATGACCTTTTTTTGCGAAAACATTCATTTAAATAATTCATAACTCGCAATGTCATGGACTTAAACATATGTAATAAAACCTTAAAACAAAACAACTAAAAGTAAACCACATGAAATTTGGATAAAACAAAAAAAAGATTAAAATGATGCCCTAATCTAACTTAAGGACTACAAAATAAATAAAATGCAATTTATCCTAGCATAAGTTACATGGTTTTGAAATCGGGGTTATGAAATCGAGTCACATACAACATGGTGGGACCTATCATTTAAAATATCATGTGTAATACTTCTCTACACATGGCCCACACATGCGAACGTGAATCCACCAGATGGGCTCGTACGCCTCCTAGTCCTGCTGGTGGGCTAGCACTTGCTGATGGGCTATTACTGGACACCAAGAGGGAATAGCTGTCGTCGTAGCATCGTAGCATTATGGCGAACATGGTGGTCACAATCAGTATCATGGTGTACATGTCCGTACTCACCATAATGGAGAAGTCTCTCGATGCACGTGAAGACACTATTATTGATCAGGTCTCCTTACTTTCTATCTTAGTATGATAGGTGGGAATTCAAACGTAGAAGTATAAAAATATATATTTATATTAAAGTATATGCATAAACTTTTAAAAATGACTGCATAGCATAGTGAATAATCATGTTAGTATATGTTATTAACTCTCGATTATTCTCTTTTCAATAAAGAACTCCCAAATCCATAGTGTCTTTCATTGTCTAAACACCCGTTTTAAGTGGTTTTAACTCCTACCATATGATCGATTAAAACTAACCATTATCTAATTTGCTTCTATTGAAAGGGTACAAACATTATTTTTCTAAGTGGTATAGTTGTCAGTATTAAGTAGTCAACTTTTTAGCGGCCAACATTAAGATTAAAGAGCTTATGTATTGCTAAAAGTAGGATATAAATACTATTCAATCAATTCTAGCAAAAAAATATATATATATAGGGAATTGAAATTCTAATTTTATCTTTCTTTTTTCTTTTTATTCCTACCGTGTGTTTTATAACATTATATCATCATGTTAGTTTAACATATTAAAGTTTTCTAGTTCGAGCAATACCATAGGATAGTGGAAAAATTTTGTTTTCTTTTGCTTAGGTAATTTTTTCCTGTCATTAAATGAAAAATTCCTACTGCTATTTTTTAAAACATTAGAATTTATAATTATTAACATTTAGTTGCTGTGGTGTAGAACAATCTTGTCTAACTAAGCCTAATTTTACATAAAATAATTTAAATATACTTCTAATATTTTAAACTAGGTAAGTCTAACGGTACCTAAATAATTTAAACTTAACTCTAAAAATTTAAACTAGGTAGAAGGTATAATTTAATCATATTTTTAATATTTTAAGATAGTTAAGCCTAATTATACATAAATAATTTAAACTACTTAAAAGGTAGTCTAAGCCTAATTATACAAAAATAATTTAAGACTCTAAAAATTTGAATTAGTTAAAAGGAGTCATACTAAGCTTAAACTAGTTAAAAGGTAGTCATACTAACCTTAAATGTTTCTGAATAGTTGAAATTAGAAGGAATGGGTCCGAGTTATGAGACCTAAATCGGATTAGATAGAATGCTGGCTTGAAGTCCTAAAAAAAATGTATTCTCCGACTGGCTTCAAACCTTTCAAGTGCGATGATAAAATGAAGTGAGTACATGTCCGTACTCACCATAATGGAGAAGTCTCTCGATGCACGTGAACACACAGTTATTGATTAGGTCTCCATACTTTCTATCATAGTATGAAAGGTGGGAATTCAAACGTAGAAGTATAAAAATATATATTTATATTGAAGTATATGCATAAACTTTTAAAAATGACTGCATATCATAGTGAATAAAATGAACCAACTTTATTCATAAAATTTACATTTATTTGAACCAAATCCAACCCAAATAAGTTCCTAATCCAACCCATTCTGTAGAGTTAGGTTGATCGAATTTTTCTAATCATCGAGTTTTTTGAATATCCTTATTGTGTATTATATTTTATATTGGTCAATTTATGCCTAATAAAAATCATTTTAACTTGACATGTAACCTTGGTTGGTATGTTAAGAAATAGGTCAACCTTTTAAAGTGAAGGGAACAAAGGCATGTGAGTGGGAAAATCCTATACAATTAGTTTGTATAAAACTGAATCACGAAATATTTAATCTCTATTTATAAATTCATTAATTCAGAAGATTAATATTTCACGATCATATGCGACTTGATTTTAATTCTTAGTGAGTTACGAACTCTTGTCTATAAAGGTTATCCTTTTATTTGTATGGGTGAGAATAACTTTCGTAACCTAATCATTATACCTGCCATTTTCAGTACTTGTCCAAACAGGAGATGAGAACATAATTTCACGAGATGACTTTCACCAATTCTCATATACGGTAAGTAGATGAGTAGTTTCCTTTAATGTTGATTTTGAGATTTGAACAATGGGGCTCACCCCTCTTACTGGCTCGAAAGGGACTTAGTTTATGATTGAATCATAAACAAATGGTTCATTAGAGAATCGGTGATACTTAAGGTGAAAGATATAATTAAGGGGTATAAAGAACTTTTGACCCAGCTGTAATTACGAAAAAATTGTGAATGATTGACTTGTTTGTAATGATTATATCAATTGACACAACTTGTTCGTGCATAAAAGTGCAACTCTAAATATATAGTTAACGAATGAAAATTTATTAATTAAGCAAATAGATCTAATTTGAAGGGTTGGAATAAATATTTGATATGTTAAATAAATGCAAATAGAGAAAAATATATTTAATTTAAAATGTTTATTTAATATATTAGATATATTAAATATAAAAAGACAAAAAAAAAAAAAACATAATCTGAACGGTTCACATTAATATTTAATACATTAACTATTTAAACATAAAGGCTAAAAGTAGGTTTATTGTATCACACTTCTATCTTGGCTGAGAATTCCCCGATTATCCCCCGACTATAACTCTGCATCATTTTTTAGTATAAATGATGCACAAGTCACCTTTTGATCATCCGGACAGTTCATTTATAACGACTCGAAATTTTCTACTTAATTTAAGGTCGCGATGATATACATATCATAAATATTGAATGCGGAAATATTTCATTTAAACTTTCATGAATCATAACCTTCAGCTTAAAGCACAGCCATGGACTTACGTGTTTCGAAAACACCTTTAAAAACAACACAACAAAAGGCTAAATAAAATAAATGAATGTTTAAATTAAAAACATCCTATCCTAGTCTAAGTCTAAGAAAATAAATACGACTACTCTATGCATGTGCTATAGTCTCGAGCTGCGATGCCATCGTCAGCCATACAGGAATGCCTTGCCTTAATCTGAAATAAAGGTAGCACGTGAATTGAGTATTTTAAGAAATACTCAATAAGTGACCCCACTATTGGGGTTAAATGCAGGAACATGCGAATGCAATGATGGGACCTATCATTTAAATCCATTTTCCTACGGTACTGTCCTAACGGATAATTTGGATGTGTATCTTATACTTCACACATAGCCCATACGTGCGAGTATGGACTCACCAGTCAGTTCGCACACCGCTGGGCCACCTTCCTTGTTAGGCGAGCATACTCTGGCAGCTCCTTGGGCCAGACACCCGTTAGAACTAGTAACCGTCACGACAACATTAGGTTAACCATAATGATCGTACCCCTGCCTGACCGTTACCGCATTATGATAAACATAATGATCGTTTTCCTGCTTGGTCGTCGCAGCATTATGATAACAATAATGATCGTATTCCTGCCTTGTAACGTATTCGTCTGTACTATCGTGAAGGGTAAGGGGTATCCCCCAATGCATGAGCACACAAGAATGCATGAAGTCCCAACATTTTTTCATTTTCATTATCATTTAATACAACCCCACTAGCGTTCCGTACATCGCATATCATTTTTCATATCACTTATCATACCTTTCATGCATACGCTGGGGTTGTATTTCATGCTAGTTCGTCGTTTTGCATGTCAATCATATTATATCATTCAAATTACATAAGTGTATCATAATCATAACATTTCATTCTTCCAGGCATAATAATTTTCATCATATACGTATCATGTTATAACATATCACATCACAATATTCATATCATAAACATGTCAATTTATCACATATCTTACCATAAAATATTTCATATCGTCTTTACATCATATCACAATATATATACATCCATCATTCACATGTCGTATCATAATCATATCATATCGTAAATGCTTCGTGGTCATATCGTTCCCTAACTTATCATAGCCTTAACATTCTAATACCTATCACAGTCATGTCGTTACATGAACGTACCCTGACATTATCGTTTTATCAATCTATCATAATCCTATCTCTTTCTACCCATAACCTAACTATATTCTTTTATCAACCTCTCATATCCATAGTACTTCGAGATGTAACCTAACCTTCACGTTTCATGAACAAATCTTACTTCTATCGATTCACAAATAATTCACACATATCAGTATATATGACATGTGCAGAATCGTGGGCATGTGTCAATATCAAATATAATCATGTCAATAGTAAGGTTACTTACCTGGTTAGCTTAAGTTGTTGTCACGAATATATACTCAATGAAAGTTCGATTCTATCCCTTGAAATCCAAATCAACCTATGTGAGCCCATGACATCCGTTTCAAGTTTGAACCCTACAAAATTATTTCTCTAATTTAGATTGGTCCATTGTTAAAGGTAAATATTAGGTACCTAATAATTATATTTTTATTAAAAATCTTATTTTCTATGATTTTGTATAAAAAAATGATAGAGTTATTTCAAGTTATTTTTGTGTCTGTTTTTACTTTTCTTTCTATATTTAGTTTAAGTTTTATAATACTGAATCTTCCTTCTTCTTTTTTTCTTTATTTGTATTTACTCTATTGCCTCTTAATTTTGTTCACATGTATTCCAAATTTCTAGTGGATCCCTGTTTACAAATCTTTCCTTATCTCCGTGTTTCCTTTTGTTTGACATAATTTACTGAAATTGTATAAATGATTAACATTTAGTTTCTAACTCAAAGCTAAACCATTGGAATGATTTAATGAAGATCTAACTACAGTGTGGTGATTTCTAAAGAAAGAAATAGGATAAGAGAAAATGCAGATTTAATATATACCTTAATGACCATATCTATCTTCACGTAAATCTCTCTACAGGTGAATCTCAACTAGTAAAGGCCATTCTCATTTTTTCCTATGTAAATCTAACTATTGTTGTTTTTCTGTTTCTTTTTGCCAACTGTGACTTTATGGATAAGGGAGGGGTTGAGGAGAGATAACTTAGGAAAGAGATAAGACGTTAGTGGAGAGAAGTGGGGAGGGTTGTTTCTTCTTTTTTTTTTTGTTTATTTATTTATTTATTCTTTTAACTAGTCTTATTTTATAATTATTTTTATTTGTTTATTTGTTTATGAATTTTTTGGACTATTACATCATTAATAGGAAAATTGTCTCAATGGAGGATTTCCACAATTTTACCTTTGTTGGGTCTCCTAAGGCACCGTTAAAGGTGTGAGAATCTACCACTTGAAATCTCGCATACCTCGCTTCTCGCATGGATTGCATACTGTTGGTCTGTTGGGTGGTCACAATCGTTTGCATCACAGTCCCAAATGATTCACACATCAGGGTCGTCATGGGGTCCATTCCAGTAGCCGGTGTGTCGTTGGAGGTGGACTCCCTCTACCCCTACCCCGTCCTTTAACAGGGGTCATCTTTTTTCCGTACATCCTCTTCCACATCCTCTAGGTGACATGATCTATAGTCGACACATAATTACTCATGATAGACAAATGACTCAGTCAACAATGGAACACTCAACAATAACATTTTTTTTTCTACTGAGATAGAGTAGCTACCATATGCATGATATGACCTTTTTTGTGTGAAAAGTTCATTTAAATAATTCATAACACGAAGCCATGGACTTAAACATTCGCAATAAAACCTTAAAAAAAATAACGAAAAATAAACAATGTGAAATTTATATAAAACAATGTCCTAATCTGACTTAAGGACTACAAAATAAATAAAATGCAACTTATCATAACATAAGTTCCATGGTCTTTAATGTGATGTGTGGGTTGTGTGTAGAAACCCCTGTACTCAATAAGTGGCCCGACTATTGGTGTTATGAAATGAAGTCACATGAAATGTAGTCATCAACTGTACAAGAATTCATTTCATTCTCTTGAAGGCTTTCTAGTTTGGGCTAAATTAAATGTGTAATACTTCTCTACACATGGCCTACACCTACGAATGTGGGCCCACTAGGCAGGCTCGCACGCTCCCTAGGCCTACTGGTCTAGCTAGCACTCGCTGAGAGTTGTTGCTGGACACCCATAGGAAATAGTAATTGTCGCAGCATTATGGCGAACAAGATGATCACAATCAGTCTCATGAAGTACGTGTCCGTACTCATCATAATGGGGCAGTATCTCGATACACATGAACACACAATTATGCATCAGGTCCCCATATTTTCCATCACGGTATGATAAGTAGGAATTCAAACATAAAAGTATAAAAATATATCTTTATATTAATGTATTTGCATACACTTACAAAAATGACTGCATAGCATAGGGTATTAGCGCGTCTGACTTCGGATCAGAAGGTTGTGGATTCGACTACCTCTGTAGTCAACATAAAACTTTAGGGTCAACAACATTATATGACTCATAGTCACTTACGTGACTCATCCACACACCCCTAACTTGCAATTACGGGGCCTATCATAACGTCTAGAACGGAAGCTTGAATGTGTTGTAATTAGTGCAAGTATGGACCCACCAGTCGATTCACACACACCACCTGAGCCTCCTTTTCTTATTGGGCGAGCATTCTCTAGTAGCTCTTAGTGCCGGACACCCGTTAAGGGTACAAGGCCACAACATTTTTTCCATTTTTATTATTGTTTAATGCAATCTCGCTAGCGAACATATTATATCGTTTTTCATATCATTTCTCATATTGTTTATCATATCTTTCATGCATACGTTGAGATTGTATTGTATGCTAGTCATATCATTTCCATATGCATATCTTAGTTCACGTCGTTTCATGAATGTATCCTAGTCTTACTGCTATAGGAACGCATCCTAACCAACGCATCCTAACCATATTTTTTTTGTATGTTGTTACCATTAAAGAGCTTGACCTATTGCTCAAAATAACATTGAAAGTCTTCAAATATGTAAATACTATTCAATTAATTCAAGAATTAAAAAAAAAGATTTAAAATTCTAATTTTATCATTCTTTTTACTCCTGGATTTTATAACATTATATCATAATATAGAATAAAATTTGTACATCATTTGGTCTTGTGGTATAGTCAGTTATCAATTAGTCTAATATACAAAGGTCTTCGGTTCAAGTCTCGATGATGCCATAGTTTGTTCGCTAGTAATATTGTTCTTTCTCATGTGGTTGAATGATTTTATGCATAATATTTTAAATATAGGATATTTTAAATATAGTTGTTGGATGATGGAAGTCCCACATCGACTAATTTAGGGTGTGATCATGGGTTTATAAGTGAGGAATACTAACTCAATTGGTATGAGGCCTTTTGGGGAAGCCCAAAGCAAAGCCATGAGAACTTAGGTTTATAAGTGAGGAATACTAACTCAATTGGTATGAGGCCTTTTGGGGAAGCCCAAAGTAAAGCCATGAGAGCTTATGCTCAAAGTGGACAATATCATACCATTGTGGAGAGTCGTGTTCATCTAACAATAGTTATCTGGCCATTTTATTTTGGGTACACTGCAAAGGCTATGATATCTTTGTTGATTCGAAATGGAGTAGACGAGTCAAACCGTGGTAAGACGAAGGTGGCTCTTCAAAAAAGACATGACCACGGGTTATATTGGGTCACCACCATATGATACCCTTAATTATCTTTTTTAAAAAGTTCAAAAGTATTCTTATATATATGAACGAAATTGTTAACACCAATTGAAGAATACTCAAGAATAAGATTGAAAATAAATTGTCTATTTGAATATTGAATTGTATTACATTCATATTGGGAAATGTTCATAAATGAGAGAGTTCCAGACAAAATTGAAGAGAAAAGGGATTTAAGAGTATTTTTTAAATTTTTTTCCTTTTTAAAATTATAAGTATTAATGCAAACGTTTGAAAGTTGAATTGTATTTTTTAAACAAGATATTAACGGTTTTATCTCACTAACAATAAACTTATTTTATTATTATTTTTTATTTATAGGACAAGTTAAAGATATAATTCAAGAATTTTTTATTTATTTATTTGAAGAATATTGATGAAACCTTTGAGGTTCTAAGGATATTTTGTTTAAACATTAAAATTTATAATTATTAACTATTTTTTTTTATCATGGACATCTAGTTGTTGTGGTGTAGTGGTTGTTACTTTAGTCTTACACACTAAAGGTCCCGAGTTCAATCTTGGGCAACAACATGCTTCTTTGCTTTTGTTACCTTAATCTGTCGTACAACTAAGGAAAAATTCTTAACAAGTACACCCTAATCCATGTGAGTCATAAATATTTTTCTACATGCATAAATCTTTCATAAGTATCTTATCACTTGATACTCATAAAATCCTTGTGTCTTGAGGGGTAGTTACATACTTACCCTTATATCGTCAATGAGTCTCATAAATTTTCGTAGTATTTTGAATATTTAAGGTCTTAAAAACATCTTAGAATTCTTATAGGGATATTTTGGTCATTTACCACCGTAAATCTTGGTTTAAATCCTCAACATATTCCAATGACCTTGTAACATAAGTCTCCTCATAAATTTTCGTAGTATTTTGAATATTTAAGGTCTTAAAAACATCTTAGAATTCTTATAGGGATATTTTGGTCATTTACCACCGTAAATCTTGGTTTAAATCCTCAACATATTCCAATGACCTTGTAACATAAGTCTCCTCATTCAATTAAATGTCATTTAGGGGTCACTTTGCTCATAAGCCAACTATATATAATTATAGGGGAATTTTAGTCATTTTACCCCTACCCTAGGTTTAGCCTTTTATCATAATCTAATTATCATAAAATTTCATACATAACCTTATCATATCATATTGAGTCTTCTCCTAAAATTTCATGAAAAATAGAATCCATTGAGTATGATTGTGGTTGAGGCGCCTTTTAACATTTTTTCATTTTGTTATATGAAAAGGCAACACAATCAAAGGATCTGCAATGATTGACGATGGCTGCTCACGCAAGTTCGGTGCACGGCAAACCGCCTTTACATCCTAGAGTTGGAGATAGAGCAACCAGTCAGCCTCTCAGCCAGGACCGAAGAGGTATCTTGGAGGTGGCACGCAAGGTATGGGCACCTAAACTTTCCTCTCTAAAAAAATTACACAAGGAGGAGATGGTGCATGGTTTATCGGCAATCAAAGGCGTAAACAAGCTATGCGACGAGTGCCTCATCGACAAACAGAGGTGCACCCCCTTTCCATCTCAGACATCCTACCGCACTGGTGAGCCATTGGAGCTCATGCATGGCGATATCTGTGGGCCCACCAAGCCAGTGACCCCAAGCGGCAAGACCCTCTTCCTCCTACTAGTCGATGACAAAAGCCCTTTCGTGTGGCTGATTCTGCTGCAAGCGAAAAGTGAGGCAGTAGAAGCAATTAAGCACATTCAAGCATGAGCGAAGGCGGAATACAAGAAGAATATGTGGGTGCTGCGCACAGACCGAGGTAGAGAATTTGCCTCGGCGAGCTTCGGTAAGTACTGCAACGAGCTCGGTATGCAGCGGCACCTGACGGCGCCCTATTCCCCCCAACAGAATGGGGTGGCAGAATGCCAAAATTATCGAGACAGCAAGGTCATTACTGATGATGGCCGGGATGTCCGGGAGGTTATGGGGAGAGGCGGTAATGATGACCGTCTACCTCCTCAATTGGTCGCCAACGCGAAGCATCGATGGGAAGATGCCAAACGAGGCCTGATACAACAAGAAGCTAGCGGTACGTCATCTCCGAGTGTTCAGCTACGTCGCATACATGAAAGACGTGCGTCCCCAACTCGCCAAGCTTAATCCCAGGGGGCTGAAGGTCGTCTTCATCGGCTACGAACTCGGAAGCAAGGCGTACAGGTTCTATGATCCTGCAGAGGGGCGAGCTCATGTGTCATGCGACGTCATCTTCGACGAGAGCACCTTCTGGCAGTGAAACGACGTGATCGAGGTAGACCACAACTCAAATCAATTCACGGTGGAGTACCTCGTCACCGAGCCAGAAGAAGGAGGAGAACAGCATTAGGAACCGTTACCACCGCCAGCTGCTGCACCCCCTGAACCAGTGGAGTTCACAACACCACGGACTGCAGATTCGACGCTAGATGCTGATCACGATGATGGTCTGGTGGCCAGCTACCGGAGGATGGAAGACCTATTGGGAAGAGGTGAACCACCTGGACTAGCGGCGCACCAGCTCGAAGAAGAGGTGGCCGAACAAGAGGTTCCAGAGGTGAAGTCTGGAGGACATACCGCCAGGGACACCGAGCCATAGGACTCAAATCAGAGTTCAAACAAAATAAGGTAGATATACGATAGGGCTTTAGGATGAGATTGTTAGATAAATCTCTACCAAGTGAATGTGATCCCTGATTTTTAGTCAGCCATTTTTTGTTAGATAACTATTTTTACGTTAAACCCACGCAATTGAGTTAAGTGGGAAGTACACGTAGAGTGGATGAGCGTTAGTTAAGTTGACATTTACTTTTCTATTTTAGGATAATTTGTTATTTAAATATCCAGCTGAATGAGAAATCAAATCATGTAGTCTTCAGCAAATCTCTCTCCTTTTACTTTCCGTTATTTTTCCTTCTAATAAATTTTCCTTTGGCCAGTTTTTTCAACGTTTTCCTCCCAATTGCCAGAGTCAACAATCATGGCATGAGATCAATTTAAGGAGGCTTTCCTAAAGAAGTATTAGCCCAAAGCGGTGTGAATTAAGAAACAACAGAAATTCACCAATCTAACTCAGGGTGGACACTCAATAGACAAATATGACAGAAAATTTATGAGATTCAAAAGGTTTGCACCGTCATTGGAGAATACTGAACAAAAGATGACATATAAATTTTTTTTGGGCCTAGACTCGTAGGTCTGCCACATGGTGGAAGCCATAAACCCAAAGATGTATGAGGAGGCACTAAGAATGGCAAAAATTCCTGAAAAAGTCTCAAGAGGAAAGACATCGAGAACCAGCGGTAATAACATTTTTAAGAACTTCTTTGTCTCCTTGTCTCGCTCCTCTTTCGACACCCCTTTTAAAGTTTCGTGAGAGTTATCTAAATGAGTTAGATTCAAAGCGAACGTTTTTTTCTCAAGTTGGTATTGAAGCGGATTTATTTTTCTACAAAGTGGTATTAGAGCGATTTCAATTTCAACAAATTGATATCAGAGCGATTTCAATTTCAACATTGGGGAGGTTGTTGAAATTTGTGTGGCGATGGTTGAAGGTTGAAGGAGGCGTTGTGAGGGGTCGGGGAACACGATTTCGCGGGGGTCACGGAATTACCGGCAACTAAGTTTTTTTTTTTTTTTTTAATAATTCAGATTCGTTACATTATTTACTCCTAAAAAGAACTTTCGTCCTCAAAATTTTCAAACTCTTGTACTAACTCGGAGTATTATTCTCTTATTTCATTCTCCTGCACCCACCATGTCCCCCTTGATATGGTTGCTCCGACACAACACCAAAACGAACGTAATGTCTCTGGTTTGGTAGCACTTTCACTTCTTGGGTTAAAATTCTATTGGTTTTCTTCGTAACTCAAATCTTCATTGAGTGGGAGGGGCTCGTAGTCTATTATGTGTATAGGGCCCGTCATGTATTTACTCTACATCTACACGTGAATTACCTTGTGTACTTCTGAGAGGGAGGGAGGTAGGGCTAACTTATACGCTAAATACCAATTCTCTCGACAATTTTGATAGGTCCAATGCATCTAGGACTTACTTGCCCTTACGTCTGAACCTCAAAAAACCTCTCATTGGTGCTACCTTTAGGAATACTTAGTCCCCTACCTCAAACTCTAAGTCTCTACGTCTTACATCGGCATAACTTTTTTTTGTCTACTTTTAGCGGTACACATTCTCGCTCAAACTTTTTGGATAGTCGCATTGGCGACTAGATCTAGCTCGGGTCCTACTAGCTTTCTCTCACCTATCTCATCCCAACAAGGTGGGGACCTGCACTGTTTCCCATAAAGGGTCTCGAACGGTGTCATTCAAATAGTGGCTTGAAAGTGCAACTTCCATTAAAGTCTAATACGCAAGAACGTAGAATGTCCTCTAAGATTTAGTACTCAGTTTGTCCATCTGTTTGGGGGTGGAAGGAGGTGCCAAAGTCGAGCCAAGTACGCAACGCTTTTTGAAGTCTGTGCCAAAAAGCTGACGTAAAGCGTGGATCTCGATTCGATACTATAGACACTAGAACTCCATGAAGTCTTACTATTTCTTCACATACAATTGTGCCTAGTTATCAACTATATATGTGCCTTTTTCAGGTAAGATGTGTGCCGACTTGGTCAACCTATTGACAAATACCCAGATCGTTGAGAATCCATCTACTGGACTTTCGTCTAGCTGGCCTAGAACTTTCTGTACGTTAGGATCCTCTTGTTGGGAGGTAATAATTCTCTGCCTAAGCGTAGGTTGCACTATGAGTCTGGCCAGCTGTGCTATGATTCCCTCGTTCGCAACAGCTATGCTGGCTTTCTCAAATTCTATTTGTACCCTTACTTTCTTTGTAATGAGGGCCGACGAATAGGCCATCTTTCTACTCAAAGCGTCTGCGACCATGTTTGCTTTTCCAGGGTGGTACTGGATATCTACATCATAGTCCCACGAATTCTAGTCACCTTTTCTTTTCTAGGTGAAGAAATATTTTAAACTCTTGTTGGTAAAACTTTGAGTTTTCTCTCCATACAAGAAATGTCACCAAATTTTTAGTGCGAACACTACAACGGCCAACTCTAGGTCGTGGGTAGGGTAATTTTTTATTTTTGTATTCTTTTAGTTGACGGGACGAGTATGCAACAACCTTACATATTGCATTAACACACATCCTAATCCCTTCATGGACGCGTCACTTAGATTACGTATCCTTTGGAGCTTTCAGGTACTATAAGTACCTGGACTGTTACCAATCTCTCTTTTAGGTTCTAGAAGCTTGCCTCACAAGCAACATTCCATATAAATGATACCCCTTTTCTTGTTACCTGTGTCAAAGGTGAGACTATCCTAGTGAAGTCTTGCACAAACAATCGATAGTATCCTGCAAGTCCTAAGAAACTCCATACTGGTGTTATCGTAGTTGGGCGTTCCCACTTTGTGACCGCTTCGACCTTAGTGGGATCTACAGATACTCCATCCTTTGTCACCACGTGTCCTAGGAAAAAGACTTGTCGTAACCAATATTCACACTTTGAGAACATTGAATCTAAAACCTAGAGCTTTGATATCAACTATAACGACCCTAAATTTCCACATACTTAGAGTCTCTACTAACGTCTCATGCTCATCTATAATGTGGAAATATAACTCTTACATGAACATCATTTATAACGTAAACTTTGAAAAACGCTTAAAACAACCTCTTATATGGAAAACGCAGTCATGGTCTTACGTATTTAAATACGAAATACTGAAATTTAGAGAAAATAAAAGCAATACAAAGTAATTTAAAACAATGAAATGCATAACAACCTCTTCTAATCTAAACCTAGAAATTTAAATATGAATCTACCACATGCATGTGCCACAGTCTCTGCTCACGATGCCGCTGTCCTCCATACAAGTGGGCCTTGAGTTTACCTAAAAAATGATATGACACACGGCTAGACTATTTCGAAGAATACTCAGTAAGTGGCACCCCTATAGGGGGTCATGCAAATGCAAATACATGAAATCATGATTTAGAGACCTATCTCTAACATCATACGGGTGGCCTCCAGTCTCGAACAAATTGGATGTGTAGTACTTTCCTACACACGATTTAAATGTGCGATTGTGAATCTCCGGGGGGCCCACACACTCCCTGGACCCTCTGGTCAAGCTAATCTGTAGTGACGTCCAGAGGTTAGCGTAACCCCACAGTGTCATGCGCCTCATGAACACCCTCATCTGTGTGCATTCACACTCATCATCTCTAGGGGAAGTACCCCTGTGCTTATGAACTTACAACATGCATGAGGTCCCTTTAAATCCAACATAATGTATTTTCTGGCACAACCCTCTAGTCTCATCTTTTTGTTACTCTAGGTAACACATACTCGTGGATATTTATATTAATATCATTTTCATGCTCTTAAGGTTGTGTCCTATGTCGATCTAACGATATTCACCACTATTAGGGTCACGGAATGCAAACACATGCAACTCATACTTAAGGACCTATCGTTAAAACCATCATAGAGGTGGCCTCTAGTTCCTACAAAATTGGATGTGCGTGCGAGCAAGAGTCTTCAGACAGTTCGCACGCCCCCTGGACCTACCATAGTCGAGCTAATTGTCCGTAGCCAAACGTTCGTAGGTAAGAAAATCCCGAGTGTTATGCAAGGCTTGATGATGATGATCATCTTCATATTCATAGTGTACGCGTTTTGTAAAAATAATAACATAATCAATCAAAAAAGTTTAAAAATGATAAAATGGTAAGAAAAATTTGTGGAGTTAGAAAATGTTCATACAAAATTGAAATGGATGGGATATAGGGTAAGAATCTGACTCAAAATTTTGGATCATATCTTCTCTCTCTTCCCCCTATTTTCTTCATACTTGGATTCTTTCCATCTAAAGATGAGGGAAGAGAGATAGGAGAGAAATCTAGAGCTAAAACATTCTAGATCGAGTTGCCCAACAAGTAATTCTCTGCTTTTTTGGGTGAGCTGTAGATTGAGAAGAATTTATAAACATTAATGCCATACAATTAAAGACGTTCGTTCAAACTAATTCATTTAACTAGAGGGAAGTATTAGTTTTCCAACGAACTTTGGAGGCAAATAACTTAGGCTACAATTCACGAGAAGGTATGAAGTCAATCCCAAGCTCTTCCTTGTAACTCCATTTTAAGTTTCATGAAGAAATCAAGGAGAGCAATGTCATGATTGGAGCAGGTGAGAGGCGTTTTAAAATGGCGGCGCTATTGGACGTGCCCGTCTTCCTCTTTATAGAGGAAGAGGTTGATGACGTGACCAGTTCAGTTGAACCCCCCATGTCAAACCGAACCGTGACCCTCCCTCAATTTTTCTTAATTTTAATCCTCTTCTAGATCAGTTGTCATGAAAACTTTATGGTTATAGAAACTTGACACCCCAAGGATTGTGTCAAAGAAAATTTGAAGCAATTGGGATACCAATTTCTCGAGAATGGAGGTCCCGTACATCAACTATGAGGTAAGTAACCATTAGAATTATCTTAAGAAATACGGGTAGGAATTGCTTGAATTTTTATATAAACATTAAACCAAGTATAAATTAAAGATATATGAAAGAAAAATAACAAGAACCATGAGTTAAGACCCTAAACGGATTAAATTTCTTGAGATTTAAGTAACATTAAAATAACCCACTAAATGAATTGCACTGCCCATGAACTTTTAATTTTGAGCATACTATGGTATGTTAAGATTATATATGTAATTTAATAGTCATTGCACAAAGTTGAGTAGTAAACCAAATAATAGTATAAAATGACCATAATGCTCCTAAGGCAACTTACCTTCAATTCATGATCAAAATGACCTCTAAATACTACGAAACTTTGTAGTAGGCCCTATTTTTTTTTTTTTTTTTAATGATTGATGACATAATAAAGTCTAAAAGGAATTGGGACATTTTCAGAGCTCAAACCAAGAATTAGGTGGTAAAATGACCAAAATGCCCCCATGACCTTTTAACGTATTTCAAGGTCTAAACCCCTCTAAGTGACTTACTACATCTTACAAAGCCTATTCATAAGGGCATAAAGATATTTTCAAGATTTCAAGTTGTTAAAAATGAGAATCTTTGATACCATGCTAAGAATGAGAAACATGGATTGAAAGTCCAATTTTCATTAATGTTCATGACAATTAAATAAGATACAAGCAACCAACTAAATCATAGAAATAAGAGAAATCCATAATCTCATTGTTTCATTTTTATTCGCAATAACTATATTTATTTTCAATCCCAAGTTTTTGTTAGTAAAAAAGAAATCAAATGGATTCAAGGGGGCTTTTCAGAACATATCAATAAGTAGACCCATGCTTCGAGTTGTTTCATGCCATATATAAACGCGAACATTCAAGAAATACGTTGGACCGGCTAAATGATGTGGAGAAGGCTAGTGACATTGATCAACAAGACTAAATGAACTACTTGGTTCTATAGGATATACTATAAATAAAAATTAGTACATTCCCCGTCCACTTAGAACCAATTTCTAAAAGGGAGGAAAATCCTAATTGATTATGGCATCTATAAATTATATTTCATAACTAATCTTATATCCTAAATCAAATTTCTTAATACAAGTTAATTAGAACAATTTTGAAACTCAGACCAAGTTAGAGCCTAAGAAACGTTTAAAGGGATTACCTCAAGTAATTCTTCCCAAAACTCAAGACTCTTCTATAATTATCTAAAGAACTTATTATGACTTCATGTAATTCTATATGACTCAGGTATGTTACTAAGTTTTGTAGAGCTTAAGAATGCATGATACGACTTATGTTTCCAGAAATTACAAACCTTAGAATTTACATAATGTTGAAGACTAAGAACCAAGAAAAATACTATACAAGCTCTACAACTACCAAGGTAAGAAAAACACTGGGTACCACTCAAGAATAAGGGACCAAGGTCCTTAAACTAACAAACTCAAGAAACTCTTAAAACCTCCCACGGTATAGCATGTTCATGACTTAGACTACGTAGCTTTGAACGTATGAAGTCTTGAGTGTAGGTATTGAGACTATGCCGCTTGGAGTGTATGAAGTGCAACGATTGACTTGTTTGTAATGATTATATCAATTGACACAACTTCTCCTACCGTGCATAAAACTACAACTCTAAATATATAATTGAGTGACCTATAGTTAACAATAAAAATTTATTAATTAAAGAGTTTAATTACTTAATTTTGGGTCATTGAATCTTATAATCTATATGTTCATAACGTTTCTTTGCTAACTCATAACACTAAAAGGTTCAATTTAGTTAAAAGAAAAATTAAATTTTAGTATAGTAGATATACTAAATATAAAGAAAAAATAGATCTAATTTAAAGGTTCAAATAAATATTTAATATATTAAATACAAATAGAGAAAAATATATTTAGTTTAAAGTGTTTATTGAATATATTAGATATACTAAATATAAATAGACTTACATTCTTGAATATATTAGATCTAATTTAAAGGGTTCACATTAATATTTAATGTATTAACTATATTAAACATAAAACCGAAAAATATATTTATTGTATCACACTTCCATTCTTGGCTGAGAATCTCCCCATTATACACCATCCATAACTCCACACCAATTTTCAATCATAACATAAATGATGCACATGTCGCCTTTTGATCTTCCAGACAATTCAATAATAAGAAGATTGTCTTAATTGATGATTGCCACAATTGTGTCTTTGTTGGGTCTCGTAAGGCACCATTAAAGTTACGAGGATCTACCCCTTGAAATCCTACATTAGCGCTTCTCGCAATGACTGCGTACTGTTGGTCTTCTGGGTGGGCACCACCATTTGCATCCCAACCTAGAATGTTTCCCACATCATGGTAGTCATGTGGTCCATTCTAGCCGTCGGTGCCATTGGGGTGGCACTGCTGTGTCGGTTTGAGTTACTGATCCTTCACGAGGTGGACTCCCTCTACCTCTACCCCATCCTCTAACACGAGGTCATCTTCTTTCCCTATGCCCTCTTCCACGTCCTCTAGGTGACATGATCTATAATCAACACGTAATTGCTCTTAAGTGAGGATCTCTCTGTACAAAAAACATGTGGTACACTATATCATGATAAACACACGACTTAGTCAACAATAGCACACTTGACAATAACATTCAATATCTTTTTTATTATTTTACGTATGACATACTTGACGGCAACAGAGCATCAGCGGTGGGACCATGAAACGTACTAAAACTACCTCGTATGCTAGTCAACAGAATCTGTAACCTAAGGCTTTGATACCAACTACAATGACCCTATTTTTCTACTGAAATAGAGTCGTTACCATATGAATGACCTTCTTTTGCGAAAACATTCATTTAAATAATTCATAACACAAGATGTCATGGACTTAAACATACATAATAAAAACAAAACAACTAAAATGAAATTTGGATAAAACAAAAAAGGATTAAAATGATGCCTTAATCTAACTTAAGGAATATAAAATAAATAAAATGCAATTTATCCTAGCACAAGTTCCATGGGTCTGAAATCGGGGTTATGAAATGGAGTCACATACAACATGGTGGGACCTATCATTTAAAACATCATGTGTAATACTTCTTTACACATGGCCCACAAGTGCGAACGTGAATCCACCAGACGGGCTCGTACGCTTCCTAGGCCTGCTGGTGGGCTAGCACTCGCTGATGGACTATTGCTGGACACCTGGAGGGAATAGCAGTCGTCGTAGCATTATGGCGAACATGATGGTCACAATCAGTATCATGGTGTACGTGTCCATACTCACCATAATGGAGAAGTCTCTCGATGCACGTGAACACACAGTTATTGATCAAGTCTCCATACTTTCTATCATAGTATGATAGGTGGGAATTCAAACGTAGAAGTATAAAAATATATATTTATATTAAAGTTTATGCATAAACTTTTAAAAATGACTGCATAACGTAGTGAATAATCATGTTAGTATATGTTATTAACTCTCGATTATCCTCTTTTCAATAAAAGAACTTCCAATTCCATAGTGTCTTTCATTGTCTAAACACTAGTTTTAAGTGGTTTTAACTCCCACCATATGGTTGATTATAACTAACCATTATCTAATTTGCTTCTATTGAAAGGGTCTAAACATTATTTTTCCAAGTTGTATAGTTGTAAGTAGTAAATAGTCAATTTTTTAGTAGCCAATATTAAGATTAAAGAGCTTGATGTATTGCTAAAAATAATAATGAACACCCTCAAAGATATAAATACTATTCAATCAATTCTAGAAAAAAAAAAATATATAGGGATTTGAAATCAAATTTTATCTTTTTACTCGTCGGTAGGTTTTGTAGTTGGTTTATCATATTAGTCTAATATATTAAAGTTTTCTAGTTCGAGCAATACCATAGGATAGTGGAAAAATTTTGTTTTCTTTTGCATAGGTAATTTTTTCCTCTGTCATTAAATGAAAAATTCCTACTACAATTTTTTAAAACATTAAAATTTATAATTATTAACTTTCTTTTTTTCATCAACATTTAGTTGTGGTGTAGAACAATCTTGCCTAACTAAGCCTAATTTTGTATAAAATAATTTAAATATATTCATAATATTTTAAATTAGTTAAGTCTAATTATACATAAATAATTTAAACTTTAACTCAAAAAATTTAAACTAGTTAAAATGTATAATTTAATCATATTTCTGATATTTTAAGATAGTTAAACCTAATTATACATAAATTTTAAGACTCAAAATTTAAACTACTTAAAAGGTAGTCTAAGCCTAATTATACATAAATAATTTAAGACTCTGGAAATTTGAATTAGTTAAAAGGTAGTCCTACTAACCTTAAACTCAAAATTTAAATCAGTTAAAAGGTAGTCATATTAACCTTAAATGCTTTCGAATAGTTGAAATTCGAAGGAAAGGGTTCGAGTTAGAGACCAAAGTTGGATTAGACAAAATGCTAGCTTGAAGTCCTTAGAAAATGTATTCTCCGACTAGCTTTAAACCTTTCAAGTGGGATGATAAAATGAAGGGCAACTCCCCACTTCTAACTTAAGGGACATGGGACAATGTCAATTTTTTCTTCTAATTTCTTCGTTATTACATGAAGTTAGTTAGAAAAACTCAATCATGAACCAACTTTATTCATAAAATTTTCATTTATTTGAACCAAATCCAACCCAAACTATAGAGTTGGGTTGATCGCATTTTTCTGATCATCGAGTTTTTTTAACATCCCTATTATGTATTATATTTTATATTGGTCAATTTATGCCTAATAAAAATCATTTTAACTTGACATGTATATTTATATAACCTTGGTTGGTACGTTAAGAAATAGGTCAACCTTTTAAAGTGAAGGGAACAAAGACATGTGAGTGGGATAATCCTATACAATTAGTTTGTATAAAAAATTGATAGAGTTATTCCAAGTTATTTTGAGTCTGTATTTTTTTTTCCTATATTTAGTTTAAGTTTTTTAATACAGGAATCTTATTCTTTTTTTTCTTTATTTGTATTTACTCTGTTGCCTTTTAATTTTGTTCACATGTATTCCAAATTTCGAGTGGATCCTTGTTTTCAAATCTTTCCTCATCTCGGTGTTTCGTTTTCTTTGACATAATTTACTAGAATTGTATAAATAATTAACATTTAGTTTCTAACTCAAAGCTAACCGATTGTAATGATTTAATCAAGATCTAACTACAGCTGTGATTTCTAAAAAAAGAAATAGGATAAGAGAAAATTAAGATTTAATATATACCTTAATGACCATGTCTATCTTCACTTAAATCTCTCTACACGTGAATCTCAACTGGGTAGAGGCCATTCTAATTTTTTCTTTAAATCTAATCATGGTTGTTTTTATGTTTCTTTTTGCCAACAGTGACTTTCTCCATAAGGGATGGGTTAAGGAGAGATAACTTAGGAAAGAGATAAGTGGTTAGAGGAGAGAAGTGGGGAGGGTTGTTTCTTTTGTTTTTTTTGTTTATTTATTTATTTATTTTTAACGTAATCTTATTTTATAATTATTTTTATTTGTTTATTTATTTATGATTTTTTTTGGACTATTACATCATTAATAGGAAAATTATCTCAATGGACTATTTCCACAATTGTACCTTTGTTGGGTCTCCTAAGACACCATTAAAGGTGTGAGAATCTACCGCTTGAAATCTCGCATACCTCGCTTCTCGCATGGACTGCATACTGTTGGTCTGTTGGGTGGTCACCATCATTTGCATCACAGCCTAGAATGATTCACACATCAGGGTTGTCATAGGGTCCATTCCAATAGCCGATGCGTCGCTGGATGTAGACTCCCTCTACCTCTACCCCGTCCTTTAACAGGGGTCGTCTTTTTTCCGTACGTCCTCTTCCACATCCTCTAGGTGACATGATCTATAGTCAACACATAATTACTCATGATAGACAAATGACTCAGTCAACAATAGAAGTGTAAGGATTCGAATTTTTGTTTTATTTATTTTAGATTTTATGCTAAGATTTTATTTTTGCTGCCAAAACAAAAAGATATTATGCTACATTTATTGTCGCCGGAAAAGGGTATGATTTCTAGCAAGGAAATTACTGCCTTAATGGAAAAGTCATAAAGACCTTTTATATTCCCATACACAACTCTCCTCCTTCATTGGAAACAACTTTTGCTCTCCAAACGTTTAGGGTTTTCGAGGGTGTCTGAGAGTACGGAAAAAATCGAGAGGGTTAGCTAGGAAAAACGTGTGAGGTGGTTCGCTGGATTTTCTTCGGTGAGTGGCCGGAGGGAGAAGCGACCGAGGCTATCGGTGTTGAATATCGTTGCGCATCGGTCGGAATAGGCGAGGGGTGTCGTCGCATCGTCGGAATTGGGGTTGTGACGTCGCCGTTGGCGGCGCAGCAACGATTAGGGTTTTCGTGAGATTTCGGGTAAGGAAGACGAAGGAAAACGAGTCGGGTTCACGTTCGGCCTCTGGACCAGCCCACGGGACGAACGCGGGCTCTGTGCGTTTCGGCCCAACGCGGACGCGCGCTGCAGCCTTGGTCTCGGCTCCGCACGCGTGCTCTCGGCTCGGCTTGACGTGTACGGCGGCTCGGCTCCGTCAAATCCCGCAGCTCAGCTCGGCGGCTTAATAGGTCGGCTCGGCAGCTTAGCTTGGTGAATCGGTATCACTATAATATATCGATTCCAAGGTTTTTGGCCCTTCCGAAGCCGTTTCTGCCCTTAGTTTTACCATCCGAGGTCAGTATGGCTCCTAAACGTTAAAGGCAGATTTGGTCGAGGGTTTATTTTGATAAATAGCATGAGGTTTAGCTAGGGTACCTTATGAAAGGTTCTAAATTTTTATGTGGTTATCATAGGACATATTTAACCACTGGGATTAGTTCGTCGTGAGTGACTTCAACGAAGACCATCGAGGTAAGTGACCTTACTGTTGGAGTTAGCTTTCTACGTGTTGTATGATGGTGCGTGCCCTGTGGCCCCTGCATGCACCATATTTTCTGTGATATGATTATGTGATGTATAGATTGTGTTGAACGTAGATTGTGTATGTTATGTGAAGTATGAACTTGTGTTGTCTGTTGACTGTTTATGTTATGTCATGAATGAAATGATAGCATTATATGCCATGAATATGTTGATTGATGTCATAGATACACGTAGAATTATCGAGTCATGTCATGAGATGTTTATGCAACTGGAATGTTTATGTAATATGCCATGTAATGTAAGTCATGTGAGATGCCATGTGATGTAAGAAACATAAATGCAATGTTAGCACTGCTTATGTAATGCCATGTTAGATATGTTAAGGGACCTCATGCATATATGTATGTCACGTGCATCGGGATTCTTCCCCTTTATGATACGAAAGAATGAAATACGATATTTATGTTCGCCATGATATCATGCGGGCCCTTTTCTATTCTGTGGTGTCCGGCTACGTGTAACACGTTGTGCCCGACCAAGTCAGGCCCAGGGGGTACGTATGAGAGCCCGCCTGGTGGGTTCATGTACACGTACATGGGCCATGTGTGAAGGAGTACCACACATCCAACCCTACCCGGAATAGAAAAGCGCCCAAGGCTATGAAAAGTTTATGAAAAGTTAGGTCCCGCTCATATGTTGCATGCGTTTGCATTCCTAACCCCAACAGTGGGGTGACTTACTGAGTATTTCATAAAATATTCAAGCCACGTGCTACCTACATTTTTCAGGTAAAGGCAAGGCGCCAATGTACGGTTGACGGTGGAGCTGAGGCCACCATGGAAGTTGGAGACGTGATATTTTTAGGAGTTTACTTTCATTAGATTGTTTTAAGTTATAGGATTGAGTATCGTTTTATTTGGATTTATTTCGAATTCAGTATTAAAGGTTCATTTTCGGAGTTTAGGTTTTGTTTTGGATTCATGAATTTTTATGAAAGAATATTTCAAGGTTATTCATGATGAGCTTCCGCTTAATGAGATAAGTATGCATGGGTGACGTCACTAATTAGGTTAAAGAAAATTAGGGGCGTTACAAGAAGACTCAACAATAACATTTTTTTCTATTGAAATAGAGTCGCTACGGTATGCATGACATGACCTTTTTTGTGTGAAAAATTCATTTAAATAATTCATAACACGATGCCATGGACTTAAACATTCACAATAAAACCTTAAAAAAAATAACGAAAAATAAACAACGTGAAA
>NW_019268555.1:1691804-1693277 GCF_002738365.1 Cucurbita moschata | reverse complement strand
ATGATAGACAAATGACTCAGTCAACAATAGAAGTGTAAGGATTCGAATTTTTGTTTTATTTATTTTAGATTTTATGCTAAGATTTTATTTTTGCTGCCAAAACAAAAAGATATTATGCTACATTTATTGTCGCCGGAAAAGGGTATGATTTCTAGCAAGGAAATTACTGCCTTAATGGAAAAGTCATAAAGACCTTTTATATTCCCATACACAACTCTCCTCCTTCATTGGAAACAACTTTTGCTCTCCAAACGTTTAGGGTTTTCGAGGGTGTCTGAGAGTACGGAAAAAATCGAGAGGGTTAGCTAGGAAAAACGTGTGAGGTGGTTCGCTGGATTTTCTTCGGTGAGTGGCCGGAGGGAGAAGCGACCGAGGCTATCGGTGTTGAATATCGTTGCGCATCGGTCGGAATAGGCGAGGGGTGTCGTCGCATCGTCGGAATTGGGGTTGTGACGTCGCCGTTGGCGGCGCAGCAACGATTAGGGTTTTCGTGAGATTTCGGGTAAGGAAGACGAAGGAAAACGAGTCGGGTTCACGTTCGGCCTCTGGACCAGCCCACGGGACGAACGCGGGCTCTGTGCGTTTCGGCCCAACGCGGACGCGCGCTGCAGCCTTGGTCTCGGCTCCGCACGCGTGCTCTCGGCTCGGCTTGACGTGTACGGCGGCTCGGCTCCGTCAAATCCCGCAGCTCAGCTCGGCGGCTTAATAGGTCGGCTCGGCAGCTTAGCTTGGTGAATCGGTATCACTATAATATATCGATTCCAAGGTTTTTGGCCCTTCCGAAGCCGTTTCTGCCCTTAGTTTTACCATCCGAGGTCAGTATGGCTCCTAAACGTTAAAGGCAGATTTGGTCGAGGGTTTATTTTGATAAATAGCATGAGGTTTAGCTAGGGTACCTTATGAAAGGTTCTAAATTTTTATGTGGTTATCATAGGACATATTTAACCACTGGGATTAGTTCGTCGTGAGTGACTTCAACGAAGACCATCGAGGTAAGTGACCTTACTGTTGGAGTTAGCTTTCTACGTGTTGTATGATGGTGCGTGCCCTGTGGCCCCTGCATGCACCATATTTTCTGTGATATGATTATGTGATGTATAGATTGTGTTGAACGTAGATTGTGTATGTTATGTGAAGTATGAACTTGTGTTGTCTGTTGACTGTTTATGTTATGTCATGAATGAAATGATAGCATTATATGCCATGAATATGTTGATTGATGTCATAGATACACGTAGAATTATCGAGTCATGTCATGAGATGTTTATGCAACTGGAATGTTTATGTAATATGCCATGTAATGTAAGTCATGTGAGATGCCATGTGATGTAAGAAACATAAATGCAATGTTAGCACTGCTTATGTAATGCCATGTTAGATATGTTAAGGGACCTCATGCATATATGTATGTCACGTGCATCGGGATTCTTCCCCTTTATGATACGAAAGAATGAAATACGATATTTATGTTCG
>NW_019268555.1:1651820-1691696 GCF_002738365.1 Cucurbita moschata | reverse complement strand
GGGTTCATGTACACGTACATGGGCCATGTGTGAAGGAGTACCACACATCCAACCCTACCCGGAATAGAAAAGCGCCCAAGGCTATGAAAAGTTTATGAAAAGTTAGGTCCCGCTCATATGTTGCATGCGTTTGCATTCCTAACCCCAACAGTGGGGTGACTTACTGAGTATTTCATAAAATATTCAAGCCACGTGCTACCTACATTTTTCAGGTAAAGGCAAGGCGCCAATGTACGGTTGACGGTGGAGCTGAGGCCACCATGGAAGTTGGAGACGTGATATTTTTAGGAGTTTACTTTCATTAGATTGTTTTAAGTTATAGGATTGAGTATCGTTTTATTTGGATTTATTTCGAATTCAGTATTAAAGGTTCATTTTCGGAGTTTAGGTTTTGTTTTGGATTCATGAATTTTTATGAAAGAATATTTCAAGGTTATTCATGATGAGCTTCCGCTTAATGAGATAAGTATGCATGGGTGACGTCACTAATTAGGTTAAAGAAAATTAGGGGCGTTACAAGAAGACTCAACAATAACATTTTTTTCTATTGAAATAGAGTCGCTACGGTATGCATGACATGACCTTTTTTGTGTGAAAAATTCATTTAAATAATTCATAACACGATGCCATGGACTTAAACATTCACAATAAAACCTTAAAAAAAATAACGAAAAATAAACAACGTGAAATTTATATAAAACAAAAAAAGAATAAACCAATATCCTAATCTAACTTAAGGACTACAAAATAAATAAAATGCAACTTATCGTAACATAAGTTCCATGGTCTTTAATGTGAGGTGTGGGTCGTGTAGGGACCTCTGTACTCAATAAGTGGCCCGACTATTGGCGTTATGAAATGAAGTCACATGAAATGTAGTCATCAACTGTACAAGAATTCATTTCATTCTCTTGAAGGCTTTCTAGTTCGGGCTAAATTAGATGTGTAATACTTCTCTACACATGGCCCACACCTACGAACGTGGGCCCACTAGGCAGGCTCCCACGCTCCCTAGGCCTACTGGTCTGGCTAGCACTCGATTAGAGTTGTTGCTGGACCCGTAGGGAATAGCGATTGTCGTAGCATTATGGCAAACAAGATGATCACAATCAGTTTCATGAAGTACGCGTCCGTACTCATCATAGTGGGGCAGTATCTCGATACACGTGAACACACAATTATGCATCAGGTCCCCATACTTTCCATCACGGTATGATAAGTAGGAATTCAAACATAAAAGTATAAAAATATATATTTATATTAATGTATTTGCATAAACTTTCAAAAATGACTGCATAGCGCAGTGGATTAATGCGTCTGACTTCAGATCGGAAGGTCGTGGGTTTGACTCCCTCTGTAGTCAACATAAAACTTTACGGTCAACAACATTATATGACTCATAGTCACCTACGTGACTCATCCACACACCCCTAACTTGCAATTATGGGACCTATTATAACATTTTTGAACGGAAGCTTGAATGTCATTCACACACCACCTGAGGCCTTGTTGGGCGAGCATTCTCAGTGTCGGACACCCGTTAGGGGTACAAGGTTACAACCTTTTTAATACAATCCCGCTAGCGAACATATCATATCGTTTTTCATATCATTTCTCATATCGTTTATCATACTTTCATGCGTACATCAAGATTGTATTTTATGCTAGTCATATCATTTCCGTATGCATATCTTAGTTCACGTCGTTTCATGAATGTATCCTAGTCTTACCGTTATAGGAACGCATCCTAACCATATCGTTTTATTTACGAATCAGAGTCATACCATTATAGGAACGTATCCTAACCATATCGTTCTATCATTCTATCATAATCATATCCTTTTCTATACATAACCTAACCATATGCTATGTCAATCATATCTTAGTCATATCGTTCCATTACGTTTATCGCATCCATCTCGTATCCTATCTCACATATATCATTGAACACATGATGATGTAAGAGTTATCATATCATTCACATATCATAACATATACATAACATATCATAGTCATATCGATTCATAAACAATTTACACATATCAAGTTTATGACACATGCAAAACCACAGAGCATGTGTCAGTATCAAATATAATCATGCCGATAGTAAGGCCACTTACCTGATTAGCTTAAGCTGTTGTCACTAATTTAAAGTTCGATTCTATCCTTTGAAATCAGAGTCAACCTATGTGATTCATAAACAATTCACACATATCAAGTTTATGACACATGCAAAACCATAGGGCACGTGTCAGTATCAAATATAATCATGCCGATAGTAAGGCCACTTACCTGATTAGCTTAAGCTGTTGTCACTAATTTAAAGTTCGATTCTATCCTTTGAAATCCAAGTCAACCTATGTGAGCCCATGACATCAGTTTTAAATTCGAACTTTTACAACTTATTCCTTTAATTTATAATGATTATGTTAGATTTCATGTGAACATTAGAATTTTGCATGAATAAAAGTTCGAGAGTATTTTATATTATATTATATTTATTTTTATATATATATAGAGCGAAGCAGCAGACTGATAGTTTACGAGAGAGGTTTCAGTATATGGAAGTTAGTTATATATAAAAGAAATTAATAGAGTTATTTTATGTTACATTATTATGTACTTTCTTGTCCTCTAGTGTTTCTTTTGCTTTATGGTTTAGTTCTTTTCACCCTATCTCCATTTTTCTTTTTATATTTAGTTTTAAATTCTATTTATTGAATCTTCCCTCTTATTTCTATTGGTCTTCGTATTTTTTTTTTCTGTGTTTTTTTTTTTCTCCTTGTATTTAATTTTAGTTTTTAATTCTTTTATGTGGAGCTGTTTTCACTAAATCTCCATTTTTCTATATTTAGTTTTAATTTTTAATTCTTTTATCCTATAATTTTTTTCATCAAATCTTTTTCTTTATTTTCTTTTCTCCCCCATATTTAGTATTAGTTTTTAATTCTATTCATTAAATCTTGTATAGTCTCTCCGTACTTAGTTTTAGTTTTTAGTTCTATCCACTCAATTTTCATTACTTCTAAATCTTATTTCTTTTTTTCGTTTAATTCGGTTGGATGAGAGTCCCACAACTAATTTAGGGAATTATCATCGATTTATAATCAAAGAATACTATCTTCATTCGTATGAGGCCTTTTGGGAAAGCCCGAAACAAAGCTTATGCTCAAAGTGGACAATATCATACCATTGTAGAGAATCGTGTTCATCTAACATGGTATCAGAGCCATTTCATTCTCTCTCTCGCATAACTGATAGTTGGTCGTATTCATCTAACATGGTATCAGAGCAATTTTATTCTCTCTCTAGCATAATCGATAGTTGGTGGTGATCATCTAACCTGGTATCGAAGCCATTTTATTCTCTTTCTAGCATAACTGATAGTTGGAGTAGGGGCTATTTTTTTATTTTCTTTCTAGCATAACTGTTAGAGTAGGGGTTGAGGAGTGATATTTGAGGAAGGAGTCCTAAATTATCCATGAAGGGAGGGATGGGTTAATTATTTATTTATTTATTTATTATTGTTATTATTATTATTTTTTGGACGTTGTTACAATTAAAGAGCTTGACCTATTGCTCAAAGTAACAATGAAAGCCTTCAAATATGTAAATACTATTCCATTAATTCTAGAATTAAAAAAAAGATTTAAAATTCTAATTTTATCATTCTGAATTAAAAAAAAGATTTAAAATTCTAATTTTATCATTCTTTTTACTCCTAGATTTTATCATAATATAGAACAAAATTTGCACATCATTTGGTCTTGTGGTGTAGTTGGTTATCACATTAGTCTTATATAGAAAGGTCTTCGGTGATGCCATAGTTTCTCACTAGTAATATTGTTCTTTCTCATGTTGTTCTTTCTCACGTGGTTGAATGATTTTATGCATAATATTTTAAATATAGGATATGAATAGATAAAATGATAACTTAGTCTCACCATTTTATTTTGGGTACACTGCAAAGCCTATTGTTTGTTGACTCGAAATGGAGTAGACGAGTCAAATTGTGGTAGGACGAAGGTGGCTCTTTAAAGAAGACATGACCACGGGTTACATTGGGTTACCACCATATGATACTCTTGATTTTTTTTTAAAAAAAAAGTTCGAAAGTATTTTTATGTATATGAAAGAATTTGTTAACACAATTTTAAAAATACTCAAGAATAAGATTGAAAATAAATTGTCTATTTGAATATTGAATTGTATTATATTCATATTGGGAAATGCTCATAAGTGAGAGAGTTCCAGACAAAATTGAAGAGAAAAGTGATTTAAGAGTATTTTTGAAATTTTTTTTCTTTTTAAAATTATTAGTATTAATGAAACGTTTGAAAGTTGAATTGTATTTTCAAACAAGATATTAACGGTTTCATCTCACTAACAATAATCTTATTTTTTATTTTATTTTTTTATTTGAAAAGTAAAAGATATATTTCAAGATTTTTTTTTTTTTTGTGAAGAATATTGATGAAACCTTCCGAAGTTCTAAGGATATTTTGTTTAAACATTAAAATTTATAATTATTAACTATTTTTTTTTTATCATGGACATCTAGTTGTTGTGGTGTAGTGGTTATTACTTTAGTTAGTCTCACATTAAAGGTCCCTAGTTCAATCCTGGGCAACAACATGCTTCTTTGCTTGCAATGTCGTTGTCAATTATACAAAATAGTTCACTATACCAAATTCTATGACATTGAGGGCTGATGGGAAATATTTTTGTTCATCCAAGACTCATACTCGGAGAAATTTTTGTTAGTTTATGAAGGAGGGAAAACTACTCTTCGTTTAAAATAGTTCACTATACCAAATTCTATGACATTGAGGGCTGATGGGAAATATTTTTGTTCATCCAAGACTCATACTCGGAGAAACTTTTGTTAGTTTATGAAGGAGGGAAAACTACTCTTCGTTTAAAATAGTTCACTATACCAAATTCTATGACATTGAGTGCTGATGGGAAATATTTTTGTTCATCCAAGACTCATACTCGGAGAAACTTTTGTTAGTTTATGAAGGAGGGAAAACTACTCTTTGTTTAAAATAGTTCACTATACCAAATTCTATGACATTGAGTGCTGATGGGAAATATTTTTGTTCATCCAAGACTCATACTCGGAGAAATTTGTGTAACGCTCACTATATAGAACTTTAAGTTCACTTAAGAGTTTATCCTGTTACTCCCTTTAAAATTTATTTAGACTATTACAAGCTAGTTTAAGAACCTCCTCCAAGATCTACTCCAAGATCTAGTTCATTAATGGGCATTAATGAGTTAAATGACCTCACAGTCACTCATAACTGCCACATTCAAACTTAAAAAAAATCTTTGGAATATTATCTTTCTTCAACTCCTATACTTGAGAGAACTTTTGTTTCTTGAAGTGTATCTCTTGTCTTTTGTTACCTTAATTTGTTTCTTATATTTAATAAATAAATGCATGACTATATTATATCCTCCTATCAAAACTAATGAGCGCAATAGAAAACGCTAAGGTGTCAATCCTAATGCTAGAAAAGCTCGAGTACTTAATTCAGTCTTAATTCCTAACTTTCCCTCTTCCATCAAAATGACTTACTTTCTTCTTTTAATATTTTTTTTTATAAGGTTAACCTCTTTTGGTACCTAGTTTTGTAGTGAGGACCTTGGTCCGGAGTTTTGAGTTACTATCCCTTTGACACTCTCCTGAAAGACCTGTGAGGTCGCAGGTCTTTCGCTCAGTGAACAACTTTCTTGACCTATGCACGAGGCTTCATGCATTCCTCGTGACATAATCTTAATACTTGCATACAAGGCTTCATGTGTTCAATGCGATACAATTTGCATACCTATGTCCAAGGATTCATGGGTTTCTTGTGACATAGTTTAAGTACCTACCTATGTCCAATCCATGTTTATAAATATTTATAAAACTTTGACCATGATCATAATATCTCATCCACAATGTGGCTCGATTGTAACTTAAAAAATTTTCAATTAGTGTTAGGCAGGGAGGTTTTCTACATCTCACGACTTCCTGAGCTTAGCTCACATTAAAGTCATTTATGTCATTCATAAATCAGTTTAGGTATACAATGTTTCAACTTTTACTGTGTTAGCTCTTTTTTTTCTTTTTTTTTTTTTTGTTCACACCGATACTTAAATTTCATATTTACATACTTCATAGTGACGAAATTTCCTTTCGACACTACCATTTTTAATATCTATAGCAGACTATAAGATGCTGTCGTCTATTAAGTTTTCTTGATCATTTTCATTTGAATCTATTTAATCATCAGTATATGTTGATACATTTTTTCCCATCTCTATGGTCATAACACTGCGTATTTTAACTATGTTCAAGACATCTGACTGAAACATCTAACCTTTGTTAGAAAAATCATTTTCATGCATAAAATAGTGTTTAGTAGCTTAATAAACTCTAGCTCCCTATTCATGGTACTAACCTTACTAATCTAAACACTATCAATATATTAATTAACATTCATATTCCATGCTGGGTAAATCATACCAATTCTGTATTAAAATAACCATATAACTAAGTCAACAATAATACAGTCAATGATGTCAAAATTTAATTAGGAGTTATAGTTGATAATGACCAAGCAGTAACAACATATCAAATCAACAACATTTCCTTTTCTTATCTTATGCATGACATACCTGATGATGATCGGGGGGCATAAGATGTGGGACCATGGAACATGTCAAGCCTATCTCGTAGGCTAGTCTATAGAATCTATAACCTAAAAATCTTATACCAACGGTAACAACCCTAGATTTCTACTAACCTAAATTCGCTATTGTCATCATAACGTACTCTCATATGTGGAAATAAATTATTAAAACTTTATCATAAAACACTGTCATGGACTTACGTGTTCGAAAATATATTTAAAACAACAAAACCAAATATTGAATAGAAAAAATAAACAATAAAAGTAAAAACACCGTGTACGAACCTAAAGTCTAAGAAATGAAATAACATTATCCTATGCATGTGCCATGGTCTTTACTTGTGATGTCATCGTCAGCTGTACAAGGGTGTCTTACCTTTACCTGTAATAGAAGTAGCACACGACTTGAGTATTTTAGGAAATACTCAATAAGTGACTCCACTATTAGGGTCACGGAATGCAAACACATGCAACCCATGCTTAGGAACCTATTATTAAAACAATCGTAGGGGAGGCCTCCAGTCTGGACAAAATTGGATGTGCGTGCAAGTGTGAGTCTTCAGGCAGTTTGCATGCCCCCTAGACCCATTATAGTCAAGCTGGTTGTCCATAGCCAGACGTCCGGAGGTCAGCAAATCCCGAGTGTCATGCGAGGCATGATCATGATCATCGCAATATTATGATAAAAATAATGATCATTTTCTTGTCTCATGGTGTACGCAATTGTACCATCGTAAAAGGAGACATTCCCTGATGCATCTAACATTAAATGATACATAAGGTCCCAATATTTTCGTTCATTAAATCCCGTAAAAAAAAATTTCCATTTTCCTTCATATCATATCATTTTTCAACATTGTCTTTAAGACATGTATCGGGGTTGAATACCGTATCATTCCTATCATACATCATATTATGTCGTACCATGCACATAACATTTCCTTCAACATATTGTATCATAGAAATATCATATCATAGACATGATGTCATAGACATATCACATCATAGACATGATGTCATAGACATATCACATCATATCATAATGCATGTCTCATCATGTATTATATCGCCGAACGTATTACACCATAACATAAATCACATCATCAGCACATCTCGTGTAATGGTCCTAGATTTTACTAACCTAAAGTCACTATCGTCATCATAGTCTATGCTCTTATGTGGAAGAAACATTTAAAACATCATCGTGAAACATAATCTTTATCTTAAAACATTACTTCAACTTAAAACACTGTCATGGACTTACCAGTTTGAAAACGTATTTAAAACTAGATAAGAACAATAATAAATAAAGCAAGTAAAATTTTTAATGAAAAACATCCTATACTAGCCAAAGTCTAAGAAAAGAAAATATTACTATCCTATGCACGTGGCATGGTCTCTGATTGCAATGTCCTCGTCAACGGTACAGGGGTGCCTTGCCTTTACCTAAAGTAGAAATAGCACATGACTCGAGTATTTTAAGAAATACTAAGTAAGTGACCCCACTGATGGGGTCAAAGAATGCAAACATGTGTAACTAATGATCTAGGACCTATCGTTAAAACGATCATGGGGTGTCCTCCAGTTTAGACAACATTGGATGTGTAGTTCACACACCCTAGACTAGCCTACGACGTAGATCTTGTAGACTTGACGTGTTCCATTGTTCAATCATCGATGCTCTGTCACCGTTATGTACACCATGCATAAGATTAAAAAAGGAAAATATTATGATGATATTTATTGTGATTGGCTCTATTTTTTAAATGTTATGTAGCATGAAAATTGACGAGCTTTAATTATATTATATATTGCAGCATGATGCTTGATTTAATTTTGTTATTATATGCTTGCTATGTTGTATGAATTTTTTATGTGTATTATGATATTGTATTGTTAGTAAATGATAGACTTAAAAAGAATTATCTTGGTATTTAGAACCATGTCACCCAACGGATGTGGAAGAGGAAGAAGAGGAAGGGGAGGACCTTTATTAGATGTAGAGAAATAGGTGGGGCTAAAAAGAGCTCACCTCGAGAAGGATTAGTAACTAGAAAGGATGCAGCTGCATTGCCTCAAGTTGTACCACCACAAGCTGCACCACCTCTAGCAGCACCAGTGACTGGAATAGACCCCACTACTAGTTTGATGCGAGAGTTGTTTTAGGTCATGATGCATGCCATAATGGTCACCCAACAATCCAACACTTGCAATCTACTAGAGGAGCGAACTGGCTACGAGACTTCAAGCGGTATGATTCGCACCCATTCACTAGTACTACGAGAGATCCAAAAGAAGTTTAGATGTGGATTTTTTCCATGGAAATCGTATTTATGTCAATGGAATGTCTGAACAACCAGAAGGTACCTTGTGCGTCATTTATGCTACAAAAGAATGCGTTAGTATGGTGGACGGGCATTAAGGATAATATTAATCAAAGAGGGGGAATCATGGCGTGAGATCAATTTAAGGAGGCTTTCCTAAAGAAGTATTATCCCAAAGCGGCGTGACTTAAGAAACAACAGAAATTCACCAATCTGACTCAGGGTGGACATTAATGGACAAATATGAATAATAACTTATGAGATTAAAAAGGTTTGCGCCGTCATTGGTGGATACTGAACAAAAGATGACATATAAATTTTTTTTTGGTCCTAGACTTTTAGGTCTGCCACATAGTGGATGCCTTAAACCCAAAGATGTATGAGGAGGCTCTTAGAACGGCAAAAATCCCTGAAAAAGTCTCAAGAGGAAAGACATCGAAAACCAGCGGTCACTATCGGAAGGAAGCGATCGTATAAGCCTAGAGGGACAGACTATCGACCATCAACGTGAAGGCCTTAATACACTGATAGACGTCCTACCAAACATTTACACAGACATTAGGGATAAAGAGAGGGGCTAGGAACATGAAAAGCTTCGATGCCACTAATGCGGAAAACAACACTGAGGTAAATGTATGGCAGGCTCAAGGATATGCTTAGATGTGGTCGTGAACATCATACGACCAAATACTATATTGGGAAGCATACCAAGAGTCCAAAAGAACCACCTAGAGGTTTAGGAAGTGGCGAGCGAACTTTGCAAGCAAAGGAGTATGCATCCACTAGTAGGGATGCTGGAACATTTGATACCATGGTGACAGGTACGCTATCTATACTAAGTCACTATGCATTAACGATATTTGATTCTAGTTCGGTGCATTCATTTATATCCATGTCTTTTGTTAGTCAAGCAGGATTCACGGTAGAACCCTTATTGCATGTATTATATGTTTGTACCCTAGTGGGAGTACATCTAGTTACTGAGAATAGGAGAAAAGACGGACAAGTAATAGTAGCTGGACATATGATAAGCATAGATCTGAAAGCAGTGAGTATGACAGATTTTGATGTCATATTAGGAATGTTTTGGTTAGCCGAAATTATGCAAGTATAGATTGCCACAAGAAGAAAGTTGTTTTTTTGCCACCAACTAGACCTAACTTTAAGTTTAAAGGAACCTGTACGGGTGTCACCCCAAAGATAGTGTCGATGATGAAAGCCAAACGCTTGGTACAACAAGGAGGATGGGATATACTAACATGCACAGTGGACGTAAAAGGAAAAAAGAAAACAATGGATACGGTATCCACAGTAAACGATTTTTCAAGTGTCTTCCGAGAGGATTTACTAGGAGTTTCTCCTTCACGAGCTGTAGACTTCGGGATAGAACTCAAACCAAGAACTGGACCTATCTCTAAAGCACTATACCACATGGCTCCAACAGAATTAAAGGAACTAAAATTACAACTACAAGACCTACTATAAAAGGGTTTCATTTGACCTAGTTTACCTTGTTGGTGTGTGCCGGTGTTGTTTGTGAAAAAGAAAGACGGGTCGATGCGCCTATGTATTAACTATGGGGAGCAAAACAAGAGAACAATAAAGAACAACTACCCACCCCCTTGCATCAAGGATTTATTCTACTAGCTCTGAGAGGCGACAGTATTTTCCAAGATAGACCTTCAATAAAGCTATCATCAGATTAATTTTAAGGAAGGAGATGTATCAAAAACAAGTTTGTAGTGATGTAATTTGGCCTCACCAATGCCTCAGCCGTGCATGAAATTAATAAACCATGTATTCAAGAAATATCTAAACATGTTTGTTATCGTGTACATAGACAAAATTCTAATATACTTGAAAATGGATCAAGAACACCAAGAAAACCTCCGAAAAGTCTTAACTATCTTAATGTAGAACAAGTTGTATGCTAAGTTTTTCAAATGTGAATTTTGGCTGTGAAAAGTCTCATTCTTAGAACACGTGGTGTCTAAAGATGGGATTTAAGTGGAATCCACCGTTGGTTATAAACTTTTTTTTTTATTTTGTTTTATAAGTTTTTTTTTTTGTTAAAAAAAATAGTGGTTCGTATTTATTTTATTTCTGTTGCTTATTTCTCCATGAAAAAAGGCTGGAGATATTGGAAGTAGTGGAAGGAACTAGTTTTTAGGGAGTGGAATAATAGGAGTGGAAGGAATGGTGCAGTGGAAGGAACTAGTTTTTAGGGAGTGGAATAATAGGAGTGGAAAATATGGTGCAGCGCTTGCTGATTTATAGTAGAAATGGGTAAAAATTTTATTACATAAGGAAAATGGTGCAAGTTATAAAGACACCCCAAAAAGAATAAAATTAATTTGTGTCTTCGCTTCTTCCCCCTTCTATTACTTTTTTTTCTTTCAATGTGTATCAAAGCTACAAGATCAAGGCCTGTTTTCAATCATGTCTCACCTAGGGACTGAGCGGTCAAGAAGGGAGAGAGATAAAAAAAATGAGACAGGAATCGAGTGACAGGAGACAAAACACCGGTGCGATAGAAGGAGAGGCCTCACATGAAATGAGTGTACGGATTCAAGAAAAGGAGGGATCTGTCACACTCAAATATCCGATGTTGACAAAATGCAACTATGCAGCTTGGGCGATTAAGATGGAGGTATTAATGATTGCACAAGGTGTTTGGGAGGCAATTGAGTCACCCGAAACAGTAGATAACCGCAAAGATAAGATGACTTTAGCAGCTATTTATCAAAGTATTGGAGAAGATACGTTGCTATAGTTGGGTGCCAAGAAAACGGCCAAGGAAGCCTGGATCAAGTTGAAAAATATGAATCTAGGTGCAGAAAAAGTGAAAGAAGTTAGAACGCAGACTCTTTGGCAGGAGTTTGAAGCGTTGAGGATGGGTGATTCAGAAAGTATTGATTAGTATTATGGAAAACTCACCATTATTGTCAACAAATTGAGTGGCCTCGAAAATACTGTGGATGATATCCAAGTAGTTAAGAAACTTCTATGATCCACCTCTTCAAAGTTTCTTAAAATCACTTCAACGATTTAGGAGTTCAGTGATCTCAAAATGAAATCCGTTGATGAGATTATTGGATCATTCAAGCCACATGAAGAAAGGTTGCAAGGGTTTGGAGAAGAAGATGAAATTGTTCTCCTCAAGGAGATGAAGTGACTGGCATCAAGGAGATGAGGGAGAGTCACAAACTCAAAAGAAGAAATTTGACAAAAGTAAATATAAACGTTACCGGTGTCAGCAAATGGGACACTTTGCATCAGAGTGGTCCACAAAAGACGAACAACACAACTTGATAGAGATGCAAAAGAATGAGGAGTCTTCATTGATGATAGTGGCGTGTGAAATTAAAATCACATATGACAAAGAGCCTGATTTTGTGATGTTGAATGAAACTATAGTGCCGCCATCAGCCAATATTGGAGTTGAAAATTCTTGGTTCCTAGATACTGGAGCAAACAACCACATGTCAGGAGAAAGGAGGGTGTTTCGTGAGCTCCACACATCTGTTATTGGAAAGGTATGCTACGGTGATAACTCTGTAATAGACATTTGTGGTTGAGGAATAATGCTCTTTAAATGCAAAACCGATGAGCACTTGATCTTATCGCAAGTCTATTACATACCTAAACTGAAAAGCAATATTTTAAGTTTGGGACAACTGGATGAGAGTGAAAATAAAATTGTCATAGAGGACAGTGTGATGAAGATATATGATAGGGCTAGGAGCCTGATTATTATGGTGACCAGACAATCCAATAGATTGTATGTAGCCAAGTTGAAGCTTGCAGATCAGGTGTGTTTAATGACAAATATCAGTAAGGGTGGTTGGCTCTAGCATGCGAGGTATGGACACCTCAATTTTCACTCTTTAAAGAAATAAATGACAAAAGAATGGTTGAAGGGTTGCCAAAAATCACCCAGGTCAATCAATTTTGTGATGGGTGTTTAATTGGAAAGCAGCATAGGACTCCTTTTCCTCGAACAACAACATATCGTGTGAAGGACTCATTGGATCTTGTCCATAGAGATCTATGTGGACCTATTTCGCTAATGACTTATGGAGGTAACAAATATTTTATGCTACTAGTGGATTATTTTTCACGATTTATGTGGGTGTTTATGTTGAAAAACAAGAATGAAACACTGGTGGTATTTAAAAAGTTGAAGATCAATGTGGAGGTAGAGAAAGGCAAGAAGATTAAGAGCTTTAGAACGGATCGTGATTGAGAGTTCATATCTACTGCTTTTAAAGACCATTGCGAGAATGAAGGCATGAAAAGACTTCTTACTGCACCATTTTCACCACAGCAAAATGGTGTAGTAGAAAGGCGTAATCGAACGGTGATAGAGATGGCCAGATGTATGTTAAAGAGCAAAGAGATGCCTGCAAAATTTTGGGAAGAAGCTATCAAAACTGCCGTGTATATTCTGAACAGATCGCCAACAAAAGGAGTTGCAGATGGTACACCGTATCATGCTTGATTTGACAAGATACCAAAGGTTCATCACTTTAAAATCTTCGGGTGTCTTGCTCATGCCAAGAATACATATTCACACCTTCCTAAACTTGCTGATAGGAGTGTGAAGACAATTATGTTGGGATATGAAGATGGAACCAAAGCTTATAGACTATTGGATCCACAAAAGAACAGAATTATGGTGAGCAGGGATGTGGTGTTTGAAGAGGAGAAAAAGTGATGTCGGGAAGAAATCACAAACGGTGATAATAAACAAAGAGAAAGTTTCACCGTTCAAATTTATGAAAAACAGAGTAGATAAGAGGAGAGGAATATTGAACATATCGAAGTTGATCCAAATGAAAGACAAAGGGAAAATTCGTCCTCAACTTTATCAACGCCAGACAGTATCTCAAATGCATCATCGTCAAGCTCATCGACGCCGAAAAAATTCAGGTCTTTAGAAGATATTTATAGAGAACTGAACAAAGCAAAGGAGGAAGCAGTGGACCTTTGTTTTCTTTCTATAGAGGAGCCAACTTCATATGAGGAAGCTGCTAAGAATGAAAACTGGAGGAATGCCATGATGTCTCAAATTCTCTCCATTGAAAAGAACAGAATGTGGGAACTCACAAATTTGCCGAAGAATCATAAAGCAATCGGCATGAAATGGATTTTCAAATTAAAGAAAAATCCAGATGGAGAAATCATAAAATATAAGGCGAGACTCATGGCAAAGGGATATGCACATTAGTTTGGTGTAGATTATAGTGAAGTTTTCGCACCAGTGGCTAGGTTAGAAACAGTGAGATTAATTCTTGCCTATGCAGCCTTTAAGAACTAGGAAGTACATCATATGGATGTAAAGACAACTTTTATGAATGGCGAGTTCGAAGAGGAGGTGTATGTTGCTCAACCAGAAGGGTTCGTTGACAAGAAAAATCCAAACATGGTGTTAAAACTACGTAAAGCCTTGTATGGATTAAAACAGGCTCCGAGGGCCTGGAATTTTAAACTTGATCAATGTTTGCAGTCACTTGGTTTTGTTAGATGTCCACAGGAATATGCTCTCTACAAGAAAATTAATGGAGTTGAAGCAATGATAATCAGCACATATGTAGATGACTTAATCATAGCTGACTCAAACGAACAAGTTATAGCTCAGTTCAAGGAATAGATGTACCAGAAATTTGAGATGAGAGATCATGGACTTTTGAGCTATTACTTGGGTATTGATGTATGACAAAGCAGTGAATCAATCACTTTATGTTAGGTCGAATATGCAAGAAAAATCCTAGAGAAGCTAGGAATGGGGGAGTGCAATCCTTGTTCGATTCCCATGGAACCAAGAATGAAGATGAGCAAGCATGGGAATGGAGAACCTGCGGTTGACAAAACACTTTACAGAAGTATTATTGGAAGCTTACGCTATCTGGTTAATACCCGACCCGACATAACCTACTCAGTTGGTGTGATGAGTAGATACATGGAGGCACCAACAACTTCACATCTCACAGTAGTAAAACAAATATTGAGGTATGTGAAAGGTACTCTAAGTTTTGGCTGTGTTTATAAGAAGCTATCAAATGTGGAGCTGGTAGGATTTAGCGACAGTGATATGGCTAGGGATATTGATGATAGGAAGAGTACAACTGGAGTGTTGTACTATTTGGGAGTAAATCCAATAACCTGGGTATCACAGAAGTAGAAGGTGGTGGCTTTCTCATCATGCGAGGCTAAGTATATAGCCACAACTGCTGGAACATGTCAAGGAGTATGGTTGGGCAGGATTTTGAGTAACATCAGTCAACTACAAGGAAAACCCAAGCTTAATGTTGACAACATGTTAGCTATAGCATTGGCGAAAAATCCTATTTACCATAATCGAAGTATGCACATTGATACCAGGTTCCACTTTATTCGCCAATGTGTACAAACTGAAGCTATTGAACTGGAATATGTGAACACAGATGAATAGTTGGCGAATATTCTGACAAAGCCAGACAACGGTTCCTGGAGATAAGAGAGAAGATTGGCTTGAAGAAAGTTGATTCAATGTAGTTAAACAAGTTTAGAGGAGTGATTGTTGGTTATAAACTTGTGTTTTTTTTATTTTTCTTTTTTAGTATAAACAATGCACAAGTCACCATTTAATCATCCGGACAGTTCATTTATAAAGACTCGAAATTTTCTACTTAATTTAAGGTCGCGACTGTATACATATCGTAAATATTGAATGTGGAAATACTTTATTTAAACTTTCATGAATCATAACCTACGACTTAAAACACAGTCATGGACTTACGTGTTTCGAAAACACCTTTAAAAACAACACAACAAAAGGCTAAATAAAATAAATGAACGTTTAAATTAAAAACATCCTATCCTAGTCTAAGTCTAAGAAAATAAATATGACTACTCTATGCATGTGCCATAGTCTCGAGTTGCGATGCCGTCGTCAGTCGTACAGAAATGCCTTGCCTTAATCTGAAATAAAGGTAGCATGTGGCTTGAGTATTTTAAGAAATACTCAGTAAGTGACCCCACTATTGGGGGTTAAATGCAAGAACATGCGAATGCAATGACGGGACCTATCATTTAAATCCATTTTCTTATGGTACTGTCCTAATAGGTAATTTGGATGTGTTTCATATACTCTACACATAGCCCATAGGTGCAAGTATGGACTCACCAGTCAGTTCACACACCGTTGGGCCACCTTCCTTGTTAGGCAAGCATACTCCGAAAGCTCCTTAGGCCAGACACCCGTTAGAACTAGTAATCGTCACGACAACATTAGGTTAACCATAATGATCGTACCCCTGCCTGACCGTTGCAGCATTATGATAAACATAATGATCGTTTTCCTGCTTGGTCATCGCAGCATTATGATAACCATAATGATTGTATTCCTGCCTCGTAACGTATTCGTCCGTACTATCGTGAAGGGTAAGGGGTATCCCCCAATGCATGAGCACACAATAATGCATGAAGTCCCAACATTTTTTCATTTTCATTATCATTTAATACAACTCACTAGCGTTCCGTACATCCCATATCATTTTCCATATCACTTATCATATCTTTCATGCATACGCTGGGGTTGTATTTCATGCTAGTTCGTCGTTTTGCATGTCAATCATATCATATCATTCAAATTACATAAGTGTATCATAATCATAACATTTCATGCTTCCAGGCATAATAATTTTCATCATATACGTATCATGCCATAACATATCGCATCACAATATTCATATCATAAACATGTCAATTTATCACATATCTTACTATAACATATTTCATATTGTCTTTATATCATATCACAATATATATACATCCATCATTCACATGTCGTATCATAATCATATCATATCGTAAACACTTCGTGGTCATATCGTTCCCTAACTTATCATAGCCTTAACATTCTTATACCTATCATAGTCATGTCGTTACATGAACGTACCCTGGCGTTATCGTTCTATCAATCTATCATAATCCTATCTCTTTCTACCCATAACCTAACTATATTCTTTTATCAACCTCTCATATCCACAGTACTTCAAGATGTAACCTAACCTTCACGTTTCATGAACAAATTTTACTTCTATCGATTGACAAATAATTCACACATATCAATATATATGACACGTGCAGAATCACGGGCATGTGTCAACATCAAATATAACCATGTGAATAGTAAGGTCACTTACCTTGTTAGCTTAAGTTGTTGTCACGAATATATCCTTAATGAAAGTTTGATTCTGTCCCTCGAAATCCAAGTCAACCTATGTGAGCCCATGACATCAGTTTCAAGTTTGAACCCTATAAAATTATTTCTCCTATTTAGATGGGTCCATTCTTAAACGTAAATGTTAGGTACCTAATAATTATATTTTTATTAAAAATCTTATTTTCTATGATTTTGTATAAAACAAATTGATAGAGTTATTTCAAGTTATTTTGTGTCTGTATTTACTTTTGTTTCTATATTTAGTTTAAGTTTTTTAATAATGGAATCTTCTTTTTTTCCTTCAAATCTTTCCTTGTCTTGGTGTTTCTTTTGTTTGACGTAATTTACTAGAATTCTATAAATGATTAACATTTAGTTTCTAGATGAACATTTAGTTTCTAACTCAAAGCTAAACCATTGTAATGATTTAATGAAGATCTAATTATAGTGCTGTGATTTCTAAAAATGGAATAGGAGGAGAGAAAATGAAGATTTAATATATACCTTAATCAACATATTATCTCCACGTAAATCTCTCTACACGTGAATCTCAAAGCGGTAAAGGTCATTCTCATTTTTTCCTAAGTAAATCTAACAATGTTGTTTTTCGGTTTCTTTTTGCCAATCGTGACTTTCTGGGTAGGGGATGGGTTGAGGAGAGATAACTGAGGAAAGAGACAAGAGGTTAGTGGAGAGAAGTAGATTTTATAATTATTTTTATTTGTTTATTTGTTTATGATTTTTTTGGACTATTACATCATTAATAGGAAAATTGTCTCAATGGACGATTTTCACAATTGTACCTTTGTTGGGTCTCACCTAAGGCACCAATAAAGGTGTGAGAATCTACCGCTTGAAATCTCGCATACCTCGCTTCTCGCATGGACTGCGTTCGGTTGGTTTGTTGGGTGGTCACCATCATTTGCATCAAAGCCTAGAATGATTCACACATCAGGGTCGTCATGGGGTCCATTCCAATAGCCGGTGCGACGCTGGAGGTGTACTCTCTCTACCTCTACCTCGTCCTTTAACAGGGGTCGTCTTTTTTCCATACGCCCTCTTCCACATCTTCTAGGTGACATGATCTATAGTCAACACATAATTACTCATGATAGACAAATGACTCCGACAATAGAACACTCAACAATAACATTTTTTTTCTACTGAAATAGAGTCGCTACGATATCATGACATGACCTTTTTTTGTGTGAAAAATTCATTTAAATAATTCATAACACAATGCCATGGACTTAAACATTCGCAATAAAACCTTAAAAAAAAATAACGAAAACTAAACGACGAGAAATTTATATAAAACAAAAAAAGAAGAAAACAATGTCCTAATCTAACTTAAGGACTACAAAATAAATAAAATGTAACTTATCGTAACACAAGTTCCATGGTCTTTAATGTGATGTGTGGGTCGTGTGTAGGAACCCTTGTACTCAATAAGTGGCCTGTCATTTCATTTGCTTGAAGGCTTTCTAGTTCGGGCTAAATTAGATGTGTAATACTTCTCTACACATGGCTCACACCTACGACCGTGGGCCCACTAGGCAGGCTCGCATGCTCCCTAGGCCTACTGGTCTGGCTAGCACTCGCTAAGAGTTGTTACTGGACACCCGTAGGGAATAAAGATTGTCGTAGCATTATGGAGAACAAGATGATCACAATCAGTCTCATGAAGTACGCATCCTACTCATCATAATGGGGCAGTATCTCGATACACGTGAACACACAATTATGCATTAGGTCCCCATACTTTCCATCACGATATGATAAGTAGGAATTCAAACATAAAAGTATAATAATATATATTTATATTAATGTATTTGCATAAACATTCAAAAATGACTACATAGCGCAGTGGATTAACACGTATGACTTTGGATCAGAAGGTTGTGGGTTGACTCCCTTTGTAGTCAACATAAAACTACATAAAATTGAACCCCTTCCATGAAACTTTAGGGTCAATAACATTATATGGCTGATAGTCACTTACGTGACTCATCCACACACCCCTAACTTGCAATTACGGGACCTATCGTAACGTTCTAGAAGTCACTCACATAGTTTTCAGTGCCGGACCCCCGTTAGGGGTACAAGGTCACAACACTTTTTTCATTTTTATTACTGTTTAATACAATCCCACGAACATATCATATCGTTTTTCATATCATTTCCATATGCATATCCTAGTTCACGTCGTTTCATGAATGTATCCTAGTCTTACCATCATAGTCACTTATGTGACTCATCCACACACCCCTAACTTGCAATTACGGGACCTATCATAACCTTCTAGAACGGAAGCTTGAATGTGGTGTAATTAGTGCAAGTATGGATACCCACCAGTCGATTCACACACCACATGAGCATCCTTTTTTTATTGGGCAAGCATTCCCTAGTAGCTCTCAATGCCGGACACCCGTTAGGGGTACAAGGTCAAAACAGTTTTTTCATTTTTATTATTGTTTAATACAATTCCGCGAACATATCATATCGTATTTCATATCATTTCTTGTAACGAAACTAAAAAAAAAAAAAAAAAAGAAAGGTCGTCGACAGAACCGAAAACTCCGCGCCGGAGTTTTCGCTCCCACATGACCCACAAAGGGCGGCCGAAGGCTGGGGTGCCACAAGACTCAACCCCGACCTTTAGCCACCCCAAAACGACCTGCAAAGAACGAAAATAGAGAAAAACGAAAAGGAACCAAAAAACCCGACGAAACTCCAGCGAGGTCAAACCATACGAAATCAACGTCAAAACCTCTATTTTACTCGACAAAAGTAATCCCAGAACCTTTTATACACATCAGGAGTAGAGTTAGACGAACCCTTTATGTTGAATGCCGTCGGCAAGGGAGATGGGACGTTGGATTTCTGAACTTCTCTAGATCTGGAGTGTGAGGCCCTTACAAACCAAATCTATACCAAAAACGGGGTTATGGGGAAGAAGAGACTCGGGAACGGAGAAAGAAGGAGGGAAAAAGAACGTCAAAACGACGTTAACGAGGAGAGAGAAAGGTCACCGGAAAAATGCACAGGCAACCGAGCGAAGAGGATGAAGTCCAACCCGAGGGCCGGTTCCTGCAACCCGAACCGAACCCAGTCCCCTTAGGTTAGCCCAGTACCCGATGGTCCCCGCGACCCAGCCACTTCAGCCCAAAACCCGCAACCCCAGTCCACGTTATATACTAGGGAGTACTTCGGTTAAGGCCTACCAAGTAAGTGGCTCATCCGTCGTTGGTTACGTGTTATTTCCTGTATGTTGGCACGTGCCCGTGGATTTGCACGTGTCATTAAATTGTATGCTAGTTTAATGTGCTTAAGTATGAAATCATGTGAACATGAATGTATGCTATGTATGCTACTTAGTTTGATGTGATATGTTATGCATGTGACGATATATGGTCATTGAATGATTAGGGTATGATTGTATGGGTTTTGTGAATGTAAACAGCATGAATTGTATGACATGAAACACAGTAAACTGTCTGGAATCATAACCCCAATAGGAATATGTATGAAATGTGAATTGAAAATGAGAATGACATGAAGCAAGGAACGTGACAGGGGGGTTATGATCATTAATGATAAATGTAGAAGGGGGACCTCATGCATTATGTGTGTTCATGCATCTGGGGGGATAACCCTATCCCATCACGAGGGTACGGACGCGTACATCTAAGGGCAGGACAACGATCGTTATGCTTTGCATAGCGCTGCCATGACGGTTCTAGTTTTAACGGGTCCCGACATAAGGGGCTCCAAGAGTATGCCCACCGGATAAGGAAAGTAGCCCAGCGGTGTGCGAACTAGCTAGTGAGCCCATACTCGCATGTATGGGCTGTGTGTAGAGTATATGGTACATGTCCATGATTACCCGTTAGGACTGCACCGTAGGGAAAACAAAATGAAACGAAACAAACCAATAGGTCCCATCATTTCATTGCATGTGATTGTTGCATAACTCCGATAGGGGGTCACTTACTTTGTATTCTAGAAATAATCAAGCCTCGTGCTACTTTACTTTTGTAGATAAGGGCAAGGCACCCATGTGACAACGACGGTGGCATCGTACACCTTGGGACCGTGGCACATGCATAGGGTAGTTGTTTTTTCCATTTCATAGTCTAGGTTGAATTCGGTTTGCATCACTAGTATAGGTTAGTATAGGTTGGGTTGTATTTGCATAATAAACCATAGGGTAGAATTAAAACATTCATTTCGGTTTTGGTTCCTTTTCCTTTATTTCAATAATGTTCGTTTCTTTTTCCCTTGTAATCATTTTCCCTTTCACGAGGTAATAAAAGGCGAGTGTAAGTCGCATTTATGAACGGGGCACATTTAATGTATATTCCACATTCCAAGGTATAGTAATGACCTTAGATTAAATAGATAAAAATTATATGGTCGTTACAGTTGGTATCAGAGCCTTAGGTTATAGATCTTGTAGACTAGCCTACAGAGTAGGCTTGGCATGTTCCACGGTCCAATTACTGATGCCCCGTCGTTGCCAGGTATACCTTATGTAGAAGGAGGGATGTATGATCCTTGTGGTATATTTAATGTGGTTGGCATTAAATGATGCATGACATGATAGTGTATGAAAATGTGTTGTGATGTGATCTGATGTAATGCATGTCTTTACGTATGATATTTATGTTTTCTTCAATATGAATTATAAGATAGGATGTAGGGAATGTTATAAATAAATCATAAACTTAGCTAGAATCGTTTTCTTGGTTTCTAGAACCATGCCGCACAGAGGACGTAGAAGAGGTAGGAGAGGGAGAGGACGACCTCCCATTAGGAGATGGGGAAGAGGAGAAGCTGATAGAAGCTCTTCCCAAGAGGGGTCGACTACCGAACCTTATGCGTTTGTACCACCTCCTGAATACGCACCTCCCCCACAAACTATACCACCACCGAAAACTTACCTCCCCCACAAACTGTACCACCTCCTAAATATGTACCTCCCCCACAAGTTGTACTGCCTCCTGAATATGCACCGCCCCCTCAAGCTGCACCACAGGCCGGGTTAGACCCCGCCACGAGGTTAATGTTGGAATCCCTTTAAACGACAATGCAAACCATGCTAGCCACACAATAGGCCACGTTTTTAGCTACGCAACAAGTCGCGGCAATGGCCACGCAACCAGCCAACGCGGCGGCCACGCAACCGGTGGATGCGGTAGCTATACAACCGGCCAACAACCTGCATCCAGATAGGGGTGCGAGTTGGTTAAAGGATTTCAGATGGTATAACCCCAGTCCTTTTGTTGGTTGAAAGGAAGATCCCACAGCGGCTCAGATGTGGATCACAAACATGGAAATGACCTTTGAATCAATGAGATGCCCTGATGAACATAAGGTGGCATGTGTGATGTATGTATTACAAAAAGATGTAGAAGTGTGGTGGTCGGATAATAAACAGAGCATCAACCCAAGTAAGGGGATTACAACGTGGGAAACCTTTAAGGAAGCCTTTTTGAAATATTATTATCCAAAGGAAACCCGTATAAGGAAACAACAAGAGTTTAACCATTTAACCCAAGGTGATTGCATGGTGGATCAATATGATCAAGAATTCATGATTTTGAGAAGGTTTGCACCGTCCTTAGCTGACACTGAAGAGAAACAGACAGAAAAATTTGTGTTGGGATTGAACCCGAATACCCGCCGCATGTTGGAGGCCTTTAACCCAAAAACCTATGAAGAGGCCCTAGAGGAACCCCTAGAGGAAAAAAAAATGGAGCTAACGGTTGTCATAGGGAGGAAACGCCCTGTCGAGGTCGAAACCACAGAATTCCAAACACCACTCCAGAGACCTCGATATCAGAGTAGGCCACCTACTTCACCCCCAATAGGCCAATACCTAACATTGGAGAAGCCCCTATGCCATAACTGTGGAAAACTACATGTTGGGAGATGTTTGGCGGGCTCAGGTATGTGTTATATATGTGGTCATACAGGTCATGTGGCCAGAACTTGCCCTACAAGGAGCTCGAGAAATCCAAGGGAACCCCTTAGAGGACAGGTCATTCGAGAGCCCACCATACAAACCCGCCCATAGACCAGGGCATATGCAATGACCAGTAAAGAGGCGGGAACGTCTGACACCGTAGTGACAGGTACGCTTTCTATACTAGGACACTTTGCGTTGACATTATTTGATTCTGGTTCTACCCATTCCTTTATTTCTTTACCATTTGTTGAACAAGCAGGGTTCATAGTAGAACCCTTAATGCATGTATTGTCGGTCGGTACCCCAACAGGGGTAGACTTAGTTACGAAAAATAGAGTAAAAGACGGACAAGTGGTAATAGCTGGACAAACCATCCATGTAGACTTAAAGGTAGTAGATATGACGGATTTTTACGTCACACTAAGAATAGACTGGCTAGCCGAAAACTTTGCTAGCATAGACTGCCATAAGAAATAGATAATGTCCACACCTCCAAACGGACTTACCTTTAAGTTTAAAGGGACCTCCACAGGTACCACCCCAAAAATAACATCGATGATGAAAGCGAGACGCCTGGTACAACAAGGGGATGAGCATTTCTAGCCTGTGCAGTAAACACAAAAGGAAAGGAAAAACCAATAGATACAATATCCATAGTAAACGAATTTATGGATGTCTTCTCGGAGGACCTCCCGGGAATCCCTCCATCACGAGAGGTAGACTTTGGAATAGAATTGGAACCAGGAATGGGACCTATCTTTAAGGCCCCGTACCGCATGGCACCAGCAGAACTAAAAGAACTTAAATCACAACTGCAAGACATGTTAGATAAAAGCTTCATTCGACCTAGCGTGTCCCCTTGGGGTGCGCTAGTGTTGTTTGTCAAAAAGAAAGGCGGCTCAATGCGTTTATGCATTGATTATAGGGAATTAAACAAGAGGACAGTAAAGAACAAATACCCGTTACCCCGTATTGAGGACCTATTTGACCAACTACGTAGGGCGACAGTGTTTTCTAAAATAGATCTTCGATCAGGATATCATCAAATTAAGATTAAAAATGAAGACATACCGAAAACAGCCTTTCGAACCAAATATGGCCACTACGAGTTTGGGGTGATGTCTTTTGGTCTCACCAATGCTCCAGCGGTATTTATGGAATTAATGAACCGAGTATTTAAGGAGTGCTTAGAATTGTTTATGATCGTGTTCATAGACGACATCTTGATATACTCGAAAACGGACCTAGAACACCAAGAGCTCCTTCGCAAAGCCTTAACTATCCTAAGGGAGAACAAGCTATATGCCAAATTCTCCAAGTGCGAATTTTGGCTACAATAGGTTTTGTTTCTGGGGCACGTAGTGTCTAAAGACGAAATCTTTGTAGATCCCAATAAGATAGAAGCTGTCACGAAATGGAAATGCCCAACAACAGTCACCGAGATACAAAGTTTCTTGGGATTGGCGGGTTACTATCAAAGGTTTGTCCAGGACTTCGCTAGAATAGCCACCCCTCTCACCCAATTGACAAAAAAAGGTGTACCTCTTGTTTGGGACGATACTTGTGAGGCCAACTTTCAAGAGCTAAAGCAAAGACTAGTATCCACCCTAGTGCTCACAGTTCCAGAGAGTTCTGTGGGATACGTGATTTACAGTAATGCATCCAAAAAGGGGTTGGGTTGTGTACTGATGCAACATGGCAAGGTTGTTGCGTATGCGTCACGCCAACTAAAGGATTACGAGAAAAACTATCCTACACATGATTTGGAACTGGCAGTGGTGGTGTTTGCATTAAAAATTTGGCAACACTACCTGTATGGCGAAAAGACCCAAATCTATACGGACCATAAAAGCCTAAAATACTTGTTCACACAAAAAGAATTGAACATGAGGCAACGTAGATGGTTAGAGATGGTAAAAGATTAGGACATAGACATCCAACACCACCCTGGAAAAGCAAACATAGTCGCTGATGCACTGAGTCGAAAAGCAGTACACTCATCGACCCTCATCACAAGGGAGCCACGAGTGCGAACTGATTTCGAACAAGCTGACATAGCGGTAGTAACCAAAGAAGTGGCAGCCCAAATAGCTCGACTGACAGTGCGTCGCACGCTCAGACAAAGAATCATAGACTCACAACGTGGGGATCCAAGCCTAAGCAAAATCCTAGACCAATTGAAAGTTGGCCCAGTGGACGGATTCTCTAAGTCAACAGATGACGGATTATTATGCCAAGGACGTTTATGTGTGCCACCCATGAGTGAAATAAAGAAGGAAATCCTAATTGAGGCACACAACTCACCCTTCTCGATACATCCAGGTGGAACAAAGATGTATCAAGACTTGAAACAACACTTCTGGTGGCGAAGTATGAAAAAGGATATCGCGGAGTACGTGAGTAAGTGTCTGGTGTGCCAACAAGTAAAAGCCCCTAGGCAGAAAACCGCCGGGCTACTACAACCTCTAAGTATACCAGAATGAAAATGGGAAAACATTGTCATGGATTTCATAGTAGGCCTACCCAAAACATTAAAGGGCTATACGGTAATCTGGGTGGTCGTGGATCATCTGACAAAGTCGGCCCACTTCCTACCGGGTAAGGCAACATATACAGTAGACAATTGGGCTCAACTGTATGTGAAAGAAATTGTGAGGTTGCATGAAGTACCGTGTCAATTGTGTCGGATCGGGACTCGCGTTTCACATCGGCCTTTTGGCGCGGACTCCAAAAAGCGATGGGTACCTGCCTCGACTTTAGCACTGCCTTCCACCCACAAACGGATGGCCAAACGAAACGATCAAACCAAATCCTTAAAGACATGCTTCTAGCATGCGCTATGGATTTCACAGGGAGTTGGGACACTAAATTGCACTTAATGGAATTTTCTTACAACAACAGCTTCCAAAAAACCATCGGGACGGCACCCTTTGAAGCGCTGTATGGAAAACGATGTAGATCCCCATTGTGCTGGGACGAAGTAGGAGAACGAGAACTTGTAGGACCCGAGCTAGTCTGCATCACCAATGAGGCGGTAAGAAAATTAGAGTAAGGATGTGTACCGCACAGAGTAGGCAAAAGAGCTACGTCGACGTTAGGCGTAGAAATTTAGAGTTCGAAGAGGGGAACCCAGTGTTCCTAAAAGTAGCTCCTATGAAAAGCATTCTAAGATTCGGACGAAAGGGGAAGCTAAGCCCCCGATTTATTGGACCGTTCGAAATTTTGGAAAGAGTAGGTTCGGTAGCTTACAAACTAGCTTTACCATCTTCACTTTCAAGCGTACACGATGTATTTCATTTGTCCATGTTAAGGAAATATATTGCAGACCCTACGCACGTAATAGACTACAAACCTCTCGAAATCGAGGAAGATTTAAGTTATCAAGAGAAACCGATTAAAATCCTAGCCCCAGAAGTGAAAGCCTTACGTAATAGAAATATAGGTTTCATTGAGGTATTGTGGCGTAACCACCAAGTCGAGGAAGCTACGTGGGAATTGGAGGAGGAAATAAAGGAAAAATATCCAGAGTTGGTCCATGAGTTCGAGACTTTCGAGGACAAAAGTTCTTTTTAGGGGTAGGTAATGTAACGAAACCGGAAAAAAAAAAGGTCATCGGCAGAACTAAAAACTCGAATGTCAGAGTTTTCATTCCCACACGACCCACAAAGGGCGGCCGAAGGCTGGGGTGCCACAGAACTCGACCCTGACCTTCAGCCACCCTAAAACGACCTGCAAAGAACGAAAATAGAGAAAAACGAAAAGGAACAAAAAACCCAGACGAAACTCCGATGAGGCCAAACATACGAAATCAACGTCAAAACCTCCATTTTACTCTACAAAAGTAATCCAGAACCTTTTATACACTTCAGGAGTAGAGTTAGACGAATCCTTTACGTTGAACACCATCGGCAAGGGAGACAGGACATTGGATTTCCAAACTTCTCCAAATCCGAGAGTGTGAGGCCCTTACAAACCAAATCTATACCAAAAACGGGGTTAGGGGGAAGAAGAGACTCGGGAATGGAGAAAGAAGGGAAAAAGGACGTCGAAACGACGTTAACAAGGAGAGAGAAAGGTCGCTGGAAAAACGCGTAGGCAACCGGGCGAAGAGGACGAAGTCCGACCCGAGGGCTGGATCCCGCAACCCAAACTGAACCCATTCCCCTTAGGTTAGCCCAGTACCCGACGATCCCCGAGCCTGCCACTTCACCCCAAAACCCACAAGCCCAGCCCAACGCGCAGCCCAACCCACCTGTATTTTTCCTTCAGCCGGGTTGGCCTGTCACTCGCGAATGACCCATCACCTGCGAACGGCCCAAAACCCGCGAGCGATCCGATAACCTTCGCCTTGACCCAAGACCCCTACACACGCGTCGCCCTCTGATTGTGCCACGTGGCACGTCTGCAACGCGGCTCCCCTCGGCTCCAGCAGCTTATTCGGCTCGGCGGTGGCTTCTTGGCTCCGGTGGCTTACTCGGCTCAGGAAACCTATTTCCAACCCGTTCGTCAGCGTTACGACCCTCATAGACTTAGTTTCGGTCCTATTTAAGGTAAAATAGATCATTTTAAGGTCGTATTTCACAAATTAAAGTTGGAAATTAATTATGTTTGTGAAATACTAATGAAAGGGACGAATGAACCAATAGGAACCAACCACCAACGGAAGAGTAGAACGTTCACGAGGAGCTAGGAGCTTACGTTATATACTAGGGAGTACTTCGGCTAAAGCCTACCAAGTAAGTGTCTCACCCGTCGTAGGTTACGCATTATTTGTTGTATGTTGGCACGTGCCCGTGGATTTGCACGTGTCATTAAATTGTATGCTAGTTTAATGTGTTTAAGTACGAAATCATGTGAACGTGAATGTATGCTATGTATGCTGCTTAGGTTGATGTGATATGTTATGCATGTGACGATATGTGGTCCTTGAATGATTAGGGCATGATTGTATGGAATATGTGAATGTAAACAGCATGAATTGTATGACATGAAACACGGTAAACTGTCTGGAATCATAACCCCGATAGGAATATGTACGAAATGTGAACTGAAAATGAGAATGACATGAAGCATAGAACGTGACAGGGGGTTATGATCATTAATGATAAATGTAGAAGTAGGGGGGACCTCATGCATTATGTGTGTTCATGCATCTGGGGGATACCCCTATCCCATCACGAGGGTACGGACGCGTACATCTAATGGCAGGACAATGATCGTTATGCTTTGCATAGCGCTGCCATGATGGTTCTAGTTTTAACGGGTACCGACATAAGGGGCTCCCAGAGTCTGCCCACCGGATAAGGAAAGTGGCCCAGCGGTGTGCGAACTAGCTGGTGAGCCCATACTCGCACGTATGGGCTGTGTATAGAGTATATGGTGCATGTCCACGATTACCCGTTAGGACTGCACTGTAGGGAAAATGAAACGTAGGTCCCATCATTTCATTGCATGTGATTGTTGCATAACCCCGATAGGGGGTCACTTACTGAGTATTCTAGAAATACTCAAGCCTCGTGCTACTGTACTTTTGCAGATAAGGGCAAGGCACCCATGTGACAACGACGGCGACATCGTACACCTCTGGACCGTGGCACATGCATAGGGTAGTTGTTTTTTTCATTTCATAGTCTAGGTTGAATTCGGTTTGCATCACTAGTATAGGTTAGTATAGGTTGAGTTGTATTTGCATAATAAACCATAGGATAGAATTAAAACATCCATTTCGGTTTTGGTTCCTTTTCCTTTATTTCAATAATGTTCGTTTCTTTTTCCCTTGTAATCATTTTCCCTTTCACGAGGTAATAAAAGGCGAGTGTAAGTCGCATTTATGAACGGGGCCCATTTAATGTATATTCGGCATTCCAAGGTATAGTAATGACCTTAGATTAAATAAGTAAAAATTATAGGGTCGTTACAGTTGGTATCAGAGCCTTAGGTTATAGATCTTGTAGACTAGCCTACAGAGTAGGCTTGGCATGTTCCACGGTCCAATTACCGATGCCCCATCGTCGCCAGGTATACCTTATGTAGAATGAGGGATGTATGATCCTTGTGGTATATTTAATGTGGTTGGCTTTAAATGATGCCTGACATGATATTGTATGAAAATGTGTTGTGATGTGATCTGATGTAATGCATGTCTTTATGTATGATATTTATGTTTTCTTCAATATGAATTATAAGATAGGATGTAGGGAATGTTATAAATAAATCATAAACTTAGCTAGAATCCTTTTCTTGGTTTCTAGAATCATGCCACACAGAGGACGTAGAAGAGGTAGGAGAGGGAGAGGACGACCTCCCATTAGGAGATGGGGAAGAGGAGAAGCTGATAGAAGCTCTTCCCAAGAGAGGTCGACTATCGGACCTTATGCGTTTGTATCACCTCTTGAATACGCACCTCCCCCACAAACTGTCCCACCACCCGAAAACGCACCTCCCCCACAAACTGTACCACCTCCTAAATATGTACCTCCCCCACAAGCTATACCCCCTCCTGAATATGCACCACCCCATCAAGCTCCACCACAGGCCGGGTTAGACCCCGCCACGAGGTTAATGTTGGAATCCCTCCAAACGACAATTCAAACCATGCTAGCCACACAATAGGCCACGTTGTTAGCTACGCAACAAGTCGCGGCAATGGCCACGCAACTAGCCAACGCGGCGGTCACGCAACCGGTGGATATAGTAGCTATACAACCGGCCAACAACCCGCATCCAGATAGGGGTGCGAGTTGGTTAAAGGATTTCATATGGTATAACCCCCGTCCTTTTGTTGGTTCAAAGGAATCAATTATGCATCAGGTCCCCATACTTTCCATCACGGTATGATAAGTAGGAATTCAAACATAAAAGTATAAAAATATATATTTATATTAATGTATTTGCATAAACTTTCAAAAATGACTACATAGCACAGTGGATTAGCGCGTCTGACTTTGAATCAAATGGTTGTGGATTTGACTCCCTCTATAGTATCCTATCTCACACATATCATTGAACACATGATGATGTAAGAGTTATCATATTATTCACGTATCATAACATATACATCGAATTTAAATTCGAACTTTTACAAAATTATTCCTTTAATTTATAAGGATTAAGTTAGATTTCATGTGAACATTAGAATATTTGCATGAATAAAAGTCAACTTATGTGAGCCCATGATATCAGTTTTAAATTCGAACTTTTACAAAATTATTCCTTTAGTTCATAGAGTTATTTTATGTTACATTTTTCTTTTTATATTTAGTTTTAAATTCTATGAATCTTCCCTCTTTTTTCTATTGGTCTTGGTCTGTATTTTCTTTTTTCCCGGTGTTATTTTCTTTTCTCCCCGTATTTAATTTTAGTTTTTAATTCTTTTGTTTCATGGGGAGCTCTTTTCACTAAATCTCCATTTTTTTATATTTAATTTTAATTTTTAATTGTTTTATCCTATTGTTTTTTTCACCAAATCTTTGTCTTTATTTTATTCTCTCCCTATTTAGTTTTAGTTTTTATTTCTATTCATTGAATCTTCTATATAGTCTCTGTTCTCTCTATTTCATTTTAGTTTTTAGTTCTATGAGAGTCCCACAACTAATTTAGGGAATGATCATCGGTTTATAATCAAAGAATACTATCTCTATTCGTATGAGGCCTTTTGGAAAAACCCAAAGGAAAGCTTATGCTCAGAGTGGACAATATCATACCATTGTAGAGAGTCATGTTCATCTAACATGGTATCAGAGCCATTTTATTCTCTCTCTAGCATAACTGATAGTTGGTCGTGTTCATCTAACGTGGTATCAAAGCCATTTTATTCTCTCTCTAGCATAACTGATAGTTGGTGGTGATCATCTAACATGGTATCAAAGCCATTTTATTCTCTCTCTAGCATAACTAATAGTTGGAGTAGGGGCTATTTTTTTATTCTCTAGCTTGGTATGTGCAATCTTTTTTATCTATTTTTTTATTCTCTCTCTCGCATAACTGATAGCTTGAGTAGGGGATGAAGAGTGATATTTGAGGAAGGAGTCCTAAGATATTGGTGAAGGGAGAGATGGGTGAATTATTTATTTATTATTGTTATTATTATTATTTTTTGTACGTTGTTACAATTAAAGAGCCCATCCTATTGCTCAAAATAACAATGAAAGCCTTGAAATATGTAATTACTATTCAATTAATTCTAGAATTAAAAAAAAAGATTTAAAATTCTAATTTTATCATTCTTTTTACGCCTGGATTTTATAACATTATATTATATTATAGAATAAATTTGCAGATCATTTGGTCTTGTGGTAGAGTTGGTTATCACCTTAGTCTAATATACAAAGGTCTTTCGGTTCAAGTCTCAATGATGTCATAGTTTGTTCGCTAGTAATATTGTTCTTTCTCATGTGGTTGAATGATTTTATGCATAATATTTTAAATATAGAATATGAATGGATAAAAAGATAACTTGGTCTCGCCATTTTATTTTGGGTATACTGCAAAGCCTATGATATCTTTGTTGACTCGAAATGGAGTAGACGAGTCAAACCGTGGTAGGACGAAGGTGGTTCTTCAAAAAAGACATGACTAGGGGTTACATTGGGTCACCACCATATGATACCCTTGATTATCTTTTTAAAAAAGTTCAAAAGTATTCTTATGTATATGAACGAATTTGTTAGCCACATTTTAAAAATACTCAAGAATAAGATTGAAAATAAATTGTCTATTTGAATATTAAATTGTATTATATTCATATTGGGAAATGTTCATAAATTATGAGCATTAACGAAACGTTTGAAAGTTGAATTTTATTTTCAAACAAGATATTAACAGTTTCATCTCACTAACAATAAACTTATTTTTTATTTTATTTTTTTATTTGAAAAGTAAAAGATATATTTCAAGATTTTTTTTTTTTTTTTTTTGAAGAATATTGATTAAACCTTTCGAGGTTTTAAGGATATTTTGTTTAAACATTAAAATTTATAATTATTAACCAGTTTTTGATCATGGACGTCTTGTTATTGTGGTTTAGTGGTTATCACATTAGTCTTACACACTAAAGGTCCCTAGTTCAAACCTAGGCAATAACATGCTTCTTTTCTTGCAAGGAAGGAAGGAATAACGGGAAACATTTTTGTTCATCCAAGACTCATACTCTGAGAAATTTGTGGAACGCTCACTATATAGAACATTAAGTCTTGTTACTCCTTTTAGAATTTATTCATGCTAGTTCGTTGTTTTGCATTACTCCTTTTAGAATTTATCATGCTAGTTCGTCGTTTTGCATGTCAATCATAATCATAAAATTTCATGCTTCCAAGCATAATAATTTTCATCATATATGTATCATGCCATAACATATCGCATCATAATATTCATATCATAAACATGTCAATTTATCACATATCTTACCATAACATATTTCATATCGTCTTTATATCATATCACAATATATATACATCCATCATTCACATGTCGATCCTATCTCTTTCTACCCATAACCTAACTATATTCTTTTATCAACCTCTCATATCCATAGTACTTCAAGATGTAACCTAACCTTCACGTTTCATGAACAAATCTTACTTCTATCAATTCACAAATAATTCACACATATCAGTATATATGACACGTGCAGAACCACGAGCATGTGTCAACATCAAATATAACCATGTCAATATTAAGGTCGTTGTCACGAATATATCCTTAATGAAAGTTCGATTTTGTCCCTTGAAATCTAAGTCAACCTATGTGAGCCCATGACATCAGTTTTAAGTTTGAACCCAATAAAATTATTTCTTGTTAAAATTAAATGTTAGGTACCTAATAATTATATTTTTATTAAAAATCTTATTTTCTATGATTTTGTATAAAATAATTGATAGAGTTATTTCAAGTTATTTTGGGTCTGTATTTACTTTTCTTTCTATATTTAGTTTAAGTTTTTTAATACTCAATCTTCCTTCTTCTTTTCTTTATATGTATTTACTCTATAGCCTTTTAATTTTGTTTACATGTATTCCAAATTTCGAGTGGATCCCTATTTTTAAAATCTTTCTTTATCTACGTGTTTCCTTTTGTTTGACAGGATTAACATTTAGTTTCTAACTCAAAGCTAAACCACTGTAATGATTTAATGAAGATCTAACTTACGGTGATTTCTAAAAAAAGAAATAGGATAAGAGAAAATGAATTTAATATAACATTAATGACCATATCTATTATATACCTTAATTACCATATCTATCTTCACGCAAATCTCTCTACAGGTGAATCTCAACTGGGTAAAGGTTATTCTCATTTTTTCCTAAGTAAATCTATTTTGGCCAACTGTGACTTTCTAAGTAAGGGATGGGTTGAGGAGAGATAACTGAAGAAAAAGATAACTGAGGAAAGATAACTAAGGAAAGAGACAAGAGGTTAGTGGAGAGAAGTGGGTGAGGGTTGTTTCTTCTTTTTTTTTTTTTTGTTTATTTATTATTATTATTATTTTAGTAATCTTATTTTATATTTATTTTTATTTGTTTATTTGTTTATGATTTTTTTTTTTGATATTACATCATTAATAGGAATTGTCTCAATAGACGATTTTCACAATTGTACCTTTGTTGGGTCACCTAAAGCACCATTAAATGTGTGAGAATCTACTGCTTGAAATCTCGCATACCTCGCTTCTCGCATGGACTGCATACTGTTGGTCTGTTGGGTGGTCACCATCGTTTGCATCACATCCTAGAATGATTCGCACATCAGGGTCGTCATGGGGTCCATTCCAGTAGTCGGTGCGTCGCTTGAGGTGGACTCCCTCTACCTCATCCTTTAACAGGGGTCATCTTTTTTCTGTACGTCCTCTTCCACATCCTCTAAGTGACATGATCTATAGTCAACCCATAATTACTCATGATAGACAAATGACCAGTCAATAATAGAACACTCAACAATAACATTTGTTTTCTACTAAAATAGAGTGGCTACGGTATGCATGACATGACCTTTTTTGTGTGAAAAATTCATTTAAATAATTCATAACACGATGTCATGGACTTAAACATTCACAATTAAACCTTAAAAAAAATAACAAAAAATAAACCACGTGAAATTTATATAAAACAAAAAAAGAATAAACTAATATCCTCATCTAACTTAAGGACTACAAAATAAATAAAATGCAACTTATTGTAACACAAGTTCCATGGTCTTTAATGTGACGTGTGGGCCGTGTGTAGGAACCCCTGTACTCAATAAGTGGCCCGACTATTGGCATTATGAAATGAAGTCACATGAAATGTAGTCATCAACTGTACAAGAGTTCATTTCATTCTCTTGAAGGCTTTCTATTTCGAGCTAAATTAGATGTGTAATACTTCTCTACACATGGCCCACACCTACGAACGTGGGCCCACTAGGCAGGCTCGCACGCTCCCTAGGCCTACTGGTCTAGCTAGCACTTGCTTAGAGTTGTTGCTGGACACCCGTAGGGAATAGCGATTGTTGTAGCATTATGGCGAACAAGATGATCACAATCAGTCTCATGAAGTATGCGTCCGTGATAATATGAACCACAACCAAGGAATTTCTATACCTCAAGGTCCAACTACAAGGACGAGAGACAAGAAGCTACAACAAACCTTATACAGTTATATTCAAGCTATGGTGAGCTCATCAAAGAAAATTTTAGAAGACGCTGGAGACCTCCCTTGTATGTTATGCAAAGTTGAGCTTCAAAAAAGAGATGAATTAAATGCACTTTAAATTGCATTTAATGAACTCCGCTGAATTTATGAAACTAGTCCAAGGAAGACTAATAAGCACATTTTATTAATGCATTATTTAATTATAGTTTAACTATTTGTTTGTCATATTTAAGCTAGTTTTAAATATAGGAGTTAAAGGTTATATTGTAACTCACATAGTTACTATATTCCACCCTTAACTAGCCATTTTAATATGGAGGTTATGGGTATTTCTCATTTACTAGCCCATTTAATTTGGGAGTTATGCATCACATAAGTTAAGGTTGTTGTAAAGGCTATGTAAAACCTTCTTTTCTTTGATTAGACATCAGATTTTGGAATTAAGAATAGAATTTCTATTTTAGCTTTGTTGAGAGCTAAATTTTCTTTACAAATTCTTGTGTTTAGAACTTGCATGATAGAGTCATTCAAGTGGTATTGATCAAACCTCTTGTGGAGTGATTCGAATCACGAGTTTAGAAACTTGTTTTCTTTACTTTTGATCTTGATCACCAAGGTAATTCGTTCCATACTTTCCCTTGGGTTGATTTCCATATCAGTGCTTATAATAATGGGACAATATCTCGATACACATGAACACATAATTATGCATCAGGTCCCAATACTTTCCATCACGGTACGATAAGTAGGAATTCAAACATAAAAGTATAAAAATATATATTTATATTGGTTGATTTCCATATCAGTGCTCATAATAATGGGACAATATCTCGATACACATGAACACATAATTATGCATCAGGTCCCAATACTTTCCATCACGGTATGATAAGTAGGAATTCAAACATAAAAGTATAAAAATATATATTTATATTAATTTATATGCATACACTTTAAAAAATGACTACATAGTGTAGTGGATTAGTGCGTCTAACTTCGGATTAGAAGGTTTTGAGTTCGACTCCCTCTGTATTATTGTCAACAACATTATATGACTCATAGTTGACCTATTACTCCTTTTCTTATAGGGCGAGCATTCTCTAGTAGCTCTTAGGTCTTAGGTGCCTAACACCCTTAGGGGTACAAGGTCACAACATTTTTTTCATTTTTATTATTGTTTACTACAATCCCGCTAGCGAACATATCATATTGTTTTTTATATCATTTCTCATATCGTTTACCATACTCTCATGCATACGTCGAGATTGTATTTTATGCTAGTCATATCATTTCCATATGCATATCTTAGTTCACGTTGTTTCATGAATGTATCATAGTCTTACCGTTATAGGAACGCATCCTAACCATATCGTTTTATTTATAATCCGAGTCATATCGTTCCATTACGTTTATCGCATCCTTCTCGTATCCTATCTCACACATATCATTGAACACATGATGATGTAAGAGTTATCATATCATTCACGTATCATAACATATACATAGTCATATCAATTCATAAACAATTCACACATATCAAGTTTATGACACATGCAAAACCACAGGGCACGTGTCAGCATCAAATTTAATCATGTCGATAGTAAGGCCACTTACCTGATTAGCTTAAGTTGTTGTCACTAATTTAAAGTTTGATTCTATCATCTGAAATCCAAGTCAACCTATGTGAGCCCATGATATCAGTTTTAAATTCGAACTTTTGCAAAATTATTCCTTTAATTTATAATGATTATGTTAGATTTCATGTGAACATTAGAATATTTACATGAATAAAAGTTCGGGAGTATTTTATATTATATTATATTTATATATATATATATGGAAGTTACTGATATATAAAAGAAATTAATAGAGTTATTTTATGTTACATTATTACGTACTTTCTGGTCCTCTCGTATCTTTTTTGTTGGATGGTTTAATTCTTTTCACCTATCTCCATTTTTCTTTTTATATTTAGTTTTAAATTCTATTTATTGAATCTTCCCTCTTTTTTTCTATTGGTCTTGCTGTATTTTCTTTTCTCCCCGTGTTATTTTCTATTCTCCCCATTTTTAATTTTAGTTTTTAATTCTTTTGTTTTATGTGGGGCTCTTTTCACTTAAATCTCCATTTTTTTTATATTTAATTTTAATTTTTAATTGTTTTATATTATAGCTTTTTTTTCACCAAATCTTTGTCTTTATTTTCTTTTCTCTCCCTTTTAGTTTTAGTTTTTAATTCTATTCATTGAATCGTAAGAATGTTCGATTAATCCACCACACTTGGATCTGAAAAATTCAAAGAGAGGTTGAGAAATACTTTTCATGAAGATGTCAACAACCTGGTTCGGAGGAGACGTAGAGAAACACTTTCTTGGCCATCGAAAATTGTAGAGGGATCGCCGTTCAGCTGCAATGCTGTCTTGGCTTTGGTGAGAATATGTCTAACTCATGAAGAGGGATCGTCACTTAGCGACGATGCCGCCTTGGCTCTAGTGAGAATATGTCTAACCCCAAAAAGTAGAAGGGGAAACCTAGAGCAAGGGACAAAGACAATGTTGAAGTCGGAAGAGTCGCCACAGTGGGCGAAGAGGCCAGTGCGGCGCCCAGATTCCAAAGGTAAATCTCTGCAGAAGGTTTATAGGTTTAGGTTAGGGTTTTTGTGAAGGATGAAGGGAAGATTGGGAAGAAAATGAGAGAGACTATGTTGGTTGAGGGAAAATCGATTGTGTTGGAAAATGTGAGATTGTATGTACAAAGTATAGTGAAGGGTGATTTGGAGGCAAAAGGGTGGAGCTGAAGAGTAATCAATCAGACTTGCATGTGGTAGCCATGGCGACTGCCCCTACGGCATCAAAGCCAACAGTGGTGGTGGAGAAGAACAGTAGAGGATTTTAGAAGCCATTGAAAAGAAAGGATCGGGGTTGTTAAACCGAGAGGACTCTAAATGTTTGATTAATCCACCACATCTCATAAATTACAAGAATATGAAAAGAATAATAAACAGAAAGATACTTAAGATAGATATTTTCCTTATAATAAAATATCAAATAGGATATATATGAATATAATTTAGTATTAAATATCCTTAACAAATCTTGTCTCTGTATTTAGTTTTAGTTTTTAGTTCTATCCGCTAAATCTTCTTTACTTCTAAATCTTATTTCTTTTTTTAGTTTAATTCTGTTAATTCTGTTTAGCAGTTTAATTCGGTTGGATGAGAGTCCCATAGTTAATTTGGAATGATTAATGATTTATAATCAAATAATACTATCTTCATTCGTATGAGGCCTTTTGGGAAAGCAGGGAGCAAAGCTTATGCTCAGAGGAGACAATATCATACCATTGTTGAGAGTCATGTTCATCTAACATGGTATAGAGCCATTTTATTCTCTCTCTAGCATAATTGATAGTTGGTGGTGATCATTTAACATGGTATCAAAGCCATTTTATTCTCTTTCTAGCATAAATGATAGTTGGAGTAGGGGCTATTTTTCTATTCTCTCTAGCTTTGTATGTGCAATCTTTTTTGATCTACTTTTTATTCTCTCTCTAGCATAATTGATAGTTAGAGTAGGGGTTGAAGAGTGATATTTGAGGAAGGGGGCCTACCATATCTGTGAACCGAGGGATGGGTTAATTATTTATTTATTTCTTTATTATTGTTATAATAATTATTTTTTTTGTACGTTGTTACAATTAAAGAGCTTGACCTATTGCTCGAAATAACAATGAAAGCCTTCAAATATATAAATACTATTCAATTAATTCTAGAATTAAAAAAAAGATTTAAAATTCTAATTTTATCATTCTTTTTACTCCTTGATTTTATAACATTATATCATAATATAGAACAAAATTTGCACATCATTTGGTCTTGTAGTATAGTTGGTTATCACCTTAGTCTAACATAGAAAGGTCTTCGATTCAAGTCTCGCCATTTTATTTTGGGTACACTCCAAAGCCTATGATGTCTTTGTTGACTCGAAATGGAGTAGACGAGTCAAACCGTGGTAGGACGAAGGTGGCTCTTCAAAAAAGACATGACCACGGGTTACATTGGGACACCACTATATGATACCCTTGATTATCTTTTTAAAAAAGTTCAAAAGTATTTTTATGTATATGAACGAATTTGTTAACACCATTTTAAAAATACTCCAAAATAAGATTGAAAATAAATTGTCTATTTGAATATTGAATTATATTATATTCATACTGGGAAATGTTCATAAATGAGAGAGTTCCAGACAAAATTGAAAAGAAAAATGATTTAATAGTATTTTTGAATTTTTTTTTTCTTTTTAAAATTATGAGTATTAACGTTTGAAAGTTGAATTGTATTTTCAAACAAGATATTAACGGTTTCATCTCACTAACAATAAACTTATTTTTTTTATTTTTTTTATTTTTTTGAAAAGTAAAAGATATATTTCAAGATTTTTTGTTTGTTTGTTTGTTTTTTTCGTGAAGAATATTGATGAAAGCTTTCGAGGTTCTAAGGATATTTTGTACATTAAAATTTATAATTATTAACTATTTTTTTTATCATGGGCATCATGAACATCTTGTTGTTGTGGTGTAGTGGTTATCACGTTAGTTTTACACACTAAAAATTCTCAGTTCAATCTTAGGCAACAACATGCTTCTTTGCTTTTTGGAATTACATGGTCCTCCTAGTCAATTTTTTATAAGCCTAGCTATAATACACTTTTTTGTCCATACGTCTTCAAGGTTTCATTTTAACATTTTTTCATAACTAGAGGGGACTTTTATATATTTTTAATTTTTTTTAATTTTGTGACTCCTCCGAATCAATCTTAAATCATTTCTAAATTTAAGATATCTTAAGAATCTCAAACTCCAATCCATGTTTATAAATATTTATAAAACTTTGACCATGATCATAATATCTCATCTACAATGTGACTCGATTAGAACTTTAAAAATTATCAATTAGTGTTAGGTAGGGAGGTTTTCTACATCTCACTACTTCCTGAGCTTAGCTCACGTTAAAGTCATTTATGTCATTCATAAATCAGTTTAGGTATACAATGTTTCAACTT